>NW_026055124.1:0-427571 GCF_022829205.1 Neoarthrinium moseri
CCCCCCCCCAAAAAAAATTTTTTTTTGAGAGAGACAATTGCTAAGTTCGATGCTTCATCGAACGTGTGGTCTCGATTCACTGACAGAATCGTCATCTCGTAGCGGGCTATCAGGTTCAGAACGAGGAATAGCCAAGGTGCTTTATATCACAAATACTATGTGGAATAGCCTGCACAATGCAGATGAACAACTTCATGACTCTTGCGTGACGGCCCTTGTCAGGCGAGTGCCTTCTAGGCTTTTATACAAATTTCGTTCGCAGAAATAGCCGGTCTCAAGGTGGCAGGTGGTCTCGTGAGCTAAAATTGACCAGAGGCAGAATATAATAGGTATAGCAGCATAAACTAGTGCTGATTGATTCATCATAGCAGGTATGCAGGGACCTGAATAAGGAAGAACGAATCGTGCTTGACATTCATGAGCCCTCGGTTGCACGTGGGTTAACGGTCCACCAGCCCGATACTGTCGGTTGTAAATCTCGCTACCGAACGATAAGGGTCGCGTCAGCCTCAGTCACCGATGCCCGAATGGGCGCTAGGAAAGTAGCCATCTATGTCGACAATTGATTGGCAAGCCTGCGGACGGATCTGAAGATCGTTATCATGTTGATTTAAGGTTCTTAACCTTAACTCATGCATAGCTGGTATTGGGTCCATTGAAACTCCCATTTCCCAACCGAGTGATGAACATCCAAATAATACTGCATCAACCCCCGATCGCGCGAAAATGCATCCCAATTCGCAGCCTCTTCTCGCGTCTGGATTTGTCGTGCTCAAGTCTGCTTGGCATCCCCGAACACGTGGGCCCACCCGGTGCCGTGGTTGGCCTGCGGGATCCCACTGCTCAGGGTGGATCCCGGGCGATATAGACGGATCCTTGTCAGGGGAATGATCCAGCCCAGACTGTCGGTCCCAGAAACGGCAGCCCACCTCAGGAAACTCTGCAAGGCTCGCCCACCTGTCGAGAGGGAGAAAAAGCATACATCCATGCTGGTGTGAGACATCAGCTGACTTTTGAATCATATCGCGCAAAAAGTGCTGCATTCGAAGTTTCTGAGAGGTGGTGCTGTCGCGGGGACGTCTACAAAGCAAATCTGGGTGCCATACTTCGAACTAGGCGATACCAGGAGCTTGGTTCACATCGTCAGCACCAAGCGCGCGCACAGTCACACCAAAGCAAGGCCTGCGACCAGGCCTGCGGTTAAGCCCAAAATGGCGGTGGACGCTGAAGATCTCATCGTTCAACCTTTTAAAGAATTAGTTGAGCGTGGGAAGGAAGCTGTCAGGAATGCACAAGATGCACAAGATGACGAGGCCGACCTCGGCATCGTCAACCAGATGCTCAAATCTGCGAGCAGCGTCGTTAAAGAAGGTGAACGAGCGCTTCAAAGACTTCAACCACTGTGGACATCGCAGGTCGAGAAGCATGGCCAGGCCTTCCTAGACGCCATCAATGACAGTGGTAGGCATCCCATTCCCAATGCAAGGCATAATCACAGGTCAGATATTGACAGATGACCAGAAGTCATATCAGAAAGTCGGGTAGCCCTGGATGATCTGTTGTACGATTTCGATGACTTCATTGAGGTGGAAACTTTTGACGCAGAGAGGTTTTCCGACATTCAGAGTGCCGCCAAGTCCTTTGGTCGAACAGTCATTGAGACTATTAAGCGGCTGCGCATCGAGAAGTCTGATGCTACAGCACGACCCGCAACACCAGCAGACTCCCGGCCTGAGCAGCCTCTCTTTCCTCCTCTACCTCCGCTCCCGCCATTACCGCAGAAATCTTCTATCTCTCGGCCACCAACATCACATACAGTTCGAGAAGCAGACGAATTTGCGGTTCATCCATTACGGTCTACCCAGCACTCACTTAAGAGAGGCCCCAGTAGCCGTAGTGAGATTTCAGCCAAGAATGCCGTGAGGAGGTCTGTAGCTTCCGACGCCTCTAGCTTTGAAATCCGCTCTGCAAGAAGGTTGAATCTCCAGCAAATAGTTCAACCAGACACAGAGGCTGTGACTCATGCTTCCAGGCGGCCCTCCAGTCCCGAGGTTCTCGGAGCTGAGTTCGCCAATGTCCACCTCTCGAACGGGACCTCATCGCCTATAAATGGCAACGGGGAGATACAGCCGCTTCAGCTACTCGGCACTGCTCCACGAACCACGGCATGGGTTCACGAACAAGCTACATCAACCCGGCCACGGTCCGTGAGAGATTCGATCCCTGAAGAAATGCCCATGCCATCCAATGCTAGCAGCAGGTATACTGTTAGAAGTTCGGATCGCGACAGCTTGATCTTCGATGCCCCGACAAGTCCAACTACGGCAAGGACTTCTGTATTTAGTACTAATGAGTCGTTTTATAAGCACATGCCGTCCCTACCTCCACTTCCGGACTCTGCACTGCGCCTCAATTTACATCCTCCGGCACGGCTTGAGACGCCGATGGAAACGCCGCGAACGCCACGTGAGCCAGAAATACGATCCCCCACAGCTGAACAAACCTTCGACAGCGGACTAATTCTAGCCGACGAGGCTCCAGGAGGCAACAGAGTCGCAGCTAATGACGACTCTGCTCAACCAATCTGGTATTCCCGGAAGGTGAACTGCGAGATCGGACCGCGAAGCAGTCTTTTTAGCATGGGTGGCTTCTGCAAAGGGGCGCACCTCTTTGCTGAGGGAGGAATGGAGGCTGGGACAAAGTCTTCGTATGATTATGTGAGCTTGCACAGCTGATTCTGTAGGTTACATCTGTGAGCTGACAAATTCTCAAGATGAGCAAAACATACGAGGCTTGTTGTGTCGATTGCCAATACAGTCAAGATATGTCCAAGTTACTGGCGGATGCGAAGAAAGACAGTAGGTTCTCCTTGACTGGTAAATCTTCTGCTTATATTAACGATGCGTTTTCAGAGAAGGCAAACTTCCTCACGCACGGAGTCCGCTACAGACTTCGATACCTATACAAGAGCCACGTGTTTACCAATACCCCCGGCGTTAAGAATTATGGCTGTCTTTTTTGCTCGCAGGACGGGCATACGACGCGAGAGGGCGATGCCACTGTGTTTGGCTCTCTTGATAGTCTGTTCGCTCACTTAGCACGCCACCCACAGCCACTACAACCCGTGGCCGGCATCAAGGTCTTATATGGTACGGAGGAGAATCTTACTGATGAGGACCTCCAAGAATATGACTTGTACTTTCCAAATTCCCCGCTTCCAAGCAACATTCCCGACGACGAGACAGTGAGGCTAGCCCGTCTACCCGTCGCTCGCGCCACCAAGTCCCACGACATCGGTGAGGAAGAGGTGGAACTGGTAGGGCCAGGAGGCAAGAAAGAGCGTCCACTGCCATTCCTTGCCGGTGGGCGGATCATTGGTCTCGAGTTCCTCGAAAAGTGGGAGAGCAAGTACTGCATCGGGTGGCACGATGGGGTGCGCGGTTACTTTCCCAGCAAGATTGTCGAGCTCGAGGCCCCAGCCCGGGGTGAAGTAAGACTACCAGGCATGAACGGTGATGGGGTCACTGTCAAAGCACGTTGGAAGTGGGCGCCAAAAGACTCGACTATGGGGTGGCTAAATTTCAAGGCCGGTGATACGATCAGTAATGTTAGCTGTAAGGTTTCCCTATTTAAGCCCTCTCGTAACTATATCATGGACACAATCACTAATGGTTTGTACAGGGACATTCCAAGACCAGTGGTGCTGGTCCGGCATGACTAAGAACGGCAAGGTCGGCTTTTTCCCACAGTCGCACATCAAGCCAGAGTCAATCCGTGAGGCGCTCAGCAACAACTCTTCGGCAGCCAGCATCAAGTCGGGAAACACCACAAAAACGAAGAAAACCACACGTTTGTTTAGTATCAAAAGATAATCCACCGGTAAGTACAGGCGCCATGCGCGCCTTGTATCCACCGAGATATCCAGGGGAAGGTCATTTCTAAGGATCCCTGAGAGGCGCATAGAGAAAGGGGATTCGGCGTCACTCGCCACTTTGAAACGGGTTGAATTAAATTTTCACTGTTTAGGGCCACCTTACCTAGATCGCTGGCGAATCTCCTACCATAGATGAAAGCGATAAGGATTTGAGGAACACGTCGGCGTCTGAAGCGTCTTAATATCTAACGTCTTGGACACCGATCAACATTCAATAGTTCATTACGGGCTACTTCTACTGACGATTGCATAATCGAGGAACGGTTTTGAGCAGTCGAAGTGTGATTATAATTATACTTTAAAGCTATTGTGTCTCCAAAAACAGGTCAAAACATCATCTATCACCAATAAGTGGCATACGATGAGTTACCAGACACTAATTTTGCGAACTCTTTGCCAATGATCTCGTCTACAAGTTTGTTAGTACTGCCGTAGCATAGCAGTGTACCAAACTGGTGCTTACCTGTTCTTTCTGATGGGTGTAGCTCGTCATACCTGTGGTTACGTTAGTGGATTAGATGGGCGGATTTTCTCGAAGATACTTACCACAAGAATGAAGAAAGTGGGTTTTCAGAGGTTATGCAATTTGAACCGTCCAGAGCACAGTGGTTATAGAACCCGGTAACATTAGCTGGGGCGTCTAGGTACTTCTCGGGCTCACTGCGGATGTCAAGGATGAGCTGATGCACGTTGAAGATGGCCACCGAGGCGTCGGGCCACCTTGATTTGATTTTCACTTGTACTGGCACACCATAGTCAAACATCGTGTTCACGCTAGTTGTGTACTCCTTCATCTTTTGCTCGTACTCGGTCATATTGTAGGTTGTCTTATCAGTCCAGTAGTGGTCGTCGCCAACTCCCGAATTTTGCGGAGCTGCGTAGAGGGGCGAGTATTCCAGGGGAGCCTCATTCAAGAGCACGAAGTGGCGGCCTCCAGTCTTGTAGATGGCATCGAAAACATCCCAAATACACTCGACAAAGTTCGTGATGGTCAATCCAGATTTCTGGGAGTCTGTGAGGAAAGCATTTGTCCCCAGATCATTGGTCCCAATCCAGAGAGCGTAGACGGTGTTGTCAGACTGTCGGTTCGGATAGAACGTGTTAGTGCCCGCAGCAGGGTCGACATATGCTACGTCCTCTAGGAAAGAGGGTATTTCGTCCTCCAGAACCGACGGGAAGCTGCGGTTGATTCCAGCGAGATAGCGAGAAAAGATTTCGTTGGAACAGAAAGCGCCGCTCACTAGGTTGAGATTTTGTTTAGTCTCTGTGGAAGAGCAGCCAGACCATGGCCTAAGAGCAACCCTCAGGCAACATCGTCTGATGGAGGGGGGCTATGTTCATACCGGCATAATCATAGTACTTTGCGCCCAACAGCTGTGTAGCAAAATGGCCCCAGGCATAGCCTCCGCTCGCAGTGAAGTTTGAGCCGGCTGTATTGGTAGCCGGTGGCGGTGCGCTGCCGTTGTTGGCGAAGTACGCAGACAATCGGCCCTCATCAGTGTAGCTGTCACCGAATGATACGACGTTGTCGACACTTTTCAGTTGACTCTTGCCACAAGACGTAGCAACAACAGCAGCAGCCGTCGCAAGCAATTGAAGGAGAAGCATATTGGTCACTGGAGATGCCTAAAGGGTACAGAAGGAAACCGAGGCTACGCAAAACACTCTTTCATATAGGTCGCGCTGGCTAGGCTATCTACTTATTTCGCGAGTCCGGTGGACCTGCTACATTCATCCGGAAGCGAGGACGACCAGGGCAAGGTGCTGGTGGGTATGAATCTGTAGTAGCAGTCATTGGCTAATTGTGAGGGGTATCAACACTCATCATAGTTAAAACCCAGGAATACTGACGTGCCGTGTCGGGAAGACGGGAGTCAACCCCCAAAAGATCCATTGACTAATAGGAAAGCGGGAAAGTGGAAATGCTCGTGTAAGTCGGCATGCATTGTGGTTGGAGGAGCTTCAAGAGCCGTGGGCAGAATGCAACCTGGGGGTCGAGAACATCGGGGTAATGTGGAGAAATTGGAGAACCCAAACCCCAGACATGCATCACCCCATGCCCAAGCCGTGTCGTCATGATAGGGAGTTACAACTAACGGTGAGGACGACAGTAGTTGTATGCAGCCTAGCAAGGCCCGCAAAGCTTGTCTGGCGTGAAGGTGGCTGGGTGAAGGAGGGACACAAGAGAGACTTGCAACGAAAGTAAGGGTGCTCATATCCGTCAGCCCGAGGAGGCCAGTTCCGAGCACAAGGCGCAGGTCGCTATCAGTTCATGCTAATTCGGCAGCAGGAACTAAGTAAGCATGCTACCTTGGCTGCGAAGCTGGTCATCTTACTTCCGCTTTCTTCCAGAACTGCAACCCAGCCCAGGCTTTGTTCAACTTCAAGTTTCCAAGAAACTTGGATGTTGAAGCGGCCAGTGCGCGAAGCTGTCTTTGGCCGCAGCTGGCTGCCTACTGTCCCGCCTGGAGCCCTAGCTTGGTTCACCGCCCGGCAAAAACTGCCCACCGCCCCCAAAAGCCGGCAGAATCGCCACCGCCTTGGGCGCGCACCATATCAATTCTCGCAGGCTGCCGTGAACTGCGTTTGCTTTTCCTTTCTCTCCTCAGTCTTAGGTGAGTTACCGAACCCGACCCATACTGCCAATCGTGAATTCTAACCCCTCCCAGTGCACGGGCGTTACGTATATCAGTGAGGATTCGTCCGAGATTACGTTTTTGCTAGTTGAAAACTATAACATGACCACTTCTATTTGGGCAATGCCTGGGTAGAGAATTTTTGGCATACTCATCTCGTAAGAGAATTCCTTTTTTTTTCATCACTTTGGGTCCCTTGCGGATCGGAGCGAAGAAGAAATTTCAACAGCCGCAGCTAGCACCTGCCTCGCCTCGATGGGTAGCACATGCATGTGAAGGGTCGTAGACGGCACGCACTTTCTACGGACCCCGCGTTAACGACGACAGCGCTGTATGTTGACGCGTGCAATGCAAACGGACTGTTTATGGGACTTCGGCAAAGGTTGGCATGTCATAAATCCACTCTCATGTGTACCGCGACCAGGCGCGCGACGCGAATGGACACGCGACCTTTCCGCATGCAGCAAAAACGACGATTCCCTCGGTGTTTTCGTCAGCAAACGCGACTGGCGGACTCTGTTCAGCCCTACTAGTAGATCCATGACGCACATCGACGTGTCGTGGTTCATAGATGGTGAATTCACCGGCGTTACTCGGCCTTGAAGAAGAGCGCTTGGGCATCACAACATGTGAACAACCGCTAAGTTGGTATCAATGTGCTGATCTGCCCCGCGACTACGCCGCCACGACAGGAGCGCCTCGCTCAGAAGGAGCTGCCACGATCACTGTACAACATTCACTTCGGCACGACGTGACACAAATCAACGTGGAAAATCTTATTTATCAAGTTCAGATACTCGGTTGCGTTACGCGCTCACCCCAAAATTCAACCCTTAACGAGCCTTCCCCCAAAGGCACGGCACTGTCTGGACACATTCTTACATCGGGGAAATCAGCCCCATCAACTCTAATAATAAGATGATGACCACTGGTACTGAGATACCAAGGGCATACCAAAGCACATTGGCAAATGCTTAGAGGCACTGCGAGTAGTAGTCGTTCGAATAGGAGCATGACGAACCGCTTGCGCAGGTCGTACATCCGCTGTACCCTGAACCTCCACATTGTCCGTACCTGGCTACCGTGCAACCGCCGCTTCCGCCGCCCGCGGTTGTTGTGGTTGAAGGTGCCTTCGTAGTAGTTGTTGCTAGAGTCGTGGTCGTGGGTGTTCCGCCACCGCTACCCCAAGCGTTCAGCGCAGATGTGTAAGCTGGTTTCTTAGCCAGTGCCGAGTTCCACGGCAAAGGCGCACCGCCGGAGATCCAGGTGTACTTGTCAGCAACTCCCCATTGAGTGATGCCAACACACTTCGAGACTGCCTTGCAAGCATTGACAACGCTTGCGTAGTCCTTCGCCTGCTGCTCGAGGGTTGAAGATGTCCCTGGGGCCGGAGTGTTGATATCAAGCTCAGTGTATGCTACCTCAACGTTCAGGGCAGCGAAAGCGTTCAGGTTGCTAATGAGATTCGCCTGATTGACGTTCCCGACAGACATGTGGCCTTGCAAACCCATGCCATCAACTCTCGCACCATATGCCCTAATCGTCTTGATAAGGTTCTGCGCACCAGTAGACTTGGACCCGGGAACATCGCAGTTGTAGTCATTGTAGTACAGCTTGGCAGATGGGTCGACCGTGGCGGCATGTGCGAAGGCAATGGGGATGAATGCCGGTCCGATGGCCTTGTACCAAGCGGAGTCAGTCCGATACCCTCCATTCTCGGCCAGGGCTTCGTTGACGACATCCCAGGCGTAGCACTTGCCCTTGAAGTGTGTCATGACGTTGGTGATATGGTTCTTCATGATCGAAATCATCGTCGCATTGTCGAAGTTGCCGTTGGTGACTAAAGAACCTGTCAGAATCGCAGTCGGACTCGGATTACAAGTATCGAGACTCACCCCATGATGGTAGTTGGCTGTGCCATACCAAGGTATGACAGCGCATGGATTGCCCCGTGCTTGCTGCTTGGGAAACGATTTTATCAGCATTTCCGTAAGAGAACGAACCCCGGGAAGGCTCTGTGGCGTCGAATTTCATCTCATTCTCGCAGGTGAATGACCCGAAATCCTGGCTGTTCGTCCCAATGGCCTTTGCAGAGGCATCGTTCAACACGTTCGGGTTGATAGCAGTCCCCCAGTACAGTTTACCGGCAGCCTTCGCGCGAGACGAGAGGCCGTCTGCAGACACAAGGCCTGATACAAGCGAGAACACGCAGATATCCCGAACGGAAACCATGGTGGACACGTCAATAAGGAGAAGGGTTGCGGACAAGGGAACCGCAGTTACTATCTGTGCGGGTAGCACTGATTATATAAGGTCAAGGAGAAGCTTACCGTGAAGATGCCTCCTGATTCCAACCTAAAAGTAGGCAAGACCGCATAGGACTATTGGCGGTGCGGCCATTGTAAATACTACCTTGCCTGGCAGGATCGTTTGTCATAGTGTGTGCTCACCGGACAAGTAGAGGTCCGCCAATCGTCATGAGCAACGGGTCGCCTTATCTGAGTTTTCATGATTCACGTGGGATATACTCTTAAGCCTTTGGGAGCCCACCACTAGGTCTCAGCTCGGAAGTTGTCCTCACAGGGCTCAGCGTGTGCCCTAGAAACCTAGGCGCACCTATGGCTGCGTAGATACCGTCAAAATAGCAAGCGTTGATGATATCTCGTGGCCACGGCATGGCAAGATATTTCCCCTGGCCCGTGGATTCCGTAGCATTGAAAATTGTGGCCCTTGCCAATGTCGATCCCGAAACGGAGCTGCGGAGGCAGCAGCCCGGAGCTGGCGCCCACCTCCGGAACGCGGACGGCATAGTGCGATCCCAATGACCAGGTAGGGGTTGCCGCTGTCGCCACTCGGTGTAACATCATTGAGACGAGGTTCCGCGATTCCGCAAACAGTGCAATAAAGGTCGACCTTCTCTGGAGCGCAAGATATGCCTGACCACGGCGAACACGCCAAGTCTCCGGATTAATGTCCTGGTTACCTTGAATAGGAAGTTTCAAAATTCAATAGTAGCAATACGCACCGTCCAGCATAACATGGTACGACATCTGTTGGGATCATTCTTGCCATGAGAGATGCCGTATTCCGTGCAGACTCTAGTGAAGGCAGCGAGCTAGGCACTCTCCCTAGACCTGCCGTTTAAACGAGCCATTCTCGCTCCCACCATGGAGAAGAGGCCAGAAAAGAAGATTGTCCGTCAAATCGATGGCCGGAGCGCGCTTGTTGCTTCAAGTCTTTTGTTTTCACTTCATCGTTCGGCCACATCTACACAGACCCGCACCAGAGAACAAGGGTCGTAGGCATGGTGCTTGAGACAACTTCTCCGACGGCCTCTACATTGGTATTTTTCCCACGTCTCCTTCCCGCACTCCTGCAATGAATTAACGGCTAGCTTTTCATGGCCCATGTCTCTGGGGAAGACGGCGTTGATTGCACCGATCACGCAGTCTACCGTTAGTGCCGTCTGAGGGCAATGGGGGATGGTAGGGGTGGGGCTCAAGGACACCCGACTGCCGGCGCTTCGGACGTCTTCCGACGGAACAGGAGTCGACGACTTGGGCTGCCTCTCTTCCAATGTCGCGACTCCGATCAAACCAGTAATAAGCGCCCTCGGTGGCCCTGAGTGGATCCTATCGTCAGATGATATGAGCCGATCAACGATTGGAATAAGTGCGGACCCGATAACCGTCTCCGCCCAATGCTCCCGTGCCACCTCCGAATCTACGGGGTCAGTACAGTGGCGATAACTTGAACGTCAAATGGTTAACGGTTTCCATTTCTTGAGCTGGTTGATATAAAGATTGCTACACGTTGGAGTTGGTGGTCAGATCAATCATATTGCTAGCCATTTCCTTATAGGAACCGTACCCAGCCATCAGCTTGTAAAACCTGTTGTCGCCTTACCACTCATTACACATAATGGCCGGCATCGTACCAAAGCCTTCGGGCCCGAACAAGCTCTTCAATAACCCCGGCCAAAAGTTTGGGGATTTTAGGGACGATATCCTGAGGGATGGATATGTTGTTGTCAAAGGCGCTGTCCCACGAGAGCGTGCAGAGAAGTACGCCGAAGAAATGTACAGCTACTTAGAGAACTTCAAAGGCGGCCTAGGATTCAAGCGTTTCGATCCCTCAACGCATACGGAGCAATACTTACCAGTCATCAACGAGAAGGGCATGTGCTCAGGCTACGGGGTCAACCACGAAACATTCACATGGGACATTCGCTGCGAGCCTGGTGTCGTCGATGCCTTCGCCAAGGTGTTTGACACTGAGGACTTGATCGTATCATTCGATGCTGTCAACTTTGCTCTACCAAACCGAAAGGATACCAAGGAGAACAAACCCTGGCCGCACCAGGATCAAGACCCTGAGAAGCCTGGCTTTAGGTGCCTGCAGGGCATCGTCAACCTCCTACCAAACGGCCCCAAGGACGGTGGTCTGATTGTTTGCAAGGGTGCACACCACCTTTCCGAACAGTTCCACGAGGAGTTCCGCGACGAGCCCGACAAGGTCTGGGCATGGACGAAGGAGTGGTATGGCTTCAGCGACAGGGGCATGAGGTGGCTTGCAGACAAGGGAATGGAATGGGTCAAGGTCGAGTGTGAACCGGGCGACTTGCTGCTCTGGGACTCACGAACTCCTCATTACAACCTTAGCCCTACCGGAGACAGGCCACGATTCGCTACATACACTTGCTACATGCCTGCCGCAGATGCCACTCAAGAAGATCTGCTGCGCAAGAAGGAGGCCTTCGAGAAGCAGCTCGGCACCACACACTGGCCCAACGCAGCCCACGTTCGCGATGTTAGCCAGCCGTTGATGCGGAAAGATGGCACGCCTTGCCCGTACAATGATGACAAGCCCCGACAGCCGATCAAGCTGGATGAGAGGGGAATGAAGCTCACAGGCATTTCTTATATTACCGCGAGCGCTTAGTGGAGTAAGTAAGTGCCTCGGGATGTTTGAACAGTGTATGTAGCAAATTGATATCAATGTCGATCCGTTCTACTATAGAAAGTTTTGCAACATGAACTTCATCTGTGATGCAGTAACTCGTTCATCGAAACTTTGGCGACGGCTCCTTGTGATCTACTTGCTCATTTGGCAGTGGCTCACACGGTCCTGATCCCTGGTCCAACATTAGCGACACGTATAGTTTGGGCAATATCGATGACTTACGTAGACCGTTCGGGGGAAAGCCGACTTCACTTGGTATAGAGCCTCATGCGGCAATCATGTCTGCCAATAACCAACTGCCGTGTGCCCCGAGATAGCTTGGTAAAAGAGATGCGACCTTTTCAGTGAAGTTGCCCACAGCGTTCGTTTGGAGTCATCCAGAATCTCCAACAAGGGACATATCTTGAACGGCTTTCGACAAGCCGCCTAAGTCCTTTTCCCCAGGCCGGCGCCAGTGGATTGTAGTGCTTGTGAAAATCGGGTAGAAGTCTTTGTCGTCAGGAAATACTGCTTTGTCGCAGCACTCATCTAGTTGCCGCATTTTGGCCCATTCAGAGGCTTCAGCAGTTGCATAACTATAGTGTGTCAGTCACTGGCTACAATTATAGGAGGGTAAAGGCCAGGCGCATCGTTCGCGCCTTACCAGTTCAGGGGGCTACCTACTCTTCCCAAACGTCATATCCAGTCCCGATGAATATCGCTGGTATGGCCTTCTCGATGGCGGCTGAGTATATGTCTCTGTACAGATGTACTCCAAATAAAATGGAATCCTCCGATACCTCGTCAAAGCCTGATGGAGAATCGACAACTTCGAAACCGAGGGTTTGGAGGAATTTCTTGTCAGCGTTGGTGAAGCAGGGCTCCTGAAATATGCAGCGTATCTTGATCTTATCGGATGCCTCCAGCCGCTTGACAATTGTAATAAAGGCGGCGAGTTGAACGTGACTTCGCCGGCGAATTTGCCATGATCCGTCTTCTGGGTCGAAAGAACCGAGGCCCAGGCATATTGCCTTCGTAGGACGCGACGAGCATTCTTTTGATGACAGAAGCTCTTGCAGACGGCGGCAGCATTCAGACTCAGCCCATTGACGAGAGAATTTCTCATGGTCCAACTGGATCTCTTGAAGTGAAAGGTGCGTGGATGCCCTTGCCTGTGGTGAAGGTTTCGTGACTGGGACCGTGGCACTGGCCAATGGGACGGCTTTCCTCTTCCCAGTTTGGCGGTGCCGTTTGCTCGTAACAAACGTCCAGGATTCCTCCTCACCTTTCGGTGATGAATCGCCTGACCGTTCCATAGCCCGTGTTTCTGCGGATGACTGTTTCTACCATAGATTCCCTAAGCATGGGAGCCCTAAACTCACCGCGCCTTGATCAACTACTGCGACCAAGGCGAGCTTCCCACTCCCCCCAAAGATGGTCTACGCTTTTTACCTCTCAGTCAACAGCAAGTGCCCCTCCCTCTCAAATGCAGTGCACGCAGAGCTCTTCACTAATGTTTGAGTCGACTCCGCAGATGATTACTCAAGCGCAACTGGCTGGTTTGTGGTCATAGAATTCGCGGTGCAAGGGTACTCCACACTATTAAGCTTTGTTCCAAAGCGCCGATGATTTCCCGCATACGCCGCCAGACTTGTAACAATGGGAACACCGCGGACCGTTGCGACCCCATGGCTTTTAAGTAGCGATGTCTGCCTATATCATGATGCTAATGGCTATAATTACTGACTACATTCGAAGATTGTAGCCCGTCTAAGGCCCTTATGTTGTGTGAGGTGAACTTGACGTCAGCCACCTGCACATTGGATACAGACTGACTGTAGCATCACGAGCCTCGCTAAAACGTTATACAAGCTGGATTGAAGACACCAAACAATATCTCGGAAGAACAATACACCATAAACCGTGTTACAAAGATGGATATTGGAGCCAATTACAGGCATGGACATGAGAGGAAATTTAGTGTTAGTTGCGGTATCACTACCACCAATTCATGCTGTCCAGTCACTTCAATGTACAACTTGAATGATTTGTCTGTGAACGAGACCTTGCCATATATTCAGAATGTTAAGATGCATTCAGACTACAGGTATAGTATACTGCCAAAGGCAGGATGAGTGCAGTAAGATTGGGTCGTCGGTTACTGTTTGCGAGCGCAACTGAACAGCGCAACCCAATAGCCAATGTAGGTAGGTAGGCCCTCAAGGTTGCCACAGTCCAATCATGGTCGTCTCCTACATAGATCGCGCTCCAATATTGTCGCAATCACCAAATCCTACCTTGATACCTTGCTTCATTTCCAAGTGGCCTACATAATACCGGTGACGCTATTGAAGATGTCGGCCCGTCGCGTAGTCCATATTTAGTTCCGTGCATCTTCAGCAGCTCCGAGTGAGGAGCGTGGTAATACGTAGTATGGGGCGAGCCTGCATCTGGAGGATAAAAATGGCAACTTCGCAGTGTGTCGTTGCAACCCCACCAAACCGACAAATGCCTATTTCAGCGCCTCGTGGTACCTTTCGACCAGACCAAATGCTGACAGCATAAACAGGCTTTTTGCACTAATTGTCAATTGTTTGCTTATGGTGATCGCCTGCAGAGGCATCAGTCTGAGTAGTCACGAAGTGCGGCAACCAAGCCCAACCTCTAAGATAGTCTGTCAAGTGCTCCTGTACGGTCGAGACAAGTGATGGACGAATCGGGAGGGATGAAGGCGTCGCGAACATCTGCGGGAGAGCCCGGTGGGCTGTCGCGATCCTTCGAGGTACCCGGCCCCCGGAAAAGACATACTAAAAGCCTGAAGTGCCATTTCAAGCGGCACAGGCAATTCTGGCAATGATCTGAGCTTGTTGGCCAGGACCCTGAGTCCACAACATGCCGGTAACAAACAAGCGCTCCGCTGCTACAGCCATCTTACATCACCAACAAACTTCGATCATCACATCGCGAGGCCACGCTGATAGGTTCGCCATAGCAGACAAGCGGATCAATCTTGAGATCGTCGTTCGACGCTTCATATCTTCAAGGCTGCTTGGATTTGGGGAAGCACCATCGCTAAGGGTGCAGCTGATGCAGGAGAAGCGCCCAAAAATAGCCCCCACCGAAGGGCCGTTGCGCAAACTAAGACTCGGCATGCTGGTGCCACCACTCTTCGAAATCCTTCGTCGCCCGGATGGGATTGGCAGATTTCAGCCCCGAATGCTCTCGCCGGCGCTTAGGTGCCTGCAGTGTGCCATGATCTCGCCATTCAGAGGGCCCGGGGGCCAAGCGATCCCTGCCCTGTAGCCCCCAGCCGTCCCCGCCGCCCATTGGCCAGATACCAGCGAATCACTCGCGATGTCACCTCTCGCCAGCGACTCGCCCAGCCAGGTAAGCGCCCGGTGATTGGCTCCACCAGATCGACGACAAGGGGATGCCAGGGTCGGGTCCATCTTGTGCAGGTCTTTGCACATGTACCAGGCCTTCTCACTGGTCCAGCCCGGCCAGAAATGCCGCCCGCGTTGATTACCCTGGGCCATCGCGAAGCGGGGATTATCCAGTCGTTGATATCGAGCATGCGAGTCCCATCTGGCCAGAGGGCCACGAAAAGGCCATGCATGCAGGGCGGCGGTTGGTTGGTAGCTCTCTAGCCCTCTCAAATAATACCCAATGCGCATCTCGCCATGCGACCTGTTCCCGTCCTCTTTAATTCTGCTGTCGTAATTCTATAGTCTTGGAAACAAGCTACACTTTTGGCCTCTCTACTCAAGGCTCCTTTGTCGTTGAGCTGTGGGACAGTATCTTTACAAATCTTGGCTGGCGCCATCTCTACCCAAGTCATCCCTGTGTGACCATATCCGGATTCTTACATACTCGAAGAGCTCGTTCCCGATAGGACCGCTCTGAGGTGGCTGACTGTTGAGTCGAAACGACGAAATCTACCAACACTAGACACAAGAGGAGTTCGAGGAGCCTGTGAGAGGCACACTGAACACGACCTGAGAATATTGGTCTTATTCTTTGGAAGCCGTCCTTTTCTCCACACCAACAAACCCGACAAAATGATGTCCTCTCTATTCTTGATTATAGCCGCGTCCACGCTGGCAGCCGCGCACACCATCATCACATACCCAGGCTGGAGAGGCGACAACCTGATATCGAACTCGACCTTCCCTTATGGCATGCAGTGGATGTATCCATGTAAGTAACAATTTCTTCTGAAGAGCTTCAAGTCCTCTCTTGGAGTTCCCTCTTGTGCCGGCCGTCTGCAAACAGGGACGTCTTGCTAACAAGACAACACAGGTGGCGGTATGCCCCTGACGACGAACAGGACCTACTGGCCAACAACCGGTGGTGCAGTCGCTTTCCAGCCGGGTTGGTTTCAGGGTCACTCGACGGCATTCCTCTATGTCAACCTGGGTATTGGCTCCGACGGACCGGACGGCGGCCCATTGAACATGTCGCTGCCCATGGTCCCGCCGTTCCAACTCCTTGGCCCATCCAACAACCCGTTTCCCGGCACAGTGTGCTTGCCCCAGGTACCGCTGCCCACCAACCTGACGGTCAAGGCTGGTGACAACGCCACCATCCAAGTCGTCGAGATTGCTCAGCATGGTGCTGCGCTGTTCTCGGTAAGCCACCATTCTCCCTCTCCCCGGGCATCAGGCGTCCACTAGGAAGAAAGTAGAATGCCAAGCTAACATACTGGCTGACAGTGTGTCGACATCATCTTCGTCGAGCCCGGCGACAGCCGTCTGGCCGAGGTCAACGAGACCAACTGCCTCAACAGCACCGAGCTCGGCTTCGCCGAACTCTACACCATCACTACCAAGGCCGTCGGCAGCACGGCGAACGCAACTCTGTCGAGCGCAACATCTCTCGTCCGCTCTAGCTCATCGTGGCTGGGCTACACACCACTGCTCCTCGGCGCTTTGTGGTTCCTCGCCTAAGACGATCCCAGAGCACATGCTGCTGGCGCAAGACCGTTGATACTGGAAAGGAAGGGTGGTGGGGGGTTAGTGTGACATAATCGGCCTTTTTAAACACTCTGTACATTGGCATCTCGACAGGCGTTTGTGGCGATTCTTGCGGGTATTCCCAACGGGATTTATTGGATTTTTGTTGATGGCTATTTGAAAGTGCCCCTGTCCGGTCTGTTTATACACGGCGCCGAGAAGAAAAACGGGCCAGCTGGTTTTCCCGCTTTCTGAGATAGGAAAGGGGGGCGAGGAGATGGAATCTGATGAGATCTTATACGCCATTATACCAGTTCTGCTCAGGGATCTTTGCGTTCCCGTAGCGAAATTAGATATTTTCATGCTGAAGAAAATGGAAAACATCACAGATCTCCCTCGTGCTTATTTCATAACAATCTGTCGTCCACGCTGTGACGGACCCAGGGCATAGTCCTTCCTTCAGTTTCCAGAAGCACGAGGGAGCCGACCAGGTCCAGAAATCGTCGTATAGGAGAAACGCCGAATTCGCACTCTCAGTCCAGCTCACTAATCCGGTCTTCCGGGAGTTGCTAGCTACTGACCGGCCCACGAACACATCCGGTCGCAGCAACCGCCCGCCGTTCTGCGACCTGACGACATCCATCCCTTCTGCCGGCATTCTTCGGCAATCTTGAAACTTGACATGTGTCCTTTGCGCCAATAAAGTCCCACGTCACAACGCCGGGCGGCAGAGCAGGCCAGGCCAACCCTAAGAGGCCAGCTGCCAGGGCGTCTTTGTCCGTTCTTGGTCACATTTGCCACAGACGCTTGTCGAGAAGGAGCCGCGGTCATTGGCATGTAAGCATGAAATCTGTGACTTGCCATCCGTAATGAGGACGTGTTTAACATAAGCCGGTGTCAGATCCTTACGTACCACTGTCACAATGTGCCGTGCAACCTGTTCAGGATGAATCACCGAGCATCCCATATTGTAGATCATGCAGTTGTATCATTCATCTCATCATGATTTCATCTATCTTGGGGGGTTCCTCTATCCCATCTTCCTCGAGAACCCGTTCTTCGCTTTCTGACGCTAAACCGATGATATGATATGAGCCATGAAGGCCGATGGAATTATTGGCTTTCGTTACCACGACATGACTTCTCATCGAAGCAAGGCCAAGCATTCATCGGCTACTTCCTTAACTCTTGGCTCGATGGCTCGATCCTTTGCTGCCACAACGGCTGGGATGAGGGACTCAGAATCACTCTTGCCCAGGATGGTGACAAGAGTGCCTGCAGCAACGAGAGAACGGAACATGACTTCGCTGTCCTTCTGGTTGGACACGAGATGGCCGGTGGCACCCAGCAGCTTGGTGAGCAGCTCCTTAGGCAGGCCGCCGCCCTTCGTAGCCAGAACGGCATAGTTGATGGCCACGGTGCTCAAAGCAATCAGGAGGTTACGGTTGAATTTGCCAATAGCCTCACCGCCAGAAAGACCCAAGGTTCTGCAGATGAACTCGATAGCGTTGTTTGCCTCGGACGGTTTAGCAGCAACTTGTCGTCCTTCCTTAGTCGCAAACAGATTGGCAATGGTCCGTAAGGCCATCATCACTGAGTTCTCGTTAGGTTGGCTGCCCTGAGGATATCCCTCCAGACTCGCTGCAATCACTGTCTGTATCGGACTGCCGATGCTGGAACTGGCTGCCAGAAGTGGTGAAGTCGCTGCGCATCGAAGGAGATCCAGAGGAGCCAGACGGTCGGCGTAGTCCCAAGACGTACACATCTTGACAAGTATGCTTAGCGAATCTTCATCTGTGACGGGCTTGTTGGCCTCCAGAGACTGTCGTAAAGAGTCGAGGAGCGACTGGGCGGAGGGGTTGAGGGAGTGGTCTTTGCGACCGGCGGAAACTAGACCAGAGTTGACACTCAGAATCTTCTTGAAGATAGCTGTGCCATGTTAGCATAACTTGTCCTTCCACAACGGCAGTAAATGGAGCGAGTTTGACTTACGTTCATACTTGGCCGCGGTGATGGTGAGATACTCCTTCTGAGGTAGCGCCTTGGCCCTCGCCGATACTTCGGACTCGCCTGGTCGATATCTCGACTCAGTGCCGTAAGGATCTGGCCCACCTGAACTGGTGCCCTCGCCGATTGTGGCACCTTGTGTGTTTTGCACAATGAACTGTGCAACTTGATCCAGGTAGTTGAGTGACAGCTCGTTGTCGTTGATGAACTTGGTAGCCGTGTCGTAGGGATTTTCGGATAGGTTGTACGGCAGCTTCAGCGACGGTTGACCCTCCTCAATGGCGACGTCAAAGACAAAGTCGTACTCCTTGCCATTGTACTGCTGCTTGCGCCCACTGCTGGCAGCAGAATCCACGACGGTGCCGACATGAACCCACGTCTGGGCCCCCGAGGACCAAGTGTAGGCAGAGATAGAGCCGTTGGTCTCCTTTATCATTTGCACCTGTCCTTCTTTGGTGCCTGCTTTCGACGTCAGGAACTCGGGACCGGGCAGCTTCTCCTTGTTGACATCGCCCATCTGCTGCTGCGGTATCGAGGAAGACTTGACGGCCTCGTCGAACAGCTGGAGGACCTCGGCGCTCGCCACGCGGTCTGGGCTTCTTGTATAGATGCGAATAACGCCATCACTTGTACCGGATACGATGTCGCCCGTCTGCGGACATACAGCAATGGCCCAAACCGAAATGGCAGGATGTGTGATGGTCTGTACGCACTCGGTTCCTCTCCAGACGCGAACGGTCCTGTCCTCGGCGGCACTGACAATCTCGCCCGAAGGCAGAGCTGCCAGACGATAAACGAAGCTCTCGTGTCCATGCAGCTCGGCCACGGGCTCACCGGTGAGCTTCCATAACCTGATTATGCCGTCATTGTGGGAGCTCGCGAGCTCAGCACCCGTCGGGTGGCCGGCGGGCACGCGGCACAGACCGCGGACGACATCGGGCGTGGCAATGGTAGAGCGCGCCTCGGCTTGGCCGCCAGCTACGTTCCGCAGGTCGAAGATGCGTATACTCTTGTCGGCGCAGGCGGTCGCAACGGCGTTGTCGCTTAGGGGCAGAACATCCCACACAGAGCCCTCGTGGCCGACGAGGGTGGCCTCACTCTCCCAGGTTGCGGTGCTCCATACTTTGGCCGTGTGGTCCCAGCTTCCGGACACAAAATACTTGCCACTCGGGGCGGCGGCGAGGGCGCAGATGTTGTTGGAATGGCCGGGAAGGAGGCGCTCGGCACTCTCGGAGGACACAGCGGAAGGCTTTCTGACGTCGAGACACGGGTCCTTGCCTCCAGAAACGACGAGGCCGTCGGGGAACTCGTCGCTGGGCGGGAGGTAGGCCAGGGCGTTGAGGTAGGCATCAATCTGGTTTGCTATGGTGTCGTCGTACTCGGGCGGAGATGCTGCTGTTCGCTTCCACGATCGGACTGTGCGGTCTCTCGATACAGAGACAAGGAGCTCGGGGGAGGGGAAAGCCAGGTCACGGATCTATAAGGAGCAGGAGCAGGAGCAGTATTAGACGACGGCGGATGACAGATGGGAATGCCACGGGGGCGGGGCAGTTAGAAACCGTGGGATTGTGTATACTTACATCGCTCTCGTGGCCGGTCAGTTGGGCCGACAGCTTGAAGTCGGCCATGATGAGGGCGTACTGGCTGTTTATGTGCAGCTTCGGACGGACGGTCTGGTAGTGTACGTATGGCGGACAGTCGTATGTGTGTGTACCTTTGGCGGGGTAGTTCCTGAGCACTCGGGATCCGGAGGCCAACACGCCGTGGGATCAGACGTAGCGAGGTGAGGAACTGTAGTCGAGGGAAAGATGGAGGTGATGATGAGGACTGGTCGGAATGGTTTACATGAGGCCCGTGGATTCCCTGGGAACTCTGGGTCGCGAGGGTCGATTTCAAAGCGGGATGCCACCCACGAGTTACTGCGCGGGCCAACAGGGTGGAAGCCAGTCGAACAATCGTCACCGTTGCTCCCCCCAGCACCATCAGCTCCACCATCACACGCGTGGACACCTCTCAGCTCCCCGGACCAGCTCCCAGCTCCCAGCTCCGACCACTGACCAGGCAAGGCCAAGAGGAGCCTGGGCCTGCCTGGAGTTAGGAACGTCGAGGACCTCGGGAGCCACTAATCAAGGTACGGAAAGGTCCCTCTGCTGGCGTCTGGTTTTAGTGCCCTGCCGCCCTGCCTGCCGCCCCTCCATGCGCTGCCCGTGCTCACTCACACCCTGACTGATGGATTTCAAGTCTGGAGGGCGACCCGCACATTGTTTCATCACTAACGACCGGGATTCAGGGTCTACCGTACCATCCTCAAGCCTCGAGGCCAGCCCGTGACGGAGCGCGGCTTCACGAAATTCGGCCCAGATTCCGCGACCTCCCACCGCATCCCCAAACCCACCACGTCCTCGACCGGGACCACGGCAACGACCACGACCACGACCACGACCACGACCACGGGCACATCCACGCCCACGAATCTCTGCTCGGCTACGCCTCCCCTTGCTCACGACGCTCACGCTTCCACGAAGACAAACTCAGTCCGTCTCGCGCATGCTTACGACCTGACACGACTCTCCCTTTCATCTCAATCTCTGTCCTCCTCCGCTCGTACTTCCCGTCCCTTGCTTGGCCACCATGGCTTCCGATGGACCTCGACAGTGTGTGCCCTTGACCTGCCATGGTCATTCGCGGCCCGTTCCACACATCGGCTTCTCTGCCCTGGGCAAAGATGGCGCCTACTATATGATATCCGCCTGCAAAGGTTTGTCTACCCCCACCCTCCATATCCCTCCATCCCGCCCTGCGCAATTCTTCCGCGACCGCTGCTGACAACCCGGCACCCCCTCCCCCAGACAACAACCCCATGCTCCGCGATGGCCAGACCGGCGACTGGATCGGCACCTTTATAGGGCACAAGGGCGCGGTGTGGCAGGCGAGATTGAGCCCTGACGCTTCTGCCGCCGCCACAGCCTCCGCCGATTTCACTGCCAAGGTCTGGGATACCCACACCGGCGAGTGTCTCTTCACCTTGTCGCATGCCCACATTGTGCGAGCTGTCGCCTACCCTCCCGACAACTCCGAGTTGCTCGCCACGGGCGGCCTGGAGAAGAAGTTGCGCATCTTCGACTTGTCCGAGTCGGGCAATGCCGCCCCCGAGGATGCCAAGACGTCGACCGATGGCATTACCGTCAAGGCCGATTCTGCCTTCGAGGTCGGCGCCGGCGTGCACACAGCCTCGATCAAGTTCATTGTCTGGACCAGAGACCCCAACATCCTCGTCACATCGTCCGGCAACACTCTGCGCTGGTTCGACTTGCCCAGCCGTAGCGTGATCAAGGAAGAGGTTTTGGATGGCGAGATCGGCTCGTGCGAGTTCAACGCCCCCGCCCCCGAGCTGCAGGAGCAGTCCGACCTTGGAGGGGGCCTGCCCGTCCTGGCCGTGGCCGCCGGCAAGTCGGTGTACTTTTGGGGTGGTGCCCGTGCTATGGATGAGCTCAAGCGCGTCAAGCTGGACTACAAGGTTGCCAGCGTCGCTATCGACACCAAGCAGCGGAGATTTATCGTCGGCGAGGATATTCCCGCCACGTGGGCGCGTGTCTACCGATGGGACGACGGCAGCGAGTTTGGTGCGTGTAATCGGATTATCCTTGCCCCGTGTGCTGCTTTACTAACGAGTTTCCTAGACATTCACAAGGGCCACCATGGTCCTGTCTGGTCGATTGCCTACTCGCCCGACAACAAGCTCTATGCTACTGCTTCCGAGGATGGTACTATCAAGCTGTGGAAGAACTGCGACGGGCCGTATGGTCTGTGGCGGCAACAAGGTGACGGGAAGCCCGCCGAATAGGATGGCGGGGCTCCCCTCCACCCACGTTCGCGGTCGTCTACGGCCTCGAGTGCTTTTAGTCACCCGGACTACAGCCATTCGAACACACCCTCACCCCGTCCAGACAAAGCCCCTTGGGACGGGCTACGACAGGCTTTTGGGGGACACGGCGCCTAGAAGGCCCACCGTAGGGAGCCCGTACTTCCTCCCTGGGAGGAGCCAAAAGTCAGAGATCGACAATGGCGAGGAGACTGAGCGGCAAGACGAGATTAGCTTTACCGAAAGCTTGAATCAGTCGCCTGGAATACCGTACAGGTATGGTGGGCGGATGGACAACTGCTCCATCTCACAACCACCAGCAACAGCGTAGGACAGCGTTTGATTACGTTGCTCATTTATGTACACCACACACTGCCGAATCTCAGCCTTAGGCCAAGTATCCTAGATTGGCTGAGCATACTCAGAATAAATCTAGCAAAAGCGATACTATCAAACCCACGATCCGCTCCTCATGAAAGTCCCGTGATACGAAGGGAACCAGGAAAATAACATAAAGAACATCCCATAAAGCAATACTGTCATTTACACTGCTGTTCATGGAGAGGCATCTTCTCTGCCCGATCCACTTGACTGTAACATTATCCACCCCTTAGATGGATCAAGTGTATAAGCGATTTGACGTAGGGGCCACTAGTATAAGTGCGGCGCTGCTGCGTAGTTCAAAATTCCGTAGTGTTTTAGCAGGGCATTTTGACATGCGTGCGTGCTGATATTTGCAAGGAGGTTCCCCCGGCTTGGACAATATGGACATCTGATTGAGTGCGAGAGTCCAAGTCACCATTCGTTCCCCTTCTACGCCTTGCGAGCCAGACACGCTGCTCGTTCTTCATATTTGTCCCTTGCATGCTCCTCTGGTCTCAAGTGTAGGGGAGCGAGCGTATATGATCTTAATGTACGATACGACTGCATCGCGCACACGTGTTGACAGCAGTACTTAACTTCTGGTATCCACTACGGCATCCGCATATTTTGGGAGCATCGAAGTACCTAGGTGGCAAGAATTCGGTCATTGATAGGATACGGCCCAGGAAGCGTCATACCAGTCTTTGCCCGTAGCTCCATAATCGAGTGACGGTATTGGAAACTGTACATGGGTATGCTCAAAGAGCGAGGTTTATTCCTACGGCTATGGCCTCACTTGACATGGGAGCTGGACTCATGACCACTAGGGGTTCTCCCAGCTTGCTTCTATGCTCTCCAGAAGGAGCACATATGGGAAGGGGGACGGTGCTCTGTATCTTGATTCACGATTGTGGCAGGGCTATCAGTTCCCCCGCATCGATGATGTATATTATTTTTTCTTCACCGATTTTGAGTAAGTTCCCATGGCATTGATTGGTGTTAACAATACTTGATTGTTGTAGTGTTTTCAGTGTTAATAACAAGAGCAGTCAGGCTTTATTAAAAATCGAAAGGCACAGCCTCGAAGGTGCTTGTGGTTCATTCTTGCCATTTTGACTCTCTTACAAATATCTCGTTTATTTTTGTTCAACCAAACACCTGCGTAGGTGCTTCCACAACCCAAAGCTGTCAGGCCGCTATTGACGCTCGTCTGAGCAATAATAAACGGCGATTCCCTCGAACAATCAAAGGCTTCCGTTCCTCGACTTGTCC
Organism: Neoarthrinium moseri; assembly: GCF_022829205.1. Classification (NCBI taxonomy): domain Eukaryota; kingdom Fungi; phylum Ascomycota; class Sordariomycetes; order Amphisphaeriales; family Apiosporaceae; genus Neoarthrinium; species Neoarthrinium moseri. Next base: position 23,968 of record NW_026055124.1, read on the forward strand.
CGGCAGATGCGTAGCTAAGGCTAAGACCTGAAACGTAAATTGAGCAACACTCACCTCCCCTGTAGCGCTCTTTAGGCATCCTGTCGACCTAACATTCACAATCGGCCCCAGGACCCAAGTGCGGTGTTGATCAAAGTCGCTTCACGATTTGTTCGCCTCATAATAACAAAGGTGAGTCTACTTACCGTCTCGTATTCATATTCACCTGTTATTCACGCCGATGGTTCAGTTGGTGTCGACGCTTTCTTGCGATGGGTTTCCAGTGGGCTGGTCATGGCCTCGTTGTACCTTCCAGAATTATTCGTGCCACTTTCCAGTGTCAATCCGGTCACAGGATCAGGATCTCAGACGCGCCTTCCTATCCGATTTTACTCGGATTTCCCACTGAACGGTACCATCTACTTCCCACTCCCAGCCCATGACTCTATTCCTCCTCGCGCCCCTCTCGTTGTCTCACCTGCCTTTCAAGCCATTCGGTTATATCACCCGAATGACCAGCCCCACAAGCCGAACCCATCAATTTCGTCTGATCTTTTGCCCCCTTTCGAGTCATCTGGAGTCCCCTGCTTCGAGATGCCGTGGTCGGACCAGTGCGGTAAGGTCATGAAGAAGCCCGGAGAGTACTCCAAAAACCCCAATACCATCCGTGCCCGCGCTCGAAAGGCTCGCCTCACCCCATTCCGTCGAGAGATCGAGCAGGCGAAGGCCTCTGACTCCAAGGCCATTACCCGCGCCTGGAAGATCCGCACCGAGACTGAAGCCTACAAGATGGCCAGTGCGGGCGACCGGAAGGCCATCCTCGAGAAAGTCGAGCATGATGTTATGCAGCGTCGGTTCGTCTTCATTGACTTTATGGGATCCATCACCGCACTCACTCACTGCCGTTGAGAAGTCTCATCCGGTGTTTGCCTTTCGTTCGACATTTCGTCCCACCCTATCTTGATACTGCCCCAATGCTCTAGAAGATAACTTTTATACTAATTTTCCGCCTCGTCCTAGTCGAGAGAAGGGTTACGACGCCGAAACAAAGATCAACCGGTTTCTCCAGCAGCACGGCAGCGACATTGATTCTTCTGCAGCCCCTTCTACGCCCACCATGGACAGTCACTTTGACCAACGCATCAATATGGGAACGCCTGCTTCTCAGGGTTATCCGATGCAGCCCATGGCCCCAATGGCCCCCATGCAGGGTGTTCCGCTGGCCAGCCAGGCTGGCAGCCGCTTCGCCACCCCGGGTTCTTTCTTTCCGCATGTCATGTCCAGTGCTGAGAGCTCCAGAGCTGGCACACCCCGCGGTCCTCCCCCGTACCATCAGGGCCAGTACATGTACGGCGCCGGTCATGACGGTGCCGAGGCTTCCGCCCGCTACCAGATGGAGGCGGCATCAGACGCCATGAGCCGCGCCCATCTGATGACCAAGGTCAAGGAGCTCGAGAAGACGGTCAAGGGCCTCACCGATGACCTAGTCCTTGCGAAGAGCACCATATCTTCTCAGGAGAAGCGCATGGCTGACCTTCATGAGCGAATGCTCCTCTTTGACGGCACTGCCTCTGGCATGAGCAACGCCGAGGCCGAGTTCGCCAAACAGGCTGGCAAGCTGCGCAATGTCGTCAACGGAGTTCAGACCCTAGCCCAAGTAGCTGCCAAGATCTACGCAGACCTCGCCGACGGTAGCGTTCCGAGTGGAAGGGTCAGTGTTGACCATGGTGTTGTCGAGTACACCAAGGACGGCGATGCCCAAGGTATCAACGGGTACGGCGTTGATAAGAATGGTAACAATGATGACGCCGTGGACGATGTCCAGGATGCTGCCGGCGCTACTCGTGTCAGTGGTGGCCAGGAGCAGCATCACGGCTTGGACTCTCCAGAGTAACGAACCTCGGCTTGCAGTTACTAGTACCAAGATCCATGGTCCAGGTTTGCAGCATCACATTGACAGATGAGAGTGGATTCGATTTGAGATCGGAATAGGGATTATTTTCTGCTTGCTTCGCGAATCTATATATGACAATGGTGGACGGACTGATGGGAACACATCGCGTTAGTTTTCGCTAAACTACTGCTTTACTCGACACGGCATTGGGGTTTCAGGGGAGCTTCTCAATACAGGCACAAGGTAGAGAAAAGTCCCTTCCACAGCTAGATGAATAGAAAAACCCGAAACTAGACTTCACTGCCTATACCAAGACCGTTATAACAAGTATAAGATACAACCAGGGTGGCCTCATTGTTGAGAAATTGCGCGCCAATAAGTATTAGGGCCAACAATAACCAGTCTGCTAGCGATGCGGAGTGCTGTCGCCCCTTATGAGACGCCAGCCAGCTGAATGGATGTCAGCCAATCGTTTGATCGGCTACTTCTGAATTCGATGCTATATCTATGTACTAATCAGGACCGTGGCTAGGATCATCCCCAACTACCAGGGGCATGTGGGAGTGTCCCTAAACGAGGTGAGCCTGAGGTAGACGACAGGCCGCACGTGCTCTTTTCAAATTCACGATAAATGACAGATACTAGTGTTGGGGGACGGCAATGGACTACGAAAGTATCAGAAGATCTCCCAAAACTACTCAAGAACAGTCTCTATTCAACCAGAGGATCTTTCTGTCTGTCTGCTACTGCCGTCTCCAGGCTTGAAGCGTGCAATCTTTAGGTAGCTTTAGTCCAAATAACAACCGCAATGTACCCATGTGTGCAGTCCCTAATACATTCCAACGAAGAAATTATGTCCGTGAAGAACTATCAAACCCAATCTCCCCCGCTTCGCAATAATGCATGCGTGCTTCGACATTACCAAATTCCCCATCCATGCAGTTGGCTCTATGATTTCTGTGCATTAGGTCGTCAAAAATAATTACAAGGCAACATTCAAAACGTCTCATATCCCACAAAGTAACAAGGCCAGACTTCGCTCAACGACCCCCAAAGAAGCTGTTTCGGAAGCGGTCCTTGATCCCCATCTTCTGCTGCGACGACCTGCCGAACGACTGCTGCGACTGCACACGCCGGTGGGCCGGAGGCCGGAACTCATCCTCGTCATCTTCGTAGTCATCCTCGTCGTCCCGCATGCTCATGGCGCGCTGCTGGTGCTGGTGTTGCTGCTGGTGCTGGTGCTGCGGCGGCCCGCCGTTGAGTCTCTGGGGCTCGCGCGGGATCGGCAGCTCGCCGCGCATCGCGCGCTCCACGTCCTGGTACTGGCGCTCGTAGTCGTCGTGCTTGGCCTTCGCCTCGAGGAAGCGGGTCTCGGCCTGGGCGCGGCGGTCCTGCAGCGAGCGGATCTCGGCGTCCAGCCGCGCCATCTCGTCCTGCTCCTGGGCCATCATGCCGTCGTACTCGTGCACCTTCTGGTCCAGCGGCTTCAGCACGCTGGTCATGATGCTGGGGCTCTTCAGCCGCTGGATCCCCACCGCCGCCGTCGTCGACTGCGAGTCCGACGACGTGGGCCGCCCCGAGTTGTCGTGGTGCCGCCCCGGCGACCCGCCTGCTGACGTCCGCGGCGGCGAGTTGTCCGCCGGGCCCCCTGACGTGGGCGGTCTGGCGCCCGAGGGGGCGCCGCTGCGCCGGCCGTTCTGGCGCTGGACCTTGTGGTAATTGTCGCCTCCCTTGCCCACGAGCAACTCCTCAGACTTGCTGCCCGAGTAAGACGGAGGCCTCGACCTGCCACTGCTGGATCTCTGTGCAGGGAACGTGTTGGTCACGGGAGGCCGGCTCTGGTCTGTTGTCGGACTGTGCTGCCCGACCGCACCGCGGCGCTGCTGCTGCTGCTGCTGTTGTCCATGTGAAGGGACTGGCACGCGCATGGCCGCGCCGGCATTGGCGTTGCCATTGGCATTGTCGTTGCCATTGGCATTGTTGCCGGGGATCCTGTTGCTGTCCAGGAAAGCATAGAAGTCATCGTGGCTGTCAAAACGGGCCGAGTGCGGTTTGCCTGACAGCAGCGCGTCGTCAAAATCGCGGGGCGCCTGGTGCGGGCGGGCCCTGGGCGAGTTCAGCGCCGCCGACGGGTATTGGGCCGTGACGTTCATGATGCTCTCTCTCTCTTCTATCTTCTACAGTTGCCTAACCCTTCACAACTGCGACAAACAAGATATATGCACGACACACTCAAAATTCGATAATAAGATGCGGGATAAGAAGTACGGATTGGGAAAACTCGTCCTCGGTCTTCGCCAATTGGGCTTGGGGCCTTTTGTCTAAGACCTTGAAATCCCAGGAGGTTGGTTTGCGCAGGCCCGCCTTGCCATCCCCAGCCCCCATTTTCGCGGGTGGGCCAGGGGTGGCCGCCCGACGCAGCCACCCGTACGACAACGGAATTCGTTGCCTCCCCCCAGCGCTAGCTTCCCTCATCTAAAGATTCGCATCTGCAGTCCAACTAAAACTACATAATCTGCGTCGAGCTGCAGATACGACCATTTTCTTCAAGGCCGGACCCTGGCAGTTGCCGGTTTAAAGTGGGGAATTCCGACCTCCTCGTCGCACACACGCAATCAGACAAACTCAGCCATGAGCAGCAAAGAAAAAGCCTGGCAGCGGCGGACCTATGGAAAGACGCACCTGGATCTTAGATCTTAGACACCTGCGACTGCCCGAAGAGTATTTGGAGCGTTTGCTCTGCGATCATTAGCAAAGATAGGCTTAGCACCCTTCCTGTCTCATTTGACGGGTCTTCGATGGCGACCGGGATATCCAGTGCGATGGGAGTCAAATAAGCGTAGAAGGTTTCAAAGTTACAGATCTAACCTCACTAACACGCTAACACGTGGTCTGCATGTCTCAGTTTGCATGGAGACCGCACATGTGCTATAAGCCAGACTCCACAATTCCGACCCGGGGCTGCAATCGAGTATAGCATCGTTGAGAGCACGCCACGGCGCTGGGTAGTCGCTTTCGCTACTAACCACGCCACATTGCCCTGAACTTTGCGAGAGGTCTTTTTGGTTTTGAAGTAGGTCAAGTTGTGGAGCGAAATAGAACCAGGTATGACTGGCTATTGAAAGAAAGTAAGGGTCTCGCAGTGCTATTATACCTTGAGCCACTGTGAAATTCCTTTCATTCTGAAGTGAGCAACGACACGCATGTGAAATCTAGTCAACATATACATATGTAGTACACATCACCTGCTGGATTTACATCGTTTTTCTTCCGTAATCCTACCATGGTTCTTTTCCAGTTGCCGACCTTCGGAACGAGCTGAGGGAAATACTAGCTTGGCCATAGTCGTAACATAAGATGAGCTCAACACAGTGGGGCCTGACGGCGTCCCGGGGCATAGGGACAACCGCACACCGCACAGTCAGCTGTCTTCAGAACGGATTCAACTATAAATTTACCGCATGGGAGACTTCAGGAAACGGTAGAAGTCTTCATACAACAAGCAATCAAACGGGGATATGTTCAAATTGTAAGGGCCATTCACCGTATTTAAGTATATCATGTAATTGCCGCTCCGATCTAGCGTCGCGATGATCAAGCTTGATTGCAACGAGGGCAATAGTAGGCAGGACTCCCGCACCGTCCGCCTCCAAGACGTCATAGAAGTTCCGTGATCCACAAAAGACACAACAACATGAGTACATTACAAAGCTAGTAACCCACAGCCATAAATGACGTGCGTGCGATTTATATATCTAGTCTGTTTCCCCCACAAGGTTTTGCTAGCATTTCTCATCAAGCAGGATACCCCCTATACACTACCAGACTTATACTAGACATACCTATTCTTCAAATATTCGCAATGGCACCGAGAAGACATGAAGGAGAGCCAGCCGACGCGAGTCGCCTTGGCGAGCCGCTTAAATTCGAATTCAGTGGGAAGAGCGCGCACAACCGTTTTCTCAAGGCGGCTATGACAGAGAGATTGTCGACATGGGATCCGAAGGACCTGCCGAAGCGTGGCATTCCCACGAAGGAACTTGTCAATGTGTACCGCCGATGGGGAGAGGGAGGATTTGGCGTCATCCTTACGGGTAACGTGATGGTTGACTACAATCAGTTGGAAGCCGCAGGCAATCCTATCGTCCCTCGCGATGCTGCCTTTTCCGGCGAGCGTTTTGAGGCGTTCAAGGAGCTCGCCACGCAAGGCAAAAAGCACGGCAGTCTCGTCATCGCGCAGGTCTCACACCCCGGTCGGCAAGTCGCCGAGAATATCAACACCAATCCCATCAGCGCCAGCGATGTCCAGTTGGAAGGAAACGTGATGGGCATGACTTTCGCCAAGCCTCGCGCCATGGAGAAGAGGGACTTCGACGAGGTCATTGGCGGCTTTGCGCATGCTGCAGAATTCCTGTACAAGGCTGGGTATGACGGTGTAGAATTACACGGTGCACAGTAAGCCTTCCCATCTTCGAACGACCAGACGCACGTATTGATAGTCTTTTCAGCGGTTACCTGCTTGCCCAGTTCCTATCCCCTACAACCAACAAGCGGACAGATCAGTACGGCGGGTCGCTGCTGAACCGTGCTCGCATCATCTTTGAGATCAGTGATGCGATCCGGGCTCGTGTCTCTGATAAGTCATTCAGTATCAGCATCAAGCTCAACAGTATTGAGTTCCAGGACGGTGGCTTCTCGACAGACGATTGCAAGGACCTCTGCGTGGAGCTAGAGAAGCATGGTTTCGACTTCGTCGAACTTTCGGGCGGCACCTACCAATCGTTAGCATTTGGCCACAAGCGCGACAGTACAAAGAAGAGAGAGGCTTTCTTCCTGGATTTTGCGGATGCTATTGTGCCTCAGTTGAAAAAGACAAAAGCCTACGTTACTGGTGGTTTGAGAAGCGTGAGCGCCATGGTCAAGGCACTAGATAGCGTGCACGGCGTAGGCCTGGCCAGGCCAATCACCCACGAGTTCGATCTTCCCAACAAGATTCTGGCTGGGAAAGCAAGTGGAGCCGTTGACTACAAACTAGATGAGCAGGACTTTGGCACCACCAACGTTGCGGCTGGTACTCAGTATGTATCCGTCTATGTTCAACGACTTGATTCACGACGCTGACACTAGTTAGGATTCGACTTGTTGGTCAGGATAAGGAGCCGCTTGATCTCACTCAGGATAAGTATGTCGAGATTTTCAAGAAGTCGGTAGAACAATGGAGCAAGCAAATGGCAGACAATGAGGACGGCTCCAAGTACGGCTATGTTGACATAGAAGGTACAAAGCTAGAGCCTTTCGGTACAGCGTATGCTTCAGCATAACTGGACTGCAAGACAAGAAAGCCCTAAGACTATTTGATTTAGCCCAGTCTGCAATGGGATGGATTCGCAACGTACGCACCTGGCAACACTTCATTGGGTGCCCCCGGTTTCATCATGTGGGATTACATGCCTTGCATAGACTTAGCACGGGTCACCTCGGTGTAAGGTACGTTTGTTAAGCATCAAGTAGTGGCATTCATAACGTTTTTCTACACATAAGTAGATACTTACGTCGCATGTGAAGAATAATGAGTCCAATAATACATAACACATCATCCACGTTTGCCATGGACCATGTTGCCACGAGCACATCTAAATCAAATCACCCACAATACAGATCACCTCTGCAGCCAACCACTGACCAAGCCTGGCCTCCATCCAAGCGACAGCCTTCTTAACAAGCAGCTCCCAGCTGTCTTCCTTGGCTGCCATGTCTTTACGAAGCCATGCAATAGCACAAGCTGTCGCCACAATTTTCTCATCCTTTGCATCATCAGAAAGTTTCTGCATTGCCACAGGTTGAATCTTGTCAGCCTTCCAACCCATGTTGCTCACCAAACCGTGGTTCCACTCCCAGTAGCCCTCGAAATTCTGCATATTCACGAGGGCTTGATATTTAGTCTCCGAAAGCTGGTCTTCCTCTTGTAAATCGCCTGCAGGCTCAGTCTCGCTGAAATCTGGCTGTACCCTTCGCGGCTCATATTTGGAGCTCATCAAAGCTAGAGATTCAGGTTGGACATTTCCAAGGTCGCACATCATTGTTTCTGCCAAGTCGTAGTAAGAAATACCTTTATACATGCCTGCAGCACGCCTTGTCCTTCGTACCTTGGCTTCTGTAGGTCTGGGCTTTTTTGGGACATAATCTGACCCCGTAGCAACGAAAGAGCACCACATCCCGCCGACTTGGTACTGAACTCCCAGACGCACCGCCTCGCGTTCAGCCATGTCCGGAAAGAGTCCCGGGTAGGTAGCCTCAATGAGACCGCTCTGCTCGCCGCTTTCCCTAGCATGATAGATCCAGCCTCTACCTTGCTCCAGTTCCGTAACCACCTTCTTAGCTGCAAGCTGATGAATAGTCTCCCCCTTGGTGGCAAGGACGTTCACAGCAATCTGTAGTTCCAGGGGGCCATGATCAGAAGTACCGCGAAGGATAACCGACTTGGGCTTTCTCTGAGCTGATTCTTCCGACATAAGAAGGTAGACTGTGGTACGATTGAAGGGAAAGAGAGGCGGAATGGTAAAGGGAGCTTGGAGCTGCTTGGGGGTCTCTATGTGAGGCAGATGAGAGTACCGGCCTCTCTTGTCCCCACCAGTTGAGTCATGGTCCAGGTCAATGGAGTGGTCGAATAAAGAGATCGTTGGTTTTGTTGTTGAGTCAACAGATGGTTCTGTTGATGTGAGCGACGGGAGCACTGGCTCATCTACAACCCGGTCGACGACCTCAAAGTCGTCATCAACAGACTCCAGAGCACTTTCATATTCCATTTCCAGTGAATAGTCCTTCACGTGCGGGTAAAGTGCCCCCTTGAGCATGCGTATGACCTTGCTGCCCATCTCCTCGTTGTCGGCAACGGACTGCGAGAAACCATTGCCGGCACGCGCGACTCCCTCGATCAAAGCGTGACTGACGTTACTGCCGATACCGAGACTGAAAACTCTAATGGCACCGTTGCTCGCTGCCACCTTCTTGTTGATGAGGTCGAATAATTGATGATGACCCCAAATCTCACCGTCTGTAAGCAAGAAGACCTCGACGTTCATATCCTTGTACCTGCGGGTAAATGCCTCCTCCAATGGCGCATACATTTCCGTTCCCCCGAAGTCTGCTGCAAACGTCTCGATATGGTTCATCGCCTCATCCATACTTGCTTTATCGTAAGTCCGTGACTGCTGCCACAAGAAGCTATACTTCGAACCAAAGCTGCAAATGTTGAACTTTACTCCCACGTCCAGAGATTTGATAAACAACTGGAGTGCGAACTTCAAGTCGCGGATTTTGTCGGCCATGCTTCCACTTCGGTCACACACAAAGACGATTTCAGGTTTTGCGGCAGGCAACTGAAACTTCGGCACCAGGGTGACCATAATGGCTCGCTGGTTGGGGATTGACGGATGCTCTTCAAGTATAGCTACCGGGTTGCCCGCGTCGGTGATCTTGAGCTGCAGAATGAAGTCTTTGTATAGCTCTGCTGTTCCAAGTGCCAGAGTCGCTGAGGCCTTCTGTAGCGAAGGCGTGGCGTCAGGTTCAGTAGACGTCCTGCCCAAAGTGACGGCCAATGAGTGAGAGGGAGACTGGATGGATGTGATGCTAGAACCAGTCGACGCTTCAGCATCTACTGTAATCCGAATACCGCCGTCTATTTGCAGGTGCGACGTTACCAAGTCACCGGGGTATGAACCATATCGCGGTGCAATGGCTGTAGGGATAACCAAGCGAACGCCGTCCACCTGCGCATCATGCTTAAGCTCGCCCAAGTAGGTGATCTGCACCACAACCTTGTCTCCAGCGGGGATGTTGCCGATGATGGTTGTGAACACATCTGCTGAAGTGGGTAACTGTTCCAGGAGACCTGCAGTCTCGCGTCGTCCAATAGTTTCGCGGTACTCTTCACGAGCTTGTTGTTTCTCCTTCACAACACCTCGAATAACACGCTCGCCAATAGTGCAGATGAACTCGACCACCGTGACACCATCAAATAGTGGGAAGGAGTATCTGATCTCGGGTATATGTTCTGCGAAGTTGGCAAACGTCTGCGTCAGTGTGGTTCTCGAGATGGAGGAGATGATGGAAGTGTGAGCATCGAGCTGCACCTGTGGGAGGTACTTGACCCGTCGTGAGGACGGGTCTAAGAAGCATAATCCTGATATCCTATCCATAATGTGGAAATGGAGTAGTTGTAGGAGGTTGGAAGGGAATTATAAGAGTTGTGAAACAGGTTGGTAGGATGGCTTTCGCTCATTAATATGGCCGACGTCTATGCGTCCCTAAGGCACAACAACCAACAGTCTCAGGCTGGTTCCCCGCTCTTTGTTTCCATTCTCACGGCCTAGCAAATGACTTACTGGAAACTTCGTGTTGGGCCTCAACATGGTGCTTCATGCATAAAACATCAAATATTTGCTACAAGAAAGGATAACAGTGCTCCATGGAATATCTGGAAAGCTGTCTGAGGCAGCCAGAAACGCGATATGCTGCATAATCGCCTTAGGGACCAGAACAAGTGCCAGATAACGTTCAGGGCTTTGTTAATTGACTGCCCTCAAAAAGAAATTCAAATAGCAGTGCATTGTGCCTGGTGCATGTTGACAGGAGGAAACTCTGCAGTTTTCTCAAGCCAACTACCATATGCTTCAGCATTCATGTTTGTTGCACCACTGTTACTTGACCTTCTTTCATCATGTGTTATGCCAGTAATATTCATGCAGCATTGAGCAAACTTAGAAGCTGAAAGTGGTAGTTTCGGTCCAGCTTGGTGGGCGATCCTCAGTTCTTGTCCCCCATAGTGACTCTTGACTTCCTAGAGTTATTTCCATTGTCCACCCTTCAGTGAATAATTCATGACCGATCCAGTTTCTCGGCCAGGTTGCTCCATTGACTGTGACATTTTGAATATAGACGTTTTCGTACGCCGAATCGAATCCAACCGTCTTGATGATAGCGGTATTCCCGGTGAGACCATTACGAATGCTGATTTCCTCGAAAAAAGGAGCGGAGATGAGATACACATTCTGCCCAGCAATGGGGAAAAGCCCAAGCATGCCAAACACTACAAATGCTCCCATCGATCCACTATCGTCGTTTCCAGGAAGTCCGCCATTTGAGTTATTGAAGGAAGCTGGGATGTAGGTGTGCAGGCGTTTCGTAGAGAGCGCTGGCCGGCCGGCGTAGTGATAGAGGTATACAGTGCTGAATACCGGTTCATTGGATATGTCAGCGAGTCCAGAAGAATGGAAGTAATCGAGGCGGCTGATAAAGGCTTCATCGCCACCCATTAGGTTGATAAGCGATGTTGTTTGATGAGGTACAATGCTGTGCTGGTCAGCCTTCCACTTCCCCAGGCTTGTGGTTTATTGACTCACAATTGGTACTGCCATATACTGGCCTCGAATGTTTCTGAGGGGTTGGTTGTAAGCGAGCAGAAGTCAGCCAGTGCCGAACAAGCTATAGTGTCTTGATAACCCCAGGTACCGTTCAAATATTTTGGCTGAAAGAACCCGGTGAAGCCCGAGTCATTTCCTCTGATCATAGATTTCTGGTCATCCCTCCAGAGATTCTGCCAGTTTGTGCTCCGCTGAACATACTTGTTGTAAATTTCCGTCTTCCCTAAGCCTTCGGCAAGCGTCGCAAGGCAATAGTCGTTATACGAGTACTCAAGTGTACGCGAGATACTCCGTGAGTTAGTACCGAAGCCAATAGGGTCAAAGTCAAGATATGGAATGTAATTCAAACTTTTCCAGCTTTGCAGGCCGCCTCGTCCATGATAAGACCATTCTAGTGGTCCCACCTCTGCGTCTTGCACAATTGCATCGAGGGCAAGATTCCAATCGATGCCCGTGAGGTTCTTCACATAAGCATCGACAAGCACGACGTCCGCATTCGATCCGCCTTGCGTCCAGCCATTGCATAAACTCATATGGCAGTCTGGCAGCCATCCTTCATGCTGATATATATCCAGCAGCCCGTTGACCATTTGGGCCTGGGCGACGGGGTCGACAATAGTGAGCAGAGGATGTTGAACCCGAAAGGCGTCCCAGATGCAGTAATAGGAGTCGAAGTACGGAATGCCGCTGTCCCACTTGGGGTTTTCGCCTGTGTAGTTCTGCGGAGAGATCATTGAGCGGTATATGCCGCTCCAGAAGCTGGTCTGGAGATCGTCGCTAGCTCCTCCAGGATTGATGGAGATCGGACTGAGCTTTGCACGCCATTCTTCTCCAACCTGCGTCACCAAGCGATCAAAGTCGCTGGCCGGCTCAGGGATTTCCTCGGCTGCCCGAGTGCAGGCTTGATCCGAGCTGATGAAGCTGATACCTACTCTTGCTGTGAGGGTGTTGTCGACAAGGTCGCTGAAACGTGCCCAACCCCCAGCTTCCAGGAAGAAAAGATTGAAGCCTCGAGTTACGTACAAATCCTTGGGCTCCGGCCCGGCGCGATTGTTGACCCAGACACCGTTTTCGACCGGCTTGCCGCCGAAAAAGTCGACACAGAAATGCATAACATAGGATCCAGCCCCGAAGCTCGGAAGGAAAGTCCCATTGCCCTTCAACTGCCCCGTGCCGGGGTCGACGCTTACGGATGCATTCTGACGACTCTGCCAAAGATCTGTCAGATCGAGAAGAACGAGTGGGTGCTGTGTGGCATTTCCTGAGGGGAACTGAAACCGATATAATGCAGCATGTTCACTTGATGTCATCTCAGCCTTGATGCCATCGACAAGCTCAACCGCAAAGTAGCCCGGCCTAGCGTTGGTTGCATCCGCTACGTAGGGAGTAGCCCGGTCCCCGATCCTGAAACTGCAGGAGTTGACATCATCCCCAGGGCAAAGTTGAGGAAACAAGGGGAAGTTTCCAAGACTTGGGTTGCCGCCTGTGCCCGAGTCGTGCACAGAACTGAAGCCGGTGATGTTGGACCCGTCAGTCGCAAAGCCACCAGTGTTGGCCCCATCAACATTGGCTACGGGTTTTGCAAGGGCATATGGCCGTGTTGAGCCGGCAAATACATTGCCGCCATTCGTGCTGCCAATCAAAGGGTTGATGTAGTTTAAGACGTCGAATGCGGTGCTCGATGAAGCCAACACGATAATGGTCTGTGGAGACAGGAGGAGCCCGGCGATCATAGCACGCGGGGTACCCCAGAATGCCCCACGAAGGAGTGCCATTTTGAAGAGACTCTACTGTAGAAACCTTGTGCTCCAAAGCCGTAGATGAATGCTATGTGTGATGATGTTGAGGCAACATTGCGAGTTCTTGCAGTGTTGATTATAGGATCGCGCCCGACAAACCACCTGAGAGCACCTGCCTATCTAAGAGGTGAGGGCCAATCCGAGTCGCCGGACGTTGTGTTGTTGTGATGTGATCGACAGCTTCCATGGCTTTAGGCAGACTGGTCTGCAGCCGTCCGTCCCACCCCATGCGGTCATGATGCACGCTTCCAACGTTGCACCTGCCATTTCCCCGCCTGCAAGACTAGGAGTCTGCTTGCTGTGCCTTACTCATGCATGGGACGTTGAGATGACGAGGCTACAGCACATGTGCAGATTGTCGTAGGTCGCGAGGGTATTGAAATGCGCAGGCAACTTTGCCAAATAGTTGCAAGATCAGCGACGCCTACAGCTGCAGACAGCTGCGGTGCTTCACCTGACATCGCGCCGGTTTGGCGTTGGTGATGATGCGCAAGTACCGTTCCGATTTGCCACTCATTGTCACTTCCCAGAGACGTGCAAAGCTTTTGTTCGACGATGCATCTCGCCATCCTTACTGGTATCAAGGACGGCAGGACGGCGATAAATACCTACTTACTGCCCGTCAACCGGAGCACTTGTGATTTTGGCGGCTGGTGCGCTCTCCAGCCCGGCCAATAGCCACCACTGCGACTTATTCACCACACTGTTCAACATCCGCGCTCCACTTTCATAACTAGGGCAGACACTCCTGTGATACCAAGATGGCAGGCGAAAGCACATCTACTTACCCCCAGGCTTCGCAAGCCCCCCGCAAGCGCAAGCTGTCGGCCAACTACGATGGCCCAGGTCCGTCAGCGAGTAATACCACTGGCGCCTCCGCCGATGCGTTGGTGGGTTCACAAGAATATAAGCAGGTTGCCGGTGAGAAGCCCAAGAAGCCGCGCAGGAGCAGAGGTCAAGACGAAGAGAAGAGACTCCGCAGGTTCCGCCCAAAACCACCGCAAAGCTTCAATGAGATCTACCACCGTGCAACATCCCAACGATTTTACGTCTTAAACAGATCTCGATGTGGCACCGCAAAGTGCCCAGAGGAACGTGTTGAGCTCACAGGATCTACTGGCAACATCTATACAGTACATATCAGCCGTCGACCAAGCTGCAACTGTCCGCACGCTGAGCAGGGGAACCAATGCAAGCACATGTTATACGTAATGTCACGCGTTCTCCGGGCACGGTATGAACTCGTCTATCAGCTGGCACTGCTGTCAACAGAGCTTGTCGAGATCATAGCAGGCGCGCCTCCGATCGAGGTTGGCGATGATGCTGAGAAGCCCAAGGAAGACAAGAACCGCAAGGCAGTTGAGGGTGATTGTCCCATCTGCTTCATGCCCTTCGAGGACACAGAAGCAACTGTGTATTGTCGCGCGACTTGTGGTCAGAATATGCACAAACAATGCTTCGAAATGTGGGCAGCAACAAAGTCTCGCGACAGCGTCACCTGCCCCATGTGCCGGACAAAATGGCAAGGCGACGATGATATGGTCAAGAAGATCCGGAACACAGGCGTGGTAGGCCGAGATGGCTATGTCAATGTTGCTGATCAGTTGGGCATCAGCAGGGTCAGAGGTTTGGTTTTTATCGCTTGTTCGCCGAATCTGTTGCTAATTCTTGATTCCAGATACAAGTACATATTACTCTGGACGACGTCGAGGTTATGGGCACTACAGATCGTGGTAAATAAAGCAGAGACGGGTTTGAACCCGATGGCTTTTAGGTGGTAACATTTATATGGAGCGCGCGCTGTTCTTGCACATAATGCAGAAATATGACCACGCGCTTCCAGGCCTGACGATGGAACTCATCACAAGCTCAAAGCCTTATGAATGTGCGGTAGCAATTCTAATCAGCATCAAGAACAGCTAGCCGTGACTAAGCTTTCTAGGCCCATACTAGACGTATTGACAAGCGACATCCTTGTTTTGCATATCCATTAAATGAACTTCCCGAGAAACTTCTTGTCAGCTAGCACACAAGGGGCTTGCTGGCTCTGTGGGTTTGGATGTGGAGTGTACTCCGAAATCTGTAGTTACACTAATCTGGCCGGACCGAGATGCAGGAGAGGCTGTTTCGACAGGTGGTCAGTATGGACTCCTTAACGCACGATTTTATTCGAGAGCGCAAAAAGTGAAGTCACGGGTCGTGATATAATCTCGAGCCACTCACCATTGATGCCCACCAAAGGCAACTCCGATTCAGGCATTTTCTGGAACCGACTTCCACTGCTTCCTGTATTGCTTGACTTTCTTGTTTGGCTCGTGAGCAATGACGAGCGAAAGATTCTCTGAAAGGCCGGGCCCATGATCGGTAGGTTTGCATTGGTGATCCCGAGCAATGGGACGAGTGTCGAAAGGAGAGCGATCTTGGAAAACGTATAGGTGAAATCGAAAGGATCAAGTTCTAAGAAAAACTTGAGGCGAATGGACGTTATGAAGATGATTCTGGGTAAAATTGAGCAATGGTTCGTAGTCAAGGGTGGGGAGAACATACATAAACCCTAGGCCAAAGACGAAGGTAAGAGCGACCTTTCTCGCGGCTGGGAGTTGGAGGCCCCATAATATAGGCATGGGAAGTATCAAGACAACAATATCTATAGCAAGGTCCGCGCTGGCCATGCCAATGTACATGCTACTGCTCTCTCCACACCGCCCAGGTGTCTCCGGGAGCCAGGTTTTGTGCACGGGAATGCAGAAGAAGACGTCGGCAAAGAAGGCTGAAATCCAGAACGCAATTACTATGGCCATGACTGCGTAGACGATGCGGATGAAAGCGGTATTTTGGAAAGTCTGGCCGTAGAAATGCAAAATGGCAGATTTTACCAGGGCGACTAGAGTCAGCCACATGAGATCGATCGAAAAGACAAGCTGAACATTTGCGATCAAAGTTAGCCGGATCCAATAACACAGCGAAGACAGTCTGGATGCTTCTACGGTACCTTTCGAAAGAGGACCACCATTCCAGTTCCCGCGATGCTTATTACTAGGTCTTGGTGTAATCCAAGTCCGCATTTTAGTACGAGAGCCATATCGATGGCATACCGCACTGTCATAAGCGCCTGTCTCGTCAACCAGATTAGCCGTTGGAATCGCAGGCCGGCGCTCATTGAAGACGCAGATGACTTACCAAAGCTAAAAGAATGAGCAAATCATTAATCTGTAGGCGCGCACCGATCAAGTGCCTTGACCATATTCTCAACCCAGTTGAAAAATACGCGACTACGAGGAAGACGGTCTCCACACCCAGGTCAGTCTTCCCAGCTGCGTTTATCGGGACCTGATCGATCAAGTTATCTGAACGTGCATGCATCTTGTGAAATGCTGTCAGATGGGGGTGCCAGTGCCAGGCTCATTGTCCAAAGACTGCGCGTTGGCAGAGTAGGCGGATATATGGCAGCAGAGCCTCATGGTGTAGAGGTCAGGCTTCAGGATGGTTTTCACGTTGGCGACTGAACTGTAGTAAAACCGCCTCGCATGGATGTCAATCGCCCAGAAACCTTATTTGTTCGACTCAGTGGTAGTTATAAGGCAAGGGCTCCGAGTAATGGTTACAGACAAGGCGCAAGGGTTGGAAAGGTGAACACGGCACTTGTAGAAGACTGACACTCTTAGTGCCGTTCTGTGCCTGCGCCCCATTTCCACCGCAGCGAATGCCCTTGAAGAGCTGGCCAGTATATTGCTACTCATGATTGCACAGTTGGATCTCATTTTGATTAATGGGCATCGATGAGCCATTACTTGGTAGTAACGTAAAAATTGCCGTAAAGTACTCCGTACCACTGCCAGTGTTTGCGGCGCTAATGTGATGCAACCTGCGATGCGCAGGGATAGAACGAGCAAGGGAGTGTCAATACCCCCCTGTGCACCGTGCAGGACATAAGCAAATCATTATGACCCTTACCCAGCCCAGAGCTCCAGCACTCGTCGCAGACAATCGGCTTTCGCTCGCCGCATGGCAAGTGTGGTGAATAATGCTTAGGATGGTCTGAACACGGTGAGAAATTAGCCTGACCAGCTTTTGCCGGCCATCGCAAGAACAATGAGTCAAAAACACACTCCACGGTCGGGGTATGCCCAATAGTGGAAAGCAATGTCTTGATTGCTATCAGGTACCGAGGTTCCAGGTAAGGAGGCATTATCATCAAACGACTAGGATGGTGTTGGGCAGCAGAGAGGGTCTTCCACTACACAGTAATATCCAGCAGCCACTTTGTGATCCTCCGCGTCTATTAAGTTCCCACTTTCAGTTACGCTATTGGCGCATAGAAACTGAACTTTCGCAGTGGGTCATACTTATCCTTCACGGCCAACAACTTGTCCTGACGCCACTGCTCAAAACCGTACCAGTTCTGCTTTGTCTCGTCTCCAAAGGCATAGTTGACGTATGTGAGCAGTTCGGACTGGCCGCTGGCCTCAAAAACGATGTTCCGAAGTTCGTTTCCCAAATCAGTAGCTTTCTGGGCTAGCGTTGAATCGCTGGGGTCCCATCTAATGACCGGTGCGATAAGTAAATTACCATCTCTGAAGGGAACCGCGGTCGTGTCACTTGGTATTGCTTTGACCCCTTGCAACGAGTAGCCCTCGATAAGGAAGAACGAGCCGTTGAACGCGGGTGTTTCTAAGCTGGCCTTGGCGAATAGGTCGTATGCTTTGCGCATAGCTTGAGGATCATACGTCTGCATGTCGACCGGGAATCGTGTATTAGCAAACCCGGTGTGCTGACATGGCGCAGCTGAATTATCCAAGTCCGTCCAAACCGGCAGGTCCAGGTAGTTACCGCTGCCCGCTTCGGTAGCAAACGGCCCGAGGTCGTGAAATGGTTGAGTATATACCGAATCAACGCTAGTCGCACCCTCCTGGAGAATCCAAAATGCAGTAACGGGACCCTAAGAATGAGTAAGCCCTCATGTAAAACATGCCTCAGGTTAGATGTCATCACCAACCTTGCTGTCAATCGTGGGATCGTTGTAGAAATACCCGTAATGGATGACATTCACAGGTAGTGATCCGTTATTGGGTATGGCGGCGTTGATGGTTTGGTAGAACTTCTCAACTTTATCACTTGTGACGGTGAACATCTCGTATGCCCAGTCGCTATACTCAATATCGTAGATCTTGACCGTGACAGACGTCACAATGCCGAAATTATGCCCAGCGCCTTGCATGGCCCACCACAAATCTGCGTCCGTCTTTTTGTCGATGTGATGCAGGCTTCCATTTGCAAACACAATGTTCATGGAAAGAAACTGGTCTGCGATAAGTCCGTGTCGACCTTGGAGGAATCCGTGACCGCCACCTAATCCTGGCCCAAGTAGACTGGTGCATTCACAGCTACCGGTCACTACGATCCGATTAGTATTCAAATTGGGACGGGCTATCATCCAAGTTCAACAGGAACGAGTTGATAACAATCAACAAGAAGCAGTCTCTGAGAATCAAACGCGTTTCACGACTTCGGATAGTATTGCAAGAGCCGTGCAGTGAGTGGTGGAATCTCCTGTGGAGGTGGCATACCTGTCTGTTTCCCAGCGGCCCAGAGAGTATCGAGTATTCGTTTCGATAGAGAACCCCCTCCAATCTTAGCCGACGCGCCATCTGCAGAGATCTCAATATCCTGCAGGTGATTCATCCAAATTTCAATCCCTGTCTTCATCCGACCAACAGTGGTGATTGCACCATGACCGCCGGTGACTGCGAGGAACGGAACATCCTGTTCATTGGCATATTTTACCTGTAGAGAGATGTGAACAATGAGTCAATTGAAATCCCGCAAAATCACAAGGATGCCTCACCGTCTCAGCCACATCGTTTTCCGTAGCCGGAACGACTACGATGTTTACTGTGGGCGCATCAAATACAGACCATCGAGAAGTGGCGTTGATGAAACCGTCGGACCCAGGAGTATAGATGGCAGCACCAGGGGATAGTCTTCCGGCGAGATCTGTTGCATTGCCGTCTCGCCGGCACACGGCCGACAGCCAGTGCTCCGAACCAGCGTTTTGGCACACAGAAGTGACAGCCCACGCGGCTACCGCGGCGACGACTTCCATCTTGAAGTGCCGGGTCGAACAGGAAACGAAATCAAACATTATGCGCCGAGAGAGTATCAAAATAGGTGACTGTACTCGATTTGATCACAATTTTCATGCAAATCGCGGCTGTGAAACGAGTACAAGATCGACCGCCCAGCTGCGACGAAACAACAGGTAACGCGGGGAAGTCGAAGGGTATTATCTCGATTCATTGGCTTCGCACCCCAGACATCTAATGCAAACAGCACACAGTGCCAGTCACACAGAATCGTTCAGGGGTCTCGCCCCTTGCAAACTCTATTTCCAAGCGGGGATACCGGAATATGCGGCCGTGGTTCGATCAAACCCAGTCTCGGATACTAAACCTTGAAGCCTCGTATATCCTTGCAAATCGGGTTATAGAAGACGCGGGAAGACTTTGCGGCCCGGACGCATTATCACCCTCTCCTTTCCGTAATCCATCAAGAAATATTAAAATAGCACCTCAAAGCGGGCGAAGCATCGGAGGAGAGCCATTGTGCTGGGCTACATGAGTGTCCGCTTTTCCACAGTTGTCAAAGGCGTGGGACATTCTTTTCAGTTCTAACACGACTGCGCATATGTGGGCAGAATAAAACCTGATTCGCAGTAGCATGTACCCCCAGAAGCAGGGCCGCTAGTTAATTCAACAATATGGCAAGTTTTTGAGTAATCAAATTCCAAATCACACTCAACGTATCACCGGTAGCTCACGCATTATCGCGCAACAGAGTACCCTGTATGGCCCGGTATCCCCATGGGGGGAAGCTTGGAATTGTACAATCAGGATCCCTTAATATCAAGCTGATGGTACGCTGGGTTTCGCCCGAAAGAATTTGGCGACCTTGGCATCACGGAATGCAGGGGCCCTTGTATCTTGGAGGCTCCACATGTTCCTTGCTCAGTAGTATTTATTGCCTAGGTTTTTTCCTGGGTTATCATGCTCCGAACGTACGAGAAGCTGAGAAATCTTGGAAGAATGGTCTGGTTTTGCAGAGATTGGACGTTACGGAGCCACGCTTCACCTGCTACGTTTCAATATTCTAAGGACAACGGGAGGTCGAGTGAATCGGGGCGCCGGCGTCCTTTGTTCCTTGGTCGGCCCGGGACTAGTGATGCCTAAAATATGACTCGACACTACTGATCGATTGCCATTGGCTGAGAACGCAAAATTTCGGCCATACAATACTTTCGAAATCACCTTTTCAGGTGGATGACAAAGATGCTACGTGGCAGGAGAGGTTCAACGTTCCACCAACTATCCAATGCCCTCGAAGAGTCTCCTGGATCAACAACGGAGTGGACGATTGTCGAATTAAAGAATAACCCGGATGACAGTTCTGACTGATTTCATGTTGTTTACACCTCTTAGCTTGAGTCTATCGTATCTTAAATTCACTGAGCAATTGTTCTCATCTGTTGATTTTGTAATAAAGGACTCCGCATCATTCTAGACGTTTACATAAATAAGTAGGTATCTGTTGCTGATCCAAGCTAACTGCGAGCCACAAGAATTACTACTTTCATTCACTCTAAAGGGTCTATGACCGGTGTTTAGATTAATCATTAATATATCCAATGGAGTTTTATGGACCTAAGGGAAATTCCAATATCTCAAGTGCTTGAGCGCGAGCTAGCCGCTGATTTTGCGACACTGTCGCCTCCTTGAGCCACAGTTGTGTCATGTGATTGGGACGCAGGGTTCCGATAAAGATTTTACTGTGTATCAAAGTAAGAAAAGGAGTATCCTAAAACAGTAGAAACCCGGATGCGGCTTAATAGGCGGACACGTCCCGGCTATAGTACCGCAAAAGACTGAACAGCACGTGACGTCTCCGATCGCCCAATGGCGCAACCGAGATAACGACAGGACGCTACGGTATATAGTCTGCGACAAACTGACCTGTCTGGTTTGAACATCCACCGTTCAGAGAACCAAGTCTCTTTGAAACCCAAGTCAAGGTTATACATGAGGTATTCCTTCAAAGCTAATGACACCACAACTTTCAGAGTTACTACGTTCAGCTCTCGGAAGGGGATTGGAAGTCATGGTCGGAGCTCGATATAGCATGACTCGAACCATTCCAACACCTCACTGTTTGCTGCTTGAGGATTTCTTCATACGTTTCGGCAGAGTCGGCGTCCAATTTCCTAGACTTGCGGTCCACTAATAAAGCTCGAAGTGTCGGGATGCATTGTGCCACGATCGTTACGCATGGCTCTGCGACATTCCAGATGCATTGTATCACCCTTCCATCTGCGCGCTTGTGTATTAGCATCCACCACTGGTACCAGAAACGTTCCGAACGTACGATAGTAAGAGCCATTGGCAACTGGATCTACACCGAGCATATTGACGGCTCTTTTAACGGCAATGATCCCGGCACTATCCCGTTAAAGGTCAGCAAGACCGAACTTCTCGTGCTCGTTGCATTGAACAAAACTCACAGGACCCCAAAACTCATGGCTATCCCCAGGCCCACCTTCTCCCGGTTTTTCATGTCTGTATGCCAGAGTATTTTCCACGGGAAGAGTGCAAGGGTAAAGTCCATCAGGGACGAATAGACTACGTCAAGCAAGTATATGTTAATATAATAGCTTATCATCTCAAAAAGGGCAAACCACATACGGACAACAGCAAGCGGAACAGCGATCTTCGCCGTCGGACTCCAGCAAGCACCAGCCAAATACATGTGTGAGTTACTCTGTACCACACACGGCCGGCCCCAAGCGGAGATCGAAAACACGGTATATGCTATATTGACCGTGGCGATAATAAACCACAAGAATATGGTTCCCGCTCGTTCTGTGAGCCGTGTTAGGGTAAGCGCGAAAGCCGACTTGGACCAGGCTGAGGCGAGCGCGCAGAACATGGAGCAGATGTTGAATAACAGAAGAACCCTATCACTTGAGGCTGTGACAATGCCTGAAGATGGGGCAGCGAAGGCACTGATAAAACCGCTGCCTATTACCACTATCACCTATGTCACAAGGTTAGTTGGTTCATTGGGATTGCTTTACCCAAGCCGCCACGAGGGCATAGTCATCCCACCTATTCTTGTGAGCACGTCTAAGGCGGTGATGGCATCTGGATGGGCTTACCACAGGGCACGATGCCGAGACAACTTCGAGTAAATCCTGAGGGAAAGAAATAGCACAGTGAACCCAACCATAACCCAAAGCCCGACCTGAACGGGCAACTCGGCGTTGCTCATGCTGGCTGGCTGGCTGATTCTCGCGGTATTTCTGGACCGACAGCATGAATTACGAATGGAAAAAGTCAAATAGCGTTGGTAAGTTGAGATTCGAGTATTGGGGTCGAATCTCACTAAGCCTGTCGATGGCGCTCATATAAGCCAGTCTGTACTGCTCTCGTCAGCCCCGTTCCATGTGAGGCTGGCCCCCAGAGCACTGTTGGGCCATGCAACGTCGGCAAAAGCTCTTGGCTGCATAACGACAGAAAAACTTGGCAAACTTCATCGTCGGCCGACGAATCAAGGCTTCTCCTCATGGAAAAGCCCGAGTTCAATGCCGATGCAGGGCATTTTCCAAATGCACTGCCTGCTAGGCTTGCTGTTTGCTTCGGCTGACTCCGCCCTAGTCTCATCCATTAGAACCCACGATCGACACGCCACACCGCCCGTCTACCGAAACATTTTTGTCGCCGTAAGGCCTCATAATATGTTGCCCTTGCGCCATTTCCGATATCAACCGTGAGACTAGGACAGTTTCGTGACCGAAAACTGCACAAACATGTTTGCCTCATCCATGAAACTGCCATCATTTAGGCATGAGCCTCAGGGGTCCTAATATTGTACGGAATCATACCAGAGTCGCGTAGGGGAGAAATCAGAGCCAGTGAAATAGAAGCTTCTTCATTGGCATATGCTGATCTGAAGTCATAAGAAATGTGAGCTGCAACATGCAATTCAAGGTCAATATGTGCTGTATTTTATTGGTGGAAAGTCCAATGGCGTAGGTGCACAGCGAGGTTTCTAGATCTTACAAATCAGTCACCACAGCTCTAGACCATGTATCGAAACTATTATCTGTCGTGCTACAAGTCCGCTGCTTTCATGGAATCTCCCATGCCTCGCAGAAAGTGGCCATCTCATGAGGTTTGCTTCAACTTCATTACCAACCGATGGATGGCATTAGCAACAAAGCCTGGGTCATCCCTTTGAATGAAGTGCCCACACCCCTTAGCCGTCACAGGACCCTCTGACCTCTCTTTTTCCGTCAAGCGTACAAGTCCCTCGTTGTAACGATGCCAGGCTGGGTTCATGTAGGCGTTTGTCAGACCCTTGGGCGTCTTCAGCGAACCCGTTAGGCCTTCCTCGGCAAAGGTATCCCAATCGTGCTCTACGACCGTGATCCATGCTCCTCTGCTATCGGGACCTTTTAGAACAGGTTTGTGGTCATATGGCAATAGATCCGCAACGTTGCGTCGGTCCAAATTCTCGGGGTTGCGGACGGAGGGGTGAAAAATAGCCTTATACTTAGCACGGGTGTCCCGCAGATCAGCTACACTGACTCCCGCTGGTAACGAAGTAGGATCAAAGTCCTGCAAATCTGGATCCGGGAAGATGGACACAAGGTCGCTGTTCGCGATGTTGCTGTCGAGGAGGAGCAGCGCGGTCACGCTCGACGGGTAGGTCTCCGCATACAGGCGCGCAATGACGCACCCTATGCTGTTGGCGACAAAGACCAAATGGGGCCTTGATGGTGCTCCATCTTGTTGCTTGTCGTACCAGATCTTGAAAAGCAGGTCGTTGAGGTCCCTGACAACTTCACGCATGTCATGCCCATATTTCGATTGCTCATCAGCCGGATCAGGTTCAGAATCTCCCTGACCGTAGCGATCGTAAGTAAGAAGCGAAGGATAATTGGCGGTCCCGGCGCCTGCACCCCACGTTTGTAGAAGTTTCTGTATTGTGGCGTCCCATCCGCGCTGGTGCATGATCAGTCCATTAAGGAAGACAAGTAAATGCGTCGTCGAGAGCGGACCGTGGCCTTGAGCGATACCATAAGATAGCGTGGCTGTCGGCTTGCGGGGAAGGCGGACAACACCGCGCTCGACAATCGTTTGGATGTCGACATTTTCCAAGTTGGACATGGTAATGCTGGAACTAACTTGCGTTCTTTCAAATCGTGTTGCGTTCCGAGGCAGAATAATTGGGTGAGTACCTGTTCTAAGAGATGATGAAAGTAAGCAAACGGCCTCCTACACAGTCAACACGGGTTCGTGGTTCCCAATTGTCGAAGCCTCCGTTAGCGCCTGCAGCCGCTGACCAGTTCCGTGCTGAATTGCAGCAAACACTGTAATTTTAGCAGACAGCCGTTGTGGTGATAAGCGACCAGCCAACGTACATATATGAATACATTATGTGAGAGCCTTCTGGCAACATTCACCAAGTCTATGGACATTCTGTTCGTTATATTCACAAAAAGATTGGCATGGCTGTGACTACTCAAGAGTGCACAGTGATAGCCGTGGTTCGCATTGATTACTTGTGTATCTACTCTGGTGAATCTCTACCCAAATCCAGACGCCGAAGAGCGTAATTCATATCCACAAAATATCATTTCTAAACTTGTGAACCAGTCATGACTATACTGTTGTACGTTCCCTCCCCGTGGAGCTATTCCACAAGTAGAGTAGTTGTATTATAGTTACCAGTCTATCTAACTCTCCAAGTTAGTTGCCCCGCTCAGCTTGCATTTTCCTGTCTTCTTCTTCCGTCTTCGGGACCTTTACCATCGTGGGCACTGTAACCGCATTTAACTTGCGGAAAGCCTAGATAATCATGTTAGCTCGCAGCACTCTCTCCCAAACATATCCCTCACCAGAAAGGGCCACCACCAGCTCGCGGCGCAGAAAGCCCACCAGCCCCAATCCAGCCCAACACCGACGACGACTCGAACGATCTCAAACGGGAGCCAACGTACCTCTGATATCCCGCCCTCTGGAAGCTTGCCGTTCCATTTGTCCTCAACTTTCTCAATCTTTCCATCACTGCCAACATGAATTTTCACGACAGAGTCCATGACCTGTTCCTTTTTGATCCCCTTGACGACATACTTGTTTGAGAGGCTGAGCTCGATCGGGTTCCCGCCGGACGTTACCTGGTGGCTCTGGATCTTGATGGGGTTGAAGACTGCAGGTAATCCATACCACTGCGCTGCGAACTTGTCATATCCGACGGCGTTTGTGATGTTGTCGGCAAATGTAGCATTGCGCGACCACAGAGACAGGTGCTTCAGCGTGGGGTTGCCCTCAAACAGCTGTGGTCTGTAGTTAGCCCTGAAGCATTCCGAGAGAATGGAAAGGAACTCGCATCAAGCACACTGCCGACTAACACCTTCTGCTGGTCTGACAATTTCACACCAGAACCCTCATTGATGCTGGTGTTCTTAATGTTATAAGATGCGAAGGACGCAGCTGAGGCATTCGCCTGGTCTTGCGCCTGAGCGGTCGCGGACGGTGCGCCTGTAGCCATGGTTTTGCGAGATGTGAAGAGTGTGTTTATTGGGGAACGTAATCTACGTGAAGGTGCAGAAGCAATTGTGCTGACCAAAATGGATCGTGAGGACATAAGGTGGACTTGTGATACGTAAATCTACATAGAATGCTGACAAGTGGGCGACGTGGGATGTTTACAACTACTTAATCAAGCTTATTCGAGCTGGGAGATCACCCTGTTAGAAAGTCCTATGCTACAATGAGGCGCTCTGTATCATCATGGTTGTCGTATTATGCGATCATGACTTTCGTAAGGATCACAACAAGATCGACTACGTCATGAGCTCAATGATGACCTAGGGGCGATGCACAACGGAGCTAACATTCCGGTCCCAGCGCATTGGAACGCCAAGTAGTTCACGGCTCGGCCCGGGCCAGTCGATTAACAACTTGTGTAGAAGAATACGTTGGAAGCATTCAGTAGACTTAGTCGGCATATTGTTTTATGAACAGTTGATAGAGAAGGGCAGGTGTATGAATAGTGCTGGGCCGTCACTTGTCTAGCCTTCCTTCACTCTGTTGAATTGAACATTAGCCAATAATGTCCTCTCGTTCAACCGCCAGCATTCCGGGCCACTTGCTCCTGATTTTTCTGTTGGTCAATCGCGGCATTACGGAGATATTGTTGATGAGGCTGTGAGGGTGATAAATCTTGATCTGCTGGACTGGATTCGGTCCTTGGTATGGTGACCAGTGAATACGGTCGTTTCCCTTTCCGCTTTAAAGCTGCTGGCTTTTCCTCCGCCTGGATCATTAGCAACTTCATCGGCTGTTCGGCATATGGCAAACTCAACAGTCTCGGACCCAGTGTCCAGATATTTGCGGCAGGTTTTGCAGACAAGGAAGTATTCGTCACTAACAATTCCAAGAGCCTCTAGCAATTCAATAGCATAAGATACCAGCAATGTGCCAACAAGAGTAAAGATCAAATAGAAAAGTTACATTAGATCACTTTGCAGCAAAATGACCCTGTCTGATCGGAATCTCTACTCAACCAGAAGGCAGAACGCAAAAGTGACGTCCCAAGCTCCTGACAATGCTCCGCAAAGTGCAATGAGTATACCAAACGCCGTGTGAAGACTGTGCCACGGGTATCGCCTTCTACTCCAGAAAGTCTCCCCGTCTTTTACACCAAAAAGAGCAGCACCAAGCTGCTGCAAATGCAATTGGGCTGCGAAATACATCGCATATCACAGCTTACTTTGGAACACTGATTTCATACCCAATCATGACCTCGGTGCTCGTTCCTTCCCATCCTCGAGTTCCAGCAGTAGATATCATGAACCTACTCGTCGCGTCGATGTATAGATTGGAGATGACACCGGCTCGGGGCGGGCCTGGGACAATCAAAAAGGGCGGGGCAGAGTGTTTTGATGATTTCTCATCGGCTTTGACGTCGTACAATCGCAGGATATCGTGCGAGGCGCAGATAAGATGACGACCGTTGGGCATAGGGCGGACGCAGCTGACAGGTCCACTGCCGTTTGGAAACTTCAACACCCGCTCAGGTTGCCAGCCCTTATGTCCTCCTCTGGCTTTTTCCACGCTGAACTCCTCAACGGTGCCGTTTCGCCGACCAACGTAGATCCAGTTACCATCCGGTGACCAGCAGGCGCCCATACACCATGGGGGTACCCCGATTCGGTTACCGATACGGGCGACCGGATTGGGCACGCGGCGGTCCCATATGCGGAGCGTCCCGTCAATGGAAGCAGATAGGAATGTGGAGTCTGAAGTTTGCGTGATATCGTACTGAGCAGCCGGGGCTTCGGCAAATATAGCAGAAGGAGATTCTGGTGCTGGCGCTGCTGAATCAAGGAACGCAGATGGAGACTGCGGCGCATGTCCTGGTTCGGTATCTACAGGTTGTGAGAAGTCTGTGATTTGCTCTGTCGGTTGTGTGATATCAAAGCTGGTGTCAACATTGACATCACCTGCGCTCATCGCGTTGCTGTTGGGTAAGTCGCCGTTTACGGCATCGTGGCTCTCCTCATTGTTCGTCCCGTCAATTGTAGGCAGCGACATGTCAAAGTCGGTTATCGTATTGTCGCCAGTAGTGCCAGGTTGCACATTCGTGTCCTGAGCAGCATCTTGTGCAGCGTCTTGCGCCGAGTCCTGCATCATGGCCCGGGAGAACCCGTTCTCATCATCAGCACCGAAGTTGTCTCCAAATAGATCATCGGCGTTACCGGGACTGCCGCCAAAGAGACTGTCATTCGTCGGGCTCGCCTGGCCGTTCATGTCTGCGCCATTGACCCCACCATCGGCGCCGTTGTTCTCATTCCCAAATGAATTGCCAATATCTCCGTTGACAACGCCGTTGGCGGCACCATCCACCCCTTCCATCGAAAAGTCGAAATCCCCAGCCGGGGGAGCACTGTTGTTGGAAAAGAAGGTGTCGCCGAGGGTATCTTCTTCCGCAGCTTCGGGTGGGAACGGCGTACCACTCATGGGCCTTGTTTCAAGGGCTGATAGTTGACTGCCACTGCCGTCAAACTGGCGTTTAACCGCGCCCGTGTTTAAGTCCCAGTCAAAGATATTCTTGTCCCAACTGCCACTCAAGACGCTCTTCTCATCAGCCGAGAGATTTAGCACACTGACAGCGTTGGTGTGTTTCTGCAGGCAGGCAATCCGCTTGCCCTCGTCGTGGCGCACGCTGAAGAGATTAATTCCACCGCTCTCGAGTCCCGAAAGCAACCACAGAGCCTGGGAGTGGACGGCCAAAGAATATACGGGGCTCAGCACAACATCCTCGGCCCGCATCGAGGGTGTCTGTGGCTCGGCATTCTCCCAGTACGACATGAGAACCCCTGACTTGACCACCGAGTCGACAAAGGGGTGTCTTTGGGCGACAGTAAGGAGCTGCTTCCCGTTTATGGTGTCCGGCCCATGGTATTTCCTGATATACCCGTCGGAACCGCCGGCCACCCAATAACGAAGATCTGGCGTAATGGAGATGGCATTGACGCTGGTGGCCATTGGCGCGGCCATGGTGGGCACGATATCGTACGTGGTGGCATTCAGTGCCTCAGGCCGGACTGATGGGAGCCATCTGGGGGTCGCAGACGAGGGCGCTGGTGTCGCCGAGGTGCGCGTGACCGTGGGCTGGGACGTCGACGCATCATTGGTAGCATCGTTGCTACCACGGCGCTGCTGGTCCTGGGTCTGATTCTCGTCATCATCGTCATCGTTGTCGCCGTCGTCATCGTCATCATCGTCGTTCTCGTTCTCATCGTCGTCGTGGTCTTGATCATCGGGCTGGTCGTTGTTCTCGCGGTCGTCCGCATCGACCATCAGCTCATCCTCCTGCTCGTCTGAGCTGGCATTGGAGTCTCGGTCGAAGTCATCCATGTTGGGCGGACGACACAGGGGCTAATAGCGAACTGTCTGCAACTGACTATGCGACTCGGTGGTCGGGAGGATGCCACGGAGGACGACCTAGTTCATCCTTGCCGTCGCTTCGGCGCAGGGCGAGGGTGTCGGAGGGTATGCGGTCTCTTGAGAGGCTGCAGTGATCGGCCCCAGAGCCCGGAGCGCACCAGGCTGGTCGTGAGGTTTGGCAATGAAGCAATTAGGATAGCCACTATACTGCGCTGTCGTAGCTGTAGCGGTTGCTGCCGTTGCCGTCGCCGTCGCGCGTGTCAATGATTGCGATCGGTGCTCTGTTCCGTGCCGCGGGTAGGGGCTGAATCCACTACGCGTCCGGGATGCATGGATGGGCTGGGGTGTCGGTCGGTGGCGCGTGGCTACCGCCTTCATGCATTTGGCGGGGCTAGCGGTGCTTCTGTAAGCTCAAAGGCCTGGAACAGCTCTCCAGGTTCCGACGCCCCAGTGCCCCTGGGGGCCCAAGTTTACCTGCCCAGCGGCTTCCAGGAGTGGGAAGCGCCAAGATTTTCCCTTCAAGAGCCGCATGGTGCGCATTGGTGTAGAGAGGCACCTAAAATCTCAGTCAGCCCACTGCGTTATCCTCCGCTG
Organism: Neoarthrinium moseri; assembly: GCF_022829205.1. Taxonomy (NCBI): domain Eukaryota; kingdom Fungi; phylum Ascomycota; class Sordariomycetes; order Amphisphaeriales; family Apiosporaceae; genus Neoarthrinium; species Neoarthrinium moseri. The sequence continues at coordinate 53,663 of NW_026055124.1, forward strand.
CTCGGGCTGTCCCTATGAGATGGTCTCTTGGCCGTCGCAAGACCTGCTTATTCCCAAGTCCCTATGCCTACCTAGATACCTCTCTGTAGGTATTCATCACTCGGTTGAGGTAGAGCTCGACGTTCGGCCACGCACTGGCACACCTCGCAACCTAGGTACCTAGGTACACAGCAGGGGCGGGGTGAGATCGAACGTCTACTCAACGTCACCACTCCTGTTTCTACTGTATCACAGAAGTGACCACTGCAAATTGCCGAAGGTACCGTAAAAATTGGTTATCACAAAGAGCTACCTGGGAATACCATCTAATCGCGTTTCGGTGTTCGGCCTCTGCGGACCAAATGCTCCTCGTTCCAGAGCTTGGCTGAGGAAGGCCCAGTCACATTATTAATGCTTCTCCCTACCAGATATCCAATCGCCTTTCCGATGTTTCGTGCATCAGATGAAAAGCGGCTGCGGCCTTCTAGTGGAACGTCCAATGACGCCCAGCGGTACCGGGCCCTTTGGTGTCTGAAAATCTGAGATCTCTCTCCTCATATTGGCTAAGAGTCGGTCCATATGATGTTGCACTATTCGCTATAGATCCTCGGCTTCTTCGAGACGCACGAACAGGGCTTTGAACAGGCCACTGTTCGTAGGTCGTGGAGAGATATTGCTGCGTTTCCAATCCGATGCCCTCATGTGTCTCTACCGGCCGCTTTCACGGTCTAAGCACTAGGCAGTCTGATGAATTCAGCATGCCACTGTACCAGTCAACTAGCAGATAAAGTATATCAGAGCGTAGTCCCATCCTGGTACCCGACGTTCCACTACGACCTATGACGAGTACATGGACTCCGTACCCGAGGCGCGTCTACCACCTGCAGATGTATTTGCGTAATAACCATGCATAGATGCCGGGCCTTGCTTCCATCCGCTCCACCATCGCCGTCGAGTTCTGCTCTCACGTCCAAGTCAACACGCAGTTGGTGTTCTCGACCGCTCTAACGCCGTCCTGTCATTATGACGCTTAGACGCTTGGGATCATGGACATTATGTGCCACTAGATTGGTTTGTAATCGAAGTCAACGATACCATAGTATATCCCGGCCCCACGTGGGCTCCGACGGTACTTATATAAACTTGCTGTGTTGCCCACTGTGCTAAAGTGGTTGTCACAACTCCGCAACAACCAGAGATCATAGGCGGCAGAAACGATGTTTTTTTATAGAATTTACGGGAGCGTCACCCTGCTCGCGCTTGCTGCTCAATCGCTCGCTGCCCCAGTCATTGAAGAGCGGGTTTACTCGGAGGCTACAACAACATACACCTCAGCGGCAGCGACCACCGTGCCTATTGTACCTGTAACCAACGTCACATCTCATGGGCCGTACACTGGAACACCAACCACAACTGGTGCTCTATCCACCACTGTAACCGCGGCATCCGTTCCAGCTTTGCCAGCAGACCCAATCAAGTATGAATATCCAGCAGACGGTCAGCTGCACATGGACGAGCCAGCTCCTTACACTCCTGGCGGCGGGCAAGGTGTCAACGGATCAGCCCCTGTATACCGTCCCCAGAGCGATTTTGATTACGAATCGCTCGCCCTGGCCCTCTACCAAGAATGGATCGAGCTTGACCTCTTCCATTGGGGCCTTGCGACTTTCAGCACCGAGGAGTTTGAAGCAGCTGGTCTGAACGCCGAAGACCGCTTCCTCTTGGAATTCATGGCGGATCAGGAGGCTGGTCACGCTACTTTGTTGACCAACATTCTGGGCGCCCAGGCCCCCGTCCAATGCACATACAACTACCCGGTCACCAACGTGCAAGAATACATCGACTTCAGCCAGAAGTTGACCAGATTCGGCGAGTCGGGCGTCTATGGCTTCCTCCCTCATCTGGACTCGCGTGAGAGCGCTCAGCTGTTACTCCAGTCAATCACGACCGAGGCACGCCAGCAGATGATCTTTCGTCAGTTCGAAGGTCTATTCCCAATGCCCGTCTGGTTCGAGGTCGGCATTCCCCAATCGTGGGCGTGGACACTTCTAGCTCCTTACATCTCATCTTGCCCTGCCAATCAGACCCGTCTGATCTGGCAAAACTTCCCATCGCTCAACATCCTCAACCAGCCTAATCCTGCTCGGATAAATGGCTCAAACGCCTGGAATGAGACTACAGGCGGCTACACCAACACATTGTCGACCAAGGGCATTAAAGAAGGCGATGCCTGTCTGAATGCCACTGACCCATCTGAGGACTGTGGCCCAGCCATCACTCAGAACCGTACGCAGCCATTGTCGTATCCCGGTCGCAAGGTTCATTTGAACTGGGATGAGCCTGGTATGGCTCTTGGTCCTAACAACAGCTATGTAACCTCCACCACTGTCACCGAACCCCGTTTTGCCGCGTGGGTTACTCAATTGAACGTTACCTACAGTCCTCTCATGGATATCAGTGGCAACAGCGCATGGACCATCCAGCCCAACGTCAGTGTCTTTGAGGGAGATCCGGCGATCAATGGGACTATGTTCCTGGCTATTACCGACGAGGACCTTTACGTTACTCCTTTCAACCTGACGCAGCTGAACCCACATGTTGCCGCTTTGGCTTTGTATCAGGCCGGATGAGGCCATATACCTTTTGCTAGGGAAAGAATATTGGCATAGGCAGTCGCCGGGCCTGATTCGTCCGGGGCGTATAGCTGATCGTAGAAGATGTTGAAGTTGCAAGTTGCTTGGGTATATTGTAATACAAATAGCGTTGTTTGATCACAAGTATGTCTACGCACTATCATAGGTTCATGTTGTAAAGTGACTTTGTGTACCACTACTCTGCTCGCAAGCAAGCCTTTTACGAACATATACTGAAATTTGTATCTGGTGCAACGTGTAGATAAAGGATCCGAGATTTCTACCCTACAGCATTACCACAGCACGAATCCTTGGTGAGGGTTAAAATTGCAGTGAAAAGGAATTTGTGAGGCTCTGCCGTTGACAAGGTACTTTGGAGGCTCAAGTTTTACCATCCCTGTCACGTACCGATTTACAATCGCTATACGGCATCTGGTTAGCGGAAGGCCCTGCCAGCTGTTGGATTTCGCGGACAATTTGCACAAAGTGCGCATAACATACCCTGTTCAACTAGCGCGGTACATAAACAGATGCTAAAATATACCCCTAACACCACAGTATATTGAGTCGCTAAGAATCTAAGACAGCGGGCATAGAATACCGTATTACGTGGGAGACTTTGGTATAGCGGCAAAACCACGAACTTGAGGTGGCTGAGAATCTGAACAAAACATCCTTTGAGGCTTGGTACAAATCATACTAGTTGACACAGTACACTACTTATTCAAATAGCGGTATGAATGCTTGTAAAGCCTTATGGTGTTGGCTTCAGACTTACGCCCAATTGGCCAAGGGCTGAGGCCCACCGCCTACGTCATACTTATGGACGGGACAACCTCTCGTTGCATGTCGCATGTAATGCTGGTAGACGTCACATACCTGTCAACCCACTTTTGGTCTGGTCCAAATTTCCAGAGTAAGATTGATATACTTTTATCTGTTGCACACTTTCAATTTTTTTTTACTTTTACATCTCGAGCGTTGACATATCTCCAACTACTGTTCAAACATATCCACTTCCGGATTTAGAAAACCATAATATCTCCCAACATCATGTCAAACCTAGGACAGGACATCAAATCGGGCCTCAAGGGCATCCGAGGAGCCGGTGAAGCCATTCGGGGCACCTTTAACGAAGCTGCCGACCAGGCCCTCGACACCAACCAGAAGCACCCGGCAGCTCAGGAAAGCCAGCTCAAGAACCGCGGCATCGCGGAGAAGGGAAAGGAGGACATCAGAGGCGCGGACGACATGATCGCGCGTCACGAGTGGAAACATAAGGGCGTCGCACCACCCGCTACGGCTGCTCAGACTGCTCCGGTCACCGGGCAACAAACGACCATGGCTGGCACCACAGCTGGCCCTACGGCTGGTACCACCGACGGGCTAGGGTCAACGGCGCCGGCGACACAAGCTGGCCGGTATTAGGCTCACACTTCACCATAGGTGCAAGTTGCCGCTTTGCATCGGGGAACATACTGCCGACCATAAGTCCACCAGTATGGAGCACTGCGTATTCTTTTTCTGCTTTACCTTCATCCCGGTCTTTGATGGAGTGGTATCGATGGATCAACCCAAAGGGTGCCAAGCGTGAAGGAACATAGCTTCAGCCGCCTCAGGGCAGGAGGATTAATGATTGAATGTATCATGACACATGTATTATAGTAAAGCAAATATCCAAACAGTTTCGTGGTGGTTCCAAAGATGAAGCGTCACGTGGCAGGATCCATAAATGTATTTATCCTGGCCCAGGCCTTGCAACCGCCTTAATTGGAGAACCACGTTCCATTATATGAACAGGCTATGAATTCTACCGCGAATACTGGTGATTTCAGTGAGTATGTTTTTCTAGGCAATTGTAACGATAGCCTCATGTCTTTGTAAGAAGTCTTGAACACAGCGAACAAAACGGTCCAGTTCTTCATCAGGTGTGCCCAGAATCAGTGCCATCATCCCTCTTCTCGTGATCCAGTACCCGTTCTCGAGCATCTCCATCCAGAACAGGTCTTTCAGGTCTGATCGTTCCACAATGTCATCCACGGAGCTGATATCTTCCGAACCGCTGTCTGAGAAGTGGGATGCAAGTATCGCCCCCAAGCCGGTGAAAGAGAGTTTGGTGCCCTTGCTCGCAGCCCGCAGTTTCTCTCGGAAGCTATCACCCTTCGCGTTGAAGGCAACGTTGACCTCATCCGTGAAGACTTGGGAAAGGCCTGCATATCCAGCATACATTGTCATCGTGTTATTGTTGAACGTACCAGAATGGGTTAGGGAGCCTGGTACCCGCGGATCGTACACGGCCATGATATCCGCACGTCCTCCGAAGGCTCCGATCGGGAAGCCACCGCCCAAGTATTTCCCAAAGGTCGTTATGTCGGGCTTCAGATCTAGAAGTCTCTGGATGCCTCCGGGGTGGATTCTCGATGTCATGACCTCATCCAGCATAAAGATAACACCAGCCTTCTTGGATTCTTCCTGGATAGTGAGGAGGAAATCTCTGGTCCCGCGGATGCACCCAGCCGAGCCCTGCATTCCTTCGACCAACACAGCAGCCAAGTCAGGCGTGTTCTGAATTAACGTTCTGGTTGATTCGACATCATTGTATTTTCCAACCACCCAGTCAGCTCTGTCAACGTTGTTTTCGGCCACCTTTCCGTCACCGAACGAAAGCACAGCACCGTGGTAGCCCCCGCAGAATACGAGGACCTTGCGCCGGCCCGTGAACTTCTTGACCCCGTTGAGGGCATGCAGGTTTGCCTCCGTGCCCGTATTGGTGAAACGCAGCCGTTCGAGTCCGAATCGACTGCAAATCAGCTCCGCGTGCTTGTATTCTTGGGTCGTAGTGGAACCCAGGCTGAGTCCTACATTGTCAAATGTAGAGATGATGGCCTCCCGAATCACTGGGTTGGAATGGCCATATATACCAGCCGTGAGTTCACCAACAAAGTCGGTCATCCTAAACCTACGTCAGTCGCATTCCAAGGTGAACTGAGAGGGTTGTGTTGTACTTGTGGCCATCCTCATCCCAGACAAAGGGCCCTTTCCCGCATTTCATGCTTAAAGGGAAGGGCGAGGTGTGCAGCAGAGTTCGGGTGTTACCTCCCGGTAAGGTGCCGGCTGCAGTTTCATGGAGCTTCTTGGAAACTGGGTTCCGCTCCTCGAAACGCTTCGTCGCAGCATCAAGCGCGGCTTGTACGGCATCTCCTGAATTATTCGATGCGCTCTTGGTCTGCACCCCAGCGCTGGCGTCGCCCACTGTTTCGCTGATGGCGATAGGAGCCATGATGTTCAGTACTGACGTGGTTCGGTGCTCTCTATTCTTCTTGCTCTTCTGATGTGCCTGTGTGAACTCACTCCCGTCAGATGAAAAATGTTGAGGATGACTATCAAAGCACCTGGTATGATATACTAACCCACTGGGCGGGGACCCCCGCTATCGGCGACTACTACTATCGGTTCCCCACAACGTGTGGGAATCTGGCTTAGACAGTTTGGCAGATCATGTTGAGATCCCCGAATTCCTCCGAGTATCAAGATTCACAGAGTTTCAAGGAGCACCTGAAAACATCCGTCTGGTCGAAGAAGAGATTGAGATTCGTAGTGGCGGGTCATAGCGTATCACCAGATCCGCCGAGTCTATGTACTGCATCTGCTGTGCCTGGCCAGCTCGTAGTATCCCTAGGTTTGGCCGGAAACAGAAAGTCTATAAAATTGCTTGGGCCTGCCAATCTCCGTCATGGTCTGCTGATAAAGCAAGCCACGCATGTGGACAGCACTAGAGAACAAGAACCAACATTTTTGTCAAAGCACACTGACTACCGATTCCTCAACACCAATCTCCTGCAAGTGCGCAGCCCAAGAGATCAGATGACCTCTCCAGGAGTATTGGCACCGCTGCGCTCAGCCATTTCCTCGCTCGTGGGAAGTGAACCGGGGCATTCGTCGTCCCACGCATCCCGGCTCAGGAACATGTAGATGTTCCACCAACCCTCGGGTATGGAATTGAACCAGGTTGTATAATCAGCTCTGGCGCCAGAGTAGCCATTGGATCGGAACATGTGAGTGATAAACCACACGTCAGCGGGACCACTATCCTCGTCATGGTACTTCGCAACGATGGACGGTATGTCAATGAAGCGACGGGAAGTTCCATCCGGTTTCTTGAGCGTGCTGTACCAAAGGTCGGGTTCTACGTCAGTAGGGCCACAACCTCGCGGTCGAGGCTGCTGGAAAGGGCCGATGGGGCGGCCGGAAAGACGGTCAAAAATGGTAAGGCTGTGATTCAACAACAGCTCGGTGACATAGCCACAGAGAAATCCGTATCCAACGCCGGGCTTGAAGACTAAATTGCAGCCTTATGTTAGAATACACAGTGAGAAAGCTGTGAAAGAATTAAAGTCATCGACTTACATCGGCAGGCGGATCGCAGCAAGTAACCATGAGCAACGATAACCTGTTCGCGTTCCCAAGGTGCAAAGCATCGCCAGAAGACGTGTGACACAGAGTCGGAATAGCTTGCCAAGGCAGCGCTCATGCGCATCAACAGCTTGGAGATCTCATCGATGTAGAGGCACTTGGTAATTCTTCGTCTCTCGACAGCGGTCAGAATTATCTCGGCTTCGTCAATACAGAGTGACGTGAGTCGCTCTACTGCAGCGTGGAACTTGCTCAGCACGAGAGCTAGCTGAAGAGAGAACCACGTAGGCATGATCGGCATGACACGGCATTGATTCTCCACGAAATTGTTGCAAAAGTCTCTAAGGTTCTTCTCCACGTTCTCGGAGTCGTCGGACATGGCCGCAGCCAGTGTTGTCGGTACGGCTTCGTCTGCCTTGAAACGGGCAAGGGCTAGAGGTAAACATTGTTGACCGATTTCGTTCTCAGTGACTGCATGGGAAACAATTCCAGGGCTACCCAGAAATGCGTTGCGGAGAGACTTGCAGGTGTGGATGAATGAAAGCAGTGATCTGACGTCGCTAAGCGATTTCATGATTCCTTGCTTGAGTTCGAGAGGCAGCCGCTCAAGACTTGCAGAAGGTGCAGCCATCTCGAATGGTCTGATGTTGATACTACAGATTAGTGATAGCAACGCAGAGAAGGGCTAATTTCATTGATGTTTGACTGCTCCCAATTTTGCGAGTAATGCTTGGTCGGCTCTCATCCCCACCGCGACAGCCAAGTGCACTATCAGGAAGTCGACTTGGGCTGAAATCGGGAGATGTAAACTCACTCACCTGGATTACTTCTCGAAAAGCAACCGATGGGCTTATGACTGAAGCGCCCGGCTGCGTTCTCTGGAGACGGGAGGGAAGAGCGAGGGATCGTAACGTGAGGTCTGTCCTCTCCAAGAATCGTGCCCAAGCGGCAATGGAAAGATGTGTAAACCTCCGTTGCTGAGCAGCTCACTCAGTGAATTACAGAATCAGACGCTTGGACCTTTGTTTAAACGTGGCGCCGTTTGTCAGGTGAATGATCTCAAGTGAAAAGATAAGTCAAACTTTGCGTTGCCCGGTACCTACGCGGATAGGTATTGGCCACAGCGTCATGCTACATATTCACAATCTGACATTCAACGCCATAGCTTTCCTTCCAAAACAATGACTCGCATCTATTCAGAGTCAATCACCTACTGCATTTCCCGGGCCTGGCAACTATGATCGTATCTCATGCTCAGACAGCGCACCTTGACTTGTCTCAAATCGAAGGCATATACAGCAACAAGACGGCGGAGGTTTGGTACCAAAGATTTTCCGTTGTATTAACAACCCATCCATCATATTTTCCCCGCCTTAATACAAGTCTCCAATTGTCAAGGCATTCTCAGGTTGTCAGATTCGACAGTGAAAATCCCCATTTAAGTAGATGGCTATTGTGCGCAGCCTGCGCGGGCCACGAGCCCATTTACCAACCCATAGCGATTCCCATGTTGTTTAACTCGTCTATGAAACACATTCTTCTTCCATAACAGCTTACAGCTCTTTTTTTTTTTTTTTTTGGATGAGTCAGCGATGTTCAGAGTGTCTGTGGGACTATCAAGGATGGGATTGGATGACTCCACTGAGGGGAAGATTGATTTACGAAAGCTGCTTGATTGCGTCGCAAGAGATATGCTCTCTGTGCGATGACCTTCCAGCCTGTCTTTGTTCAGTTCAGACGCTCTACATCATACTATTATCCAAAGCTTTACTACTCGCTATGGCTGATCTCAGTCAGTTACCCAGAGACTACTATGTCAAAGCCATGGCATTCACGCGGAACACATTCCAGGATGTGTATCCCTCTATCGATCCTGCGCGGCCTGAGCTCAGTCTTGCGGGAGAAGTCGCCATCATCACTGGAGCAAGTCGAGGCATTGGAGCCAAGGTTATTTTCTGGTTTCTTAGTTCCTTGTGAGGGTTGCTAATCATGCCATAGGGGATGGTGCCTTCATTCATCAAGGCTGGTGTTCGTGGTTTGGCACTCCTTGCTACGAACAAAGAAAAGTTGGATGCGATAAAGGAAGAAGCCAGGGCGGTCAACCCGAACATCGAGATCGTGGCAGTGGCGTTGGATATATCCAACGTTGGAGAGGTAGAAGCTGCATTTTCCGAGATTAAACGAAAATTCCAGTCGGCCAGGGTGCTTGTGAACTGCGCAGGCATGTGCTCAGGGGATGGCCCAGATATAATGGATGCTGATCCCGAGCTGTGGTGGAGGAACTTTGTAAGTACCGAGATCAGTCTCTCTACCTCTTGCTTCTCTAATTATTCCCATAGGAAGTCAACGGCAAGGGTGCTTTCCTCCTGACGCGCTCATTTCTGCGCCTCCAAGGGGATAAGGACTCGCATGCAACTATTGTCAACGTCTCCTCCTGGCAAGGTTTCTACGTTGTGCCGCCGATGTCTGGTTACTTCATATCAAAGTTCATCGGCGACTCTCTGATGACGTACATCGCGGAACAGCACAAGAATGTGAACGCAGTGGCGGTCTACCCTGGTCTTGTAGAAACTGACATGCTCCGCGAACCGTTTCGTTCACTGTTCAGTCTAGACACTGCTGAGCTCGTTGGTGGGGTTGCCGTTTGGCTGTGTCAGGAGAAAGCTCGTTTCCTCAGCGGGCGTTTCATTGCGGCCAACTGGAGTGTCGATGACCTGCTTGAGAAGAAAGAGGAAATATTGAAGAATGATTTATTGAAGGTTAAGTTGAGTGGGCAATTCGGTATGGATTCTGTCTAGTGGCTCGACTTATGCCATGGGCACAAGAAATCAACCTTACTTTTAGTTACTCGTCAAGCACGAGCAGTTAGGCTCTATTACGCTGTGCTATGTAACTACATCTCAGGTTCTCAGGTAGGAGTTGTTAAGTGAACGATTTAGCGTAATGGTTCTAGCGTCAGTAAAGTGGCCCGGGTTGCGGCGATGATAATTGAGTTATCCCACCTTATCCCGAAAATGGTTTTGAATAAGAAGTAGTAATTCGAAGTAACCTGCTAGTAAAGTCATTGATTTTAACCGTATAAGCTATGGACTTTGACAAATGGGCGTAAAATCACAATTCAAAGGCGGATGCAGGTGGAAACGAGCATCCTAACGCTAATAACTTAACAAGACCAGACCGTCTGACAGTTGAACTGTTGCTTTTCGTCCAAAGCTGCACGGCGACATTTTTATCGGAATCTCAAAGCTGATCATCGCGATAGCCTGATGGCCTGATACATGCACATCCAATCGACTCGTAATCCTGTCGCAGCTTGACGCCCAACAAAAATAGCTCCTGTCTGTCTCACACCAGGGCAGCAAATCAGTTTTATATGCCCAGCCTTTCCACCCGCAGGGGGTCCTGAGACGCCCCGCCGCCGTGCAAGCAGGGCCCCCGAGGCCGTTTCAGCCGCTGGGACCCCACTATTCCTCGACTGATCCTCGCGGCTGATCGCCGCCAAGCGCCTGTCTCGTCCAATGGAAGGGCCATGAAACACAGCACGCCGTCACGCTCAGAAGGTTCGCGCCTGATCGCTGTGCAGGTCGGTGGCTCTGGGGAGGCTCCTGGTTGCGGCTCAAGTGGACACTTGGCCGTCGTTCAAGGCTTAATTGGCGACGGGCAGACCGTAGGCCTGGAGTAGAAACCCGCTTCGTGACTGCGGTTCGTGGCCCTTGTTTCATTGTGGTGGTCCTTTGTTACCTATAAGTGTTAATGCCAGGCCCTTCTTTGAACCCATCACTTCGCCGGATTGAACCCTTCGACTGTAATACCACGTTCACTGCAACAACTGTACCTTGCATTAATGAACCCTACCGCGTTGAAAAATAACTTGAGATGGCAACCGGCGTGGGCAGCACTGGCGATTTCACGGGTGCTCTGGGCACCGGGATCGCCGTGAGCATAGTCGTCGTCTCGGTCATTGGTGGAATCATACTCCTAGGTGCGCTTCACTGGAGGAATATTGCGCGACGAGTCTCTCGGCACAAAGGAGCGATGCCACCAAGCGAGAAGCCATGGCCCAAACCGCCAAGAAAATCCATGGATTCGAATAACTTTACACCGCCATCATCAATACCGTCCTCGAGATCGAGTTCTCTCCGCAGGAAAGACCCGGTCATACTCAAAGAGCTCCAGCCGGCCCCAACTAGGATTGCACTCCCATCCATGGTCTTCGACAGGCCCTTTCAAGAAAACGAGCCAAGAATGGCGAATTCGGGCTAATCGCCGTCTGGCGTGGTTTGATATGAGTTTGGAAGCATAGCGGGTTGGTTAGGAAAAGGTGTTCTGGGTTTTCCTCATTTCAGCATTTACAAGGAGTTTTGGTCCACTGGAGGGTTCACAGTAGAGGAGCTGGCGTTTCAGGAAGTCGTTGCAACGGCGCAACTTGTTGTGTGCGCATTGCACAACAGATACCAGGATGTTCTACGTCATCCGATGGCTTCTAGAATGCAGATGATGGTTTATAAGTCTATGTTAGCTGAGATACATGGGACGTATCTTCAACCCTTTCTATCGTGGACACAAATCTACAAATAGGGTATACCAAAAGCCAACTTACATGCGACAATCGCTGCATGGAAACAAAGTAAACTCTCCAATCCCACTCAAGGCGTTAGAATGGCCCGGCTTTCAGCGCACGATAGTGCCTAATTGCTCCGGTGTGAGAGGCCCTTGGGCTCGTTCAAATTCCAAGCTCCCACCTCGATCGTACCGCCAGGTAAGAAGCTGGTTCTTGAGCGACCATTCCCCCTCGGAGACTGTCACTTTCAGATCGAGTTCTTCATTCTGATCTGATTTCCTGTAGTGTAGCCACGGTACATAGATGGTGGCGTCGCCCGGAGTATTCGACTCGATCTCCAGGTGAAATTTGCTAGACTGAACGTCGAACGACAATGAGATGGGCTGCCCAACAAGTGACTGGGCATAGGGGCGACACCACGCAGCTGCCGCCCTGAATCCCTGGAGGACCGGGTGATGTGGGAAAGATCCTGTTTCGTTACAAAATATCGACAAGTCCTCACCATTCCACTGGTCGCCCCACTCTTGATTGTTTATGGCTGAGTATGCCCATATCGTGTAGTTGAGCAGATGGTCGTCACATCCGCTGAGGATCGCATCGAGGGCTTTGATGTGGCTGGAGTAATCGCCGTCCCGGTATGCCTTGGAATCATCGAGGTTGAATGGAATCCCCGTCTCCCCAATAAGAGTTGGGACCTTGATATCGTGGGCGAGTTGTCCTAGCTGGCTCGAGATGACTTTGCGGACATTGTCCTTCCCAACCCTCAGTCCAAATACCTTTGACTTATAGCTTCCTCGCAATAGACCCACTACATCGGCATTCCACCTCTCGTGCCAATGTCTCTGCATAATAGTCAAGCCATCGTAGTAATGGGGACTATAGGCTGAGAGAGGCTCTTCTCGGGGAGGCGGGGCCGAAAAAACGCTAGGCTGCACGAAAATAGTGGCCCGTGGCGAGATCTCACGGATCATATGCGTCCATTGCTGGTGAAACTCTTGCCAGTACGACGAAATGAAGTTGAGCTGGCCGCTCGACTCGTTCTCTCGTTTTGTCGCAGCTGCTGACGTTTCTGGAAGTCTGGCAAAGTAGTCTGGCTTTGACAACTCCCCGGTCTCTAGATTCCATACGCCATGTAAAGCCCAGACGCAGGTGTTGAGAGGCCATGAAGGAGAACGCTCCCAAGTCCATCGGGGGTCTTCTGTTTTCAACCAACAGGAGTTGTCTGGGTCTATCGATATCTTGCCCGTCTTGTGTGGCCCTGTGGAGCCGAGTCGGAACTCGGGGACTGTCTGCGCCATGCCCATGCCCAAGCGCATGCTATCGATCGGCGAAGGGGTGCTCCCAATCTTGGCTGTGTCGCATCTGTCGTTCTTGCTCAGATCCGGCACGCTGATGTATCCCGCTTCCGGCTCATTCATGCTATCATAACCAAAAGGTAGATCACCCAGCCTCTCAATCAACCGAGCATAAGCTGCAAAGTAGTGTCTCTGCAAGTAGTCCTGTATATTCAGACCGTCGATCTGGCATTTCGGCGCGTAATCACGGCCGCCAAAAAACAGAGCGAAAAGTGTAGATGTGGCGAGGCGATTGTGGTTTGTCGTCCACATCATGCCTGGAATGTCCTTTGGGTCCTTTTCGTCCTGGTTTATTGGCCATTCGCTATACCTCACAGCAGCATGAGTCCGAGAGAAGTGATCTGGGTCGAGGCCACACGCGTGTATAGTCCACAGAGGTGCGCCACTTCCCCCCGCATGCCTTGACCAGAGGTCTTGATGGGGGTTGATGACGACTTTGAAGCCATGGTCCACACATATTTGCACCAGCTTCCTCAGATAATCGATGTACTCATCGTCGTAGATGCCAGGTCCCTCGTGCTCGAGCCCTTCCCAAAGGACGGGCAGCCGCAGCACGTTGAACCCTAAGTAGCGCAGCTTTTCGAGGTGGGCTGCGGCGTCGTCTAGCTTGAGGGGAGCATTGACATAGGAACACTTGTCCGCATTATCAAACGAGTCGAGGCGGTAAGTCGGATGGCCCGGCGGGAACTTAGCATCGGCAAGATTGACCCCACGCAATAAGACCGTTCTGCCGGCTTCCTGGAAGAACATATTATGCAGCCCGTGCTGTGGTTGGCGGCTTCAGGTTGTAATGCAACGGTGCTGCCGCAAGTGTGGAAAACTTGGAGAACCCCTGATAAAGGGATGCTATGTAGCTATCTTTGGTATTTTTTGGGCACAGAATAATTGAACTCGGAAGTAAGGCGGATCACGCAAGTCTCGAAAAACAGGTTCTTCTTTTCCGCGACACACAACGTTATTCATAAGATGCACATGACGTCAACAGTCAATTGCTGCAGCTGGTGCACAAGCGAGACTCAACAAGCAGCTGTTGGGCAAAGCCGGCCGCGGGCGCTGCACTCAGTAGCACGTGTGGTGCTTTAGCGTTGCCGGATTGCCGCACCAGACGGACAGCTGTGGAGGCCGTGTCAGCCAACGTTAGGCACGCTCACACGGCTAACAAGCTAAAAGATTATGAGTGAACGATAAAGGTAATACGGTACATTGATTATCTCTATTTGCGTCTGCGCCTATATTGTAGTGCTACTCCGATGCGCGCATCCAGAGTTGGTCTGGACGTTCGCACTGGTCCTCTCCAATTCCGGCCAGCCAGGGGACTAATTGCCAACCCCTGACCAGATCCAGTTCTTCGGGACCTGGATGTCTTTTCAGCCAAGTCTCCGTACAGCTAAGCAGTATGGATAACAGACCTTAAATCATCACAGTGGTGTTACTGCGTAGAGCGACATGTGCCGCCGTTTGTAAGTGCCCTGTGACCTCCGGGTACGTAGATTGTACATCCCGTGCATTTGGGCGTGGATACAACGGCGTTCATCTCCAAGGCATTTCCTGGGGCGCAGTTACTCGAGGAACGTTTATGCTCTTTACGCCTAACAGGCACTACTAGGTTGAACAGTCTAGACTTCACTGTCGTGTCAAGGTGGTGTTACACATTTCATTCAGTCGGTGGTATTTTAGAGCTTTGAAAACACCGTAGGTACACTGCCACCCATCTCGACAAGTGTGCTCTTGTTCCTCACCCACGCTTCCAGGCCACGTCTGCCGTTCTCTACTCCCAAGCCACTTTGCTTCCAACCACCGACGGCCATCTCCGCCGGAGACTCGCCCCACGTGTTGACCCAGGTGATTCCAGCTTCTAGCTGACCAACCACGCGGTGACATTCGTTCACATCCTTCCCGAATACGCCGGCAGCCAGGCCGAGCTCAGTGGTGTTGGCCCGCTTGACTGCCTCTTCCACCGTATCGTACGGCAGAATGGACATGACGGGTCCGAAGATTTCCTCCTTGACAATCTTCATGTCATCCGTGCAGTCCGTGAATACCGTGGGTTCGACCCAATACCCTTGCTTCAACGATTGGGGAAGGTTGGCAGGTTGCCGTGGACCACCACACAGCATCTTGGCCTTGTCAACATCGGCACCATGTCTGATATAGCTGAGGACCTTCTCGTAATGCGCCTTGCTGCTCAGAGGGCCAAAATTTGTTGCTGGGTCATGGAGGTCCCCTGCCCGCACGTATTGTATCTTCCCCAGTAAGATACGCTCGAATTCGGCCTTCATTGACCGAGGCACAAACACACGGGTTCCGTTCGTGCACACCTGGCCGGTGCTGAAGAAGTTGGCCAACATGGCACCGTCGACTGCCTGATCAACGTCCGCATCGGGTAACACAACGAGCGGGCTTTTCCCTCCCAGTTCCATGGTGACGTATTTCATTCTGCCTGCAGCAGAGCCGGCAACCTTCTTGCCCGTGCTGACCTGGCCGGTGAAGCTGACCTTTGCGATGGCCGGGTGACTGGTCAGGCGCGCACCGACGTCGCCAGCGCCGTAGACAACGTTGAACACACCATCCGGCACTCCGGCCTCTTTGTAGATACTCGCCAGGTATTGTGCATGCAGCGGGGTGAACTCACTCGGCTTGTAGACCATGCAGTTACCCGCAGCCAGGCAGGGAGCGGATTTCCACAGAGCGATCTGTATGGGGTAGTTCCACGCCCCTATAGCCGCGCATACACCGAGTGGTTCCTTGGAGGTGTAGACCCAGGCAGTCGGCCGGAGGCGGAAAGACTCGCCATTGAGGCCACCACTGGAAACGAGGTTTGCAAAATATTCCAGAACGTCGGCGCCAGTGACTATATCAACCGTCGAGGTCTCGGAGAACGGCTTGCCCGTATCCAAAGTCTCAATCTTGGCCAACTCATCATTCTTTTCCCTGAGGAGGGCCACGGCGCGCTGCAGGATGCGCGTCCGCTCAATTGGCGGCGTTGCTGACCACGAAGGGAACGCAGACTGTGCCGACTGGATAGCCTTGTCAATAGAGCCGGCGGATGAAATGTGAATAGTGCCTGCCGACTGACCAGTCGAGGGATCAATGGTCTCAAAAGTTCCAGCCGAGCCTGACAGCTGGCTTTTGCCGGCGTAGAAGGCGTGGCGGTCCTCTTCACGATGCGGCGCCATTGTTGGATATTCTCTGTTACGAGTTCCCAGAAGTAGGTTGAGTATCCCAGACGGTTCGAAGCCCACGACCTTCAAAGACGGCAGCGAGCAGGCTGTGCGGTTCGGGCTAGAGAGTTGTGCTCTCCCTCACCAAGGCACGTCTAGCTCGTCCAGCTTGTTTCGGCTCCGCTAGCCTGACAAGGCTGCCGGCACCCCGGCCCACGCGACGTAGATTGCTAGGCTGACGACGACGGCGCCGTCCGATCTGATCGCCACTTGCCAATCAGATTTTTAGCTGCTCACCGATTGCGACTGTAGGCCGGCTTGAAATTGACTTTTGAGGCGAAGATACCCGAGTCATGCGGCAATTATCGACGGTGCACCTCGGAGGCGGAGTTTGGCTTGGGTTATCTTTAGGTAAAGAAACGCCGGTGGATTGGAAGAGCCAGGGGTGTGCTCGGTATCTCGACACCTACGTCATTGGTCAATGGGCTGATTCTTGGGTCCAAAGCCCGCGCTGATTCGTCACTGGCTCTTCGTGCAGGTGAGTGTCCAGCGAAAAGATCGCGTGTTCGTGATCCCCGTCGACGAATCCCTGGCGGCTTTCAACGGCGCAACCGGCATGGGAATACTTCTGAAGGATGGCCAAGACCAGGCAGCATGGGCCGTTTCTGCTACGCAGTGCTACGCAGGCTCGGTTGATTGGTCTTGCGACTGCCTACTCTTGCTACTGTACATAGATCCTAGAACCATCGCAAGTTCAAAAATGCACACGCCTGCATTCGGCTAATGCTGCGTCCTGGGCTACCTGTCGCCTCTGACTTATCGTCTGCGCGAGTCAGAGCCGCTCAGTTCCCTGGCTTGACAGTGCAATGCCGCCATCCCCACCGTTCCCTTTGCGTGCAGCGTCTAGCGCCCACTTAGCGGCGTCTCGAATTTTTCTAGTGGACCGACATGGGCTCCCTTCATACTTTCTAGTTCCAGAGGCTTACCGCATTCGACTCCTTGGTTTGCTTAAAACGCCTGCATGACCTGCCTCGAGAGGACGGGTGGGAGAAAAAAAGTAAGCAGTTGCTGTGTATTCCTGCTCCAAGAAAAAAAAACAATCGTGCTGTTTTTGTCGTTGAAGAACCCGTGAGACAACATGTCGACCACTACTCAGTTGCCTGCGTCGGAGACCGAAAGGTACGACTATGTGATTGTCGGTGGAGGCACAGCAGGATGCGTGATAGCATCTCGCTTGGCTGAGTACCTGCCTCACAAGAAGATATTGCTTATCGAGGCTGGTCCGAGTGACTATATGGATGACCGCGTGCTCGACCTGCGCCAATGGCTCAACCTTCTCGGTGGAGAGCTGGACTATGACTACGGCACCACTGAGCAGCCTGAGGGTAAGCCGCACTTCACTATGCTGACAAGGTCGATTCTAACGGCAATCCAGGCAACTCTTATATCCGCCACTCACGCGCAAAGGTCCTGGGAGGCTGCTCATCCCACAACACCCTGATCTCCTTCAGGCCATTTGAGTATGATCTGAAGATCTGGCAGTCATTGGGCGCCAAGGGCTGGACCTTTGAGACCATGATGAGAGTGCTGCACAAGCTGCGCAACACCGTCCAGCCAGTGCACTCCCGCCACCGGAACCAGCTGTGCCAGGACTGGGTTGATTCGTGCAGCACGGCCATGGATATTCCCGTCATTCACGACTTCAACAACCAGATTACCAACACCGGCTCGCTCAAGCAAGGAGTCGGCTTCTTCTCCGTCAGTTATAACCCAGATGATGGCCGTCGATCTAGTGCATCCGTGGCCTACATCCACCCCATCCTCAGGGGCGAGGAGAAGCGCCCCAACCTGACCATTCTCACCCACGCTTGGGTCTCCAAGATCAATGTGCGAGAGGGTGTAGTGGATGGAATTGCCTTGAAGCTCCAGGATGGTTCGCTCCGGACGGTCAAGGCGAGAAAGGAGACTGTCCTCTGCGCTGGTGCTGTTGACACTCCACGGCTGTTGTTGCTCTCCGGAATTGGACCCAAGGAGCAGCTTGCCTCCGTTGGCATCCCTCTGGTCCACGATCTCCCCGGAGTTGGCGAGAACCTCCAGGATCACCCCGAGAGCATCATCATGTGGGAGCTACACAAGCCTGTCCCCGCGAACCAGACGACCATGGACTCCGATGCAGGTATTTTCTTGCGACGTGAGGCCCCTAACGCCGGAGCCAAGAAGTCTGCCGCCAACCCGGAGGGCATTCCCGATGGCGACATCGCCGATGTTATGATGCATTGCTACCAGATTCCCTTCACTCTTAACACTTTGAGACTGGGATACGACGAGCCCAAGGACGGCTATGCTTTCTGCATGACCCCGAACATTCCCCGACCCCGGTCTCGTGGCCGCTTGTATTTGACGTCTTCTGACCCGAATGTCAAGCCCGCTCTCGACTTCCGTTACTTCACCGACCCCGAAGGCTACGATGCTGCGACTCTGGTTTACGGCATGCGTGCTGCACGCAAGGTCGCAGAGCAAGCTCCGTTCAAGGACTGGATCAAGCGCGAGATTGCCCCCGGACCTAAGCTCCAGAGCGACGAGGAGCTCAGTCTCTACGCAAGAAAGGCTGCACACACCGTGTACCACCCTTGCGGTACGACCCGTATGGGAGACGTCGCCAAGGACGACCTGGCCGTTGTTGATGAGAAGTTGAACGTCAAGGGGCTGAAGAAGTTGCGCATTGCTGACGCAGGAGTTTTCCCCACGATCCCCACTATCAACCCCATGCTCACCGTGCTTGGTATTGCCGAGCGATGCGCTGAGATCATTGCTGAGGAAGCCAGCAACGAGAGTTCCAGATTGTAGTCAAAAGCTCATGATAAATGAAGAGGATATGATATTATGTTTCAATAGAGAGAGAAAAGAATGCGCCTGGTCAAGGCGATTCATGAATTAGTTGTCCATAGCACCGGCGTTTTATCAGCCCAAACATACCCAACAAGTTTCGAATCAACAAAGTTATCATTTCCTTGTCTGTTGTCCAAATGAGAGTTGCACCGTATCCTCTCTGTAAGTAATGCCTGCTTGGGAATCGAACTGCTCATCGACTAAGAAGCAGCAATGACATCTGCTGAAACTCAGCACTCATCGCCTGCGCCGGTGTCCTTGTGTGAAAGTACCGGACACGAGTTCCTGGGCAGTGTGGTTTATAGCACAGCCGTAGGTCGACTCCAATAGATTCATGCACAAATTCCATTTCACGTGTTGGTTCAGCACCTTATTTAGTACAAGAAACATGGCGGCGCGGCCGGGCCCTTGGGGTTAACGCTGGTCTCATGCCGGCTAAATTGATGGCGATGCGTTATGACGATCATGGTCTTAATAGGCTCGGATATGGTTGCGGTACAAGCCGCGATCTTCCACCGCCGAGAATTTTATATTGGTCCCTTGTTTATCTGATGCTGCGTAGCAGGAGAAGTCGGTACCGTTCCCGGACATGCTTTCCTTTGCGGCTCATCGATGCACTAAGACACCCTACGTCCGCCGCATTGCGCGGCATCAGGTGTTGATTGCTACAATCTCTCTGCGACTACACAATCCTTTTCTTGGTTGAAAGTTGGTCTTGCCATGCAATACAACTGGGCATCGCGGAGCATGGACTTCCACACCCCAGATTCATTTCCAGTATGGATATCGAGATACAAGTTAACCAAACCGCCCAGAGCCTACTCAAAGCAGGAGACAATATATAAAGCCCTTGTTCAACGCACTCCAGCACACTCCAACAGCTCCATACGTACCACTGTAGACCCTATCCCCAGACACTCGAGACTTGCGTAGAAGATGAAGTCAACGATATTCTTATTTGCAGCGTGTTCGCTCACAACCAGTGTGGTTGGCCATGCGACGTTTCAGCAATTATGGGTGAACGGCGTCGATCAAAAGAGTACATGCGCCCGACTTCCGGTATGTCATAAAGACTGACCAGTCCCGATACATGTGCCCTCTGCTGACTGCAAATAGGGCAGCAACTCCCCCGTCACCAGCGTTGCCTCGAATGATATTCGATGCAATGCGAAGTCCAGTGCTGCACAGAGTGTTTGCAGCGTTGCTGGTATGTCCATCGCCCCCGATGCGTCCAGATACTGACAGTCTTTCTCAGCCGGAGATACGGTCACCGTCGAGATGCACCAACAACCCAACGACCGAAAATGCGATGCCGAAGCACTTGGCGGCAACCATTTCGGGCCCGTGATGGTCTACATGAGCAAAGTTGGAGACGCGAAGACGGCAGATGGGTCTTCCTCTTGGTTCAAGATCTACGAGAACGGCTATGACCCTGCCACTAAAATCTGGGGCAACGACCTCCTGAATAAGAACTGTGGGAAGCAGGATGTCAAGATCCCGTCGAACATCGCACCCGGCGACTACTTGCTCCGTGCTGAGACCATTGCTTTGCACTCAGCCTCGTCCGAGGGCGGGGCGCAATTCTACATGACTTGTTACGTGAGTTAATATCTTATATTCAGCTCAACAATGCAATATTGATTAACATCCGGCTAGCAACTGACGGTTACGGGAGGCGGGTCTGCAAACCCAACTGGTGTCAGCTTCCCTGGGGCCTACAAAGCTAGTGATCCAGGCATCAAGATCAATATTTACACTGACCTCAAGTCCTACACTATCCCTGGTCCCTCGGTCTACGGGAGTTAAATCCTGCACGGGGCTTAGGACTCGGGGCTTAGATCCGGCAAAGATTGAACTCAGAGTTTACTCAATCTTATCACCTTAAACTCCTTTGATATATATGCTCAGAGTTCAAAACACAAACGATGTTATAGCAGATCCAACATGCTTGTGGTTTACCTGCATGTGATGAGTACCATGACTAGAGTTATATGAAGTGTGTCTGCTCAATTGCTCAACCACAAAACAGATGATCAGCTCAATTCATAGAACACATGATTTCATCGCGTATTGTAAAGGCTTATGTTGCTATAGTTAGCCTCTTTAAACAGTGCTACAATATTCTTTGAAGCGATACGAAATAAAACCACCAGTGTGCACAGTAATCGCTGTTTTGGAAGGTTCATTGCAGAATCGAAATCAGTTTCCGCCGCTATATCTTCCACGCAGTGAGCAATGCCCAACCATAGAGTTGCACATCAGTCTAGCGCAAAGATGAGGACAACTATCCGCGAGATGGCTAGTCTGTGCTTCATCTTTCCGGTGGCAAAAGAACTCATGTCTACAAAGTGAACTAACGACAAGACTTCCAAGGGTCAAGAATGCCTTATTTGTGGGAATAAAAGACTTTCTCGTTGACATGCAAGGCATCAAGACTGAGCAATCTCCGCCGCTAGCGCTTCCCTCCGACTAACACTCTGCGGGTCAAAGTATGGTTTCTCGCCTAGACTAACGGATCTTGAACCACTGCGCTCTCCTAAATTCAGATGGATGTAGTCCGGAGTCGCAGCGTGGTATACACTGCGGTTGTCCCAGATGGCCAAATCGTTCACATTCTGCCACCTGTTTCTGACCTGCAGATCATGATTCTCAACGATGAGTTGCACAAACCAGTCAAGGAAGTGGCGTGACTCTTCGTCCGTGAGACCATGGATGCGTTGCACGTGATGGCCGACAGCGAAAACGCTCTTCCACCCCGTCACTGGGTTTGTCCGAATAACAGGATGGATGGCTTCGAGGATCTCGCCGACATTCTCAGGGGCGCCTCGCTCTGATGCGTACAATTTGAAGCCGTTGTGGTCGGCCGCATCCTTAAACCCAGGCTGCGCATAGAATGCCGTCAAGCTGTCGAGGAATCCACGCAGTGGTTTGGAGATTCGGTCATAGAGCTCATACCCAGATGCCCATAGTGTATCTTTGTATAGTATGTTAATATCGGTGTAAAGCAACACTTTAGGATATGGAGAGGCTCACCCCCACCGGTCTTTGGCAACTCCGTCAATCTTAGTAAAGCATAATCACTGGGAACTGGCTCGAACGTGATATCAGAATGCCATTGCTTCTTCTGGCTTTGATCTTTGTTGTACCGCAAAAACTGATTGGCATAAATCTTCTTTTGCAGTTTGGACGAAATGAGGCTGATCTCGTCGTCTGGGACAGCACCTTCGCGACTGCTGTTGGACACTGGATGAATGTGCAACTTCGATGTTGCCGGCTTCCCGGAGAGCTCGCCCAGGCGCTGGACAAGTTCCTTCTGCAAGTCGTTTGTTATATTGTCCTGTTTGCGGAAGAACACAACCCCACGTTGGGATACTGGAAGTACCAATATCAGCTATCTGTATGAAGAACCACCTAGAGTGTGACCGACTCACCGGTGATTGCGAGGTCTCGCAACAACTCGTCTGAATTGGGTGCCCTAAGCCACTCGGCGAGGTCGGCATTCGCAAACTCCTTCCCAATAGTCGGGGTAACATCGAACGATTCAAATTGGTCTAGAGCCCCACTCAGTTTGAGAGGCTCTTTGTGGCCAGTCAACACGCTGGGAAGCTCGTCGGTAGCTGGTTCGGATGCTTCATGGCCATTGGAGCCGTTTTTATTTGGACTCGCATCAACCGTGGAGCCTGGGCTCACCTTTTGCTTGATGTGCTCGGCAACCTGGGAGACTTGCTCAGTTGCAGATGGGGCCATTGTGAAAGTTGTCTTTATGAAAGTGATGTCCAGGAAGAGTGGTCAACCGCGGTGGTGTTACGTCTAGACGGAGGGTAAGGCTCAGTTCTTATACATCTCATTACCAAGATTGCACTCAATAGGTACTCTATGGCCGTAACCCAGATTGCGCCAGATCAACCTAGTTTTCATCATCGTACTTGTTTGGAGCTTCCAACCGGATGCTGCTTGGTTGCCTTGACTATTGGTGGCGACATCGGCAAGCTGGACCGGGGGAAAAGGCATACAAATGAGATGCATGCCATTGGCTTTTGCGATGCCGCCTTCACACCCAAATGTTTTAATGCGTCAGCCCACTGCATATTACCTTACATGATTGGAGACGCGGGACCATACTATCCCCGCATCCGATGGCGTAATACTGGCTCTGTATCACGACCCCAATAGCCTGTAGACACGATTGGTAGGTACGCTTATCACCGACTGCCGAACCCTTAGAGCCTATCGAATCGTTCAGAGGAATTGATAGTATCACTAATTAGATATAGTAAGTAACTTGCAAGGTTAGCAACTTGTTATACTTGGCACTAATACCGTAGGGGATTAACTTAGTTCGGATAGGCCCATTTCGTATAGGGATGATCAATTAGTAATACCCAAACGCCAGCACAATTCTGCTCAACTGCTGTATACAATGACTGAGTTCATGCGTTCAAAAGTTCGCCATGTCGGTCTGGCATATATACTGCCTTTAGACGAGTGTCCAATGTTTGACGGTCCAAAAAAAAAAATATTAGAAATTAACCATCTCTGTGGATGTGGGTGTGACACGTAGTTGCACAAAACGTAAATGCGGTGGCCTACACGTTACAACGAAGTGTTCATCGCAGTTTCTTTGCAAGGTCTTAAGGCAAAGTAAGACAATGCGGGAGTATACTGAGTCTATTTTCTCTCGAGATTGTCATGTGCCGCTTTGGATTGGCGGATGCAACGAGTGTTGATGTTTCACCAGAATTCTGCGCAGAATAAGGCATTGCGCATTAGACCAATGGCTATTGGTCCTCTTTCCTTTGTTGTTTATCACTACCTGTCACGCTAACGGCTGATGGTTGACACCTGTCTTATACTACCACTTCAGTTTATGACCAGACGTCTCCTTTTCGGCGTTATTATAACTGGAATTATGTGGGGAGTCAGTCGTGATATCTATCATGGCAAGCGTGTGGGGTTGGTCATAGACCTATAAACAAGGCTGGATATCCACATGCGCAGCAGTTTGCATTACCCGACCGTGTGCTGAGGGCCATCGTCCAGCCTTGCCAACCTGTCCGTCCCAGAGGGACAATTGATATTACGTACGTTCAGCTGCTTCCAGAGCTGGCACCCACCTACCCGCCCCAGACACCCAACGCAGACCCCATACGGGGCCAAGTCTCGATCGATCGAACACAGCGTCAAGAGTGTCATCTTTACCTCCAGGCCCACCTCCGCAGGCTGGAGGAGAATGTGTGAATTGCAGTAAAGAAATCTGGCGCTGCCTTGCGCGCTCAACACGACTTAGCCAAGCTTGCCAAGACAACCGTGACCACTACCAAAAAGGCGATCTACAGACGACGGTGCCAGTTAGTCAGCACTCGGAATTATACGAAGTTCAATCCGAAGGCTTAGTAGCCCATAGCGTCAAGCAGTTAGTCCGAATACCCGATAATAGAGCATGGCTACTATGATGGGAGCCTCATGCTATTTGCATGCCATGGTAGTTGAGCATTGGCGGTACAAATTCTTCCAGCTGTAGCCATGGGGAAAGAATGGACGAGCGTCGAGAAGGAGACCAGAAACAAGGCGACATGTGGGCTTCTGTGTACTGAGCGGTCTGATCTACATATTAGTTAACTTGGGGAGACCCGGTAACGCTTGACGATCACAGCGGGTCAGGCTACCAAGCCACCTTTTGGGACTTGGCTGCAAGGCGGGAAACCGGGCAACCTGGGTTCGTTTGGGGATGGAAATTGCACTGCGGATCTGGATCTCGCTGATTCCACCGTTGGTGTTACCTGGGTATAGTCCACAGTTGCATATTAAAGTGTGGCGTCCAGGTTCGGGTGGGACTCCTGAGTCCCGCCTTCAAACCCCTGAAGACGCAAATGGCAGTACAACACGCACACATGGCCTGCATGGCTATATTGTTCTGCTTTGCTTTTGGTGAGTTTGTAGTTTGTGGAGGAACTCCCGAATAGACGAACCGTCTGAGCCGAGTTTTACGAGGAGGCAAAACTGCGTTGGGAATGACGTATAGAGTGGATGAGGTGTGCCGGTTCAGCAGACCGTCTCGCGAGTATGGCGTGAAAACTCGGACCGTTTAGTTCGATCGCGCCTCCATGTAGCATGATCAACATCGTCACAGTAGTATCTGGAGCTTGGACAATGGAACGCAAGAACAACAACAACAATTGCATCCATGCTTCACCCCAGTTGAGGAACCGAAATAGATAGCCTCGCTACGAGAGGCCGCATGACGATTAACTTTAGAGAAATGTTTGCCAAGCTTTCTAGGGTGTTTTCCGGGAGCCGGCAAATACGAAGGGATAGCCAATCAAAGCGGCGCACGCACCGTTACGGGCCAATGAGGTGGGACCGGCACCCGAAGATCGCTCCTCGGGACTGCCCGATTCAGCCCAACGTGGTGCCGGTAGTGGCCCTGAAATCTGAACCCTGGATACGAGACTTTGCGAGAGTGGCAGCCGGCTGTGCGGTTATGACTTCATTTCGCGGCGCTTGAGCCTGATCGAGGAGGTTGCCTCTGTGGAATTTGGAAACTGTTAGTCAAGTTGCCGCAGATCGAGAAACATCACATTCGCTATATAAGGCCCAACTCGGCTTCACTGATTTATCTGCCATCACTGCAATCAACACCCTCAACACTAATCAACTCCTAAAAACCAACACATTCGCTATCCCGCACTTCCGAAACATCGACTCTTAATCAACAACTATTCATAATGCAGTTCAAGACCCTCGCCGTTGCCGCCGCCACCGCTGCTGGTGCGTCAGCCCAGAACAGCACCACTCCGTCCGCGTTTGGTGTCCTGTCCATCCGCTCGGGCAGCCAGCTGCAGTACGCCGGCTGGAGCGCCGCCAGCGGTGGCATCTTCAACCTGCTGCCGGAGCAGAAGGTGTCTTGCGACCCCGGTGCTGATGAGAGCTACGCCACCTTCACCATCGTCGACGGCGCTCTGAACCTCTACTCGAACCAGAACCCGCCCCAGCAGCTCTACGTCGACCGTTCCGGCATGGGCATGGGCAAGATCGGCTACACCACCGGCGCCGAGCCCGCCCCCCGCTCCGGCGAGCGCACCGGCTGGGCCGTCACCGGCACCGAGCTGACCTTTGACGGCTCCGGCTTCGTCGCCTGCCCCGGCTACGAGGGTGGCGCCTGGGAGATCTGGTTGGGCGGTGTCTCTGACCACCCTGGCTGGAACTACAACTGCACTGGTGTCGGCGCCCGTATCGTCCCCATCAGCGAGCCCGTCAGCTGCCTGTACGAGTAAAGGGTTTCCTTCGCGAACCAGGACATGTAATTTTTGAGCATGGGGATTGGATTGGGACTAGGATATATCACCTCGCATATGAGCGTTGCCAGGTCTAGCATTTACACTGTACATATTAAGGCGATTCAGCTACAAGTTGATCGTAACCGGCATATATAAAAGCAACTAGAGACTCACAAAATGGAGAAGTCAGCTAAAGTCAATTCATACACAACTGTGTTTTCACCTGTGGGAATTCTCCCACTTTCAAGTCTAAAGGGAATACAATCTCACCCATATTGATAAGCCAACGGTCACGTCGCATTACATCAACGATGAGACGGGTTACGGAGTAAGTGTTGGCAGTGAAAGACTCCATGTTTATTATGAGCTCTCAGTGGGGTAGGCCTAATGTTCTCTTCAAACAGACAAACTTCAATCCCTTGAACCTCAGACTGCTTACTGATTTAATTTGCACACTTCCCAAAAAAGAAAAAAATGACCGTGTCCGTCACAGGCCTTTCGCTTCACGGCGCTTCTCCTCAAGCAATAGTCCATTGATTATCCGTCTCATCTATTGAGCACTCCAAGCGTCTGGTGCATTGCGTGTGACACTCTTCTTACTTTCCAGCGCGCAGCGTGCTCCAAGCATTGGCCATCCTTGATATCTGGCCGGCCGTGAACGACTGGTAACAAGAATCCTGAGAATAATCCACTGGAGCAGAAAATGGATTAGCCACTGGTTCGACGGACTGGAAATGACTGGCAAGTCTCCGACGATATAGTTCATGGCAACGGCCACCAACTAATACTTGACGGGCAGCCACAGGCTTGAAAAGTGCACTCACTGTAGTTATGGATGGGGTCGACACCACTGATGTTGGGGCAGCTGTCCTTGCCCACGGGGCACCCGTAGCTCGGGCTGCTCTCCTGGGGGGTGTCACTGACGAAGTCGCCCGAGCCGGTGCAGCTGTTGCCCTCGAACGGGTGCAGCAGGCTGAACCAGTGGCCGACTTCGTGGACGGCCGTCATGCCGAGGTTGTAGTCGACGAAGTCCTGGCCGGGCATGGTGCCGGTGGCGATGTGGCAGCCGTCCTCGGCGTAGGCCAGGGACGTGGTCGCGGGCGTGGGCGAGGTCGGGAAGAAGCACTTGCCGAACGAGTCGCTGGGCGCGTTGGTGTAGAAGTACAGGTTCAGGTCCTTGTAGGTCCCCTTTCGGTTCTGCTTCAAATAGGTCTGCATGGCGGCGGAGGGAGTGTCGGCAAACAGGCCGCTGCCTGTCGCCAGGTCATTGTTGCGGACTCGGTCGGTGCCGGCGAGAACGAAGCGGATACCAGTACTGGCATAGGCGTTGTTCATGACAGAGAGCTGCGTGGAGAAGAGAGAGTCCGAAGGGTACGAGGCAGAGATGGAGGTGTTTGTAACGGCGTGAAAGTATACTTGGACAGTAATGGTTTGGCGAATGGTTAGGGTTGAGGGATCAACACCGCTCTGGTCCTCGGATTCCTTGAGGGCCTTGATGGCCGCTAGGGCTTCCGCAGAGGGAGCGCTGTCGCAGCCTGGTCTGCGAGAGGCACGTATGGGGAGAAGAGAAGAGGCATAAGTCAAGGTAATAAAAGCCAAGGGCAAGACACGGAGGAGGTTGAGATGCATTGTTTGAATGGGATTGCAGTGATCGGCGTATACACTGTAAAGGTAGAGTCAAAATAATAATGAGTCTGATATAGGTGCTGGGATTTGCTGCATTCACACGACTATAAGTGCTATATGCCCCGTCTATTATACCTTTTGTGACCATCGATCACTCTCCATTTCTTATATAACATGGCCGCGCGTTGATGTCCCAGCGCTGCAGCAACGTGCATATTCTGTCACAAGCAGGACAATGGATATCGCGTCTCAGTCTTCTGTCTGACTCGTGGATAAACCGTCATAGCCACAGCTTATCATGGTGATGGAGACACTCATTGCCCGTCTGATTCGCGAGTTGATGGTTCGATATTCAATAGTCTTGTCTGTGGTCACCTGCGCTTCCACACCGGGAGTGTCTCCTTGCAGATTGGGTCCATAAATCAGCCTTGAAGTCGCTGGATGGGCACACCACCTGCAGTCCGATGACACTTGAGGAAGGACGTCGTGACCAAAAGCAATCGCGCGGATGTGCGGCTGCCTGTCCAATGACAAGGGTCTTGACCAGTGGAATATTTTGGCCCCAAGTGCTCAGCTCCGCCTCGCAGACGCACCAATGCAGCCCTGCAGCCGCAAGGTGTGCCTCGGAGGTTAAGATGGCCAATGAAAATGGACGAGACCCCACGTCTATAGGATTTCAAGGGCGCCGACAGCTGCACCCTGCGCCTAAGAGTGGCAACAAACAGGATGGCAGGATGCCTATTCGATTCGAAACGGGGCTGCGCTACAAGTATTGAAATCCTCGGCCACGGCACTCACATACCCTTCTGGTATGTTGCTCGTCGATCGATAGCTGAAGGTCCAGGCCCTGGCTTACTCGGTATCTTCCACGAATTGAACCCGGCTTATTTTGGGATACGTGGATGCACATTGGGAATCAAGATCCGTGTCACCATGGGCTTGAGAGGTTGGCACCCAACGACTACAACGTCACTTTGCCGATGGAGAGGCTCAAGTCGTGATCGGATCAGGACTGCGGGTAGAGACCCTACCGCTTCATTTGGTGGGCTCGGTCGCCTCCTCGTCGGGGTCCTCTCCAGCTTCGATGGCCTGCTGACGCTTCTTCTCAGCTCGGGCTTTCTTTTTCTCCAATAACTTGTTCAGTGTCTTGGCGTTGTTGAAAACACCGTTGGTGCCTGCTCCGCAAGCAGCGCAGCTCGGGTCCTTCCTATACCGCTGGAGAGCGCACGGCTCGCAGAAGTAGTGGTCGCACCTGGTCCTGATAGGACTCCTGTACGGCCCTTTGCAGATGATACAAGCAAATGGGATCTTCTCCAGCATGGCAGCCTCGGCTGGATCCTCAGCGTCGTCCGCAGCTCCCTGTCGATCCGCGCTGGCCACGACGGTGCCGCCCATGTTCTTGCCTTTGCTTACATTCTCCCACTCCCGATCGAGCTGCCAGCCTTGCTTGTAGTCCTCGCGCGCATGCAAGAACTTGCAGTTGTCCCCAAAGCCACAGAAACCGGTCTGCTTGTAGTCCTTGCAGACGTCGGGGGCGAAGTCAGTCACGGTGATGGTGCGGATGTTGGTGGGCGCCTTGATAGGACCAACGGTGCGAGTCGGTGCATTGGGGTTCTTTTGGATGAAGGTAGTTCGGTTGGCCAGGCCCTTGTAGGTGCCGTCGGGACCCTGAGTTGCGTTGTCGGCAGCATCCTTCGGGACCGGGCGTGTCTTGCCTAGCAGGTTCGCATCCTCTTCGTACCAATTGCTCTGCTTGGTTGCATCGTTGGCGCTGGTAATGGGAACGTTGCGGTCGGCAGAGAAGACGGTGGCGGACTCGTGACGCGAGGTGGCATTGTTCTTCGACGAGGCTGTCACCACGGCGCGGTTCTTCTTCCTTCGCTTGACTCTCTGGCCGGACTCGTCCTCCGAAGAAGTGTAGTCCGAATCGTCAGAGTCGCTATTGGCGGGCGGGGGGGTCGCTGGCCGCTTTCTCAAGTTTGCCTTGGCCTTTGCGCCTCGCTTCTTGAAGATGGCCACCGGGGCGATGGGTGCGTTTGCGTCTGATGCCGCTGCTGTGCCATCCTCGTTGGCCATGGCGATATCGTGCGACGTATCTCGCGACGCTGCTTTGGTCCTCTTGTCTTGCCTGCTCTATCGTTCCAGGTGGGTGAGCCGCGCAGAGAACTGATCCGGTTCTGACGGTAACGCGGACAGCCTTCCTTTCAACTTTGGCTCAGCCTTCTCGACGAGTCGAGTTGCCACACGCGAGTGCCTGACTAATCAAGCCTAGCTTAGCCTCTCCTCTCCTGCGAGTGTCTGGCTTGGTGGCTCGGGTGGCAACGCGGGTAAAGTGACGTATAGCAAGCGATCCTTCGACTTGACGCTGGATAGCCGACAAGCTGACAGGCCTGACAGGGCTCAGCGCTCAAATCGAGCGGGTGCCCTGGTGCCCCAAGATGAAGACCGTTGCTCATCCAGAAGGCCGGCACCGAAATGTGGGGGTCTGCAAATTGGATGGGTCGAGAGCTTGCCCACGGTTGACAGCCACTTTACGCCCAGCACACTGTACGCACTATGATACCTGTGTCGTACGTGTGGGTGAGAACCAGTCCCGTCGCACTGCTGAGGGGAGGTGAGTGCAGTCGTACGGGAGTACAGTGTCAGAGCCCCCGGGGCTTGGTCATCTGACCGAGGAGCCCACCCCAGCTAATGAGGGCGACAGGGAGCTCCCTCGTAGGGTGGCCCAAGCTGGAAAGCTCCAAAATTGGACTCTTCAGCGGGCTTCATGCGCAGCACGGCGTAGCGCAAGCCATTGCCAGCGAGTTACAAGACCAGTCAGCCAGAGCCAACCAGGCGCTGCCTTGATGCCTGTCTCGACACGATTGACTGCCTGCCCAAACACCAAGACAATGTCAGATGCTGGAACCACCACACGGCACTTGCATGTTTGTACAAGTTATGCAAGGCAATCGACCGTACGTACGGTGAGGGTGACGGTGATCGCGGAGATCGGCCCCGGGGTTCATTTGCAGTGCCTGTCCCATCGTGGATCAAACTGTCCCTAATGTACGGAGTAGTGCTACCTAACAGTACCACGTCCTCCGTACTGTACCATAGTACTGGGCACCTACGGTAGAGGTAGTGGCAGTCGTCGTGCAGCCAGCCGTCGCGAGAAATGGCGGCCACCCGCGGCCGGTATATCGTGAAAAAAGAGACGAGCTTTTCAGATGCTGGCCTCGGTAAACAAATGCAAGAGTCATCCATGCATTGGAGTAAACAAACCTAACCAGACGCCCTGAAGCTTGAAGGCGAGTGTTGAGGTAAGCCCCGGCATTGAGCATGGAAATTGATTGCACGCCGGGCCCTGTCAGTGGTGTGTGGCCCTGTGTGGTCCTGGGCTGGCCTGGGACGAACACCTCCACAATCCTTGCACGATCCTGTCCGTGCTGGCATGGTCCTTGATGTTTCCACCGTGCCTCGACAAAACCTCCAGACGGGGGACACGCCGTGAGCATTTTCTTCCTCTTGCTCGATACGGGGCTTACCACGATCTTGACCTTTGGCAACCCTCTCCCGTCCCCCTTCCCCCCTTTCCCCCAGGTCCCTCCGCTCGTTTTCTCTTTGTTCCCATCCCGTCCCGTCGCGAAACACAGTTGCGTCCACCCAGGGAAACCAGCAGCTTCTTCGCAGGCCGCCTCCGTGTAAGTCGGCGTGCCAGAAGTGCTAATTCTCCGGGTCGAGAGCCCGCCGCCCATTGTTTTGGACCAGACGCGTCTCACTCAACACCACACGCATACACACCACCGACACCTCCACGGAACACACCCCTCATTTACCTATCCCATCCCACCACGACCGACCGACCGCCCGACCGGCCAATTGAATCTCTATCTGTCTTTCATTCGTAGGGAATTGGACCTCTTGCCGAACCCCGGTTTCTCTAATCTGTAATAATTCGACTTCGCTTCTGCTGAACGACTGCCCGGCACACATTTTTTTTTTCGTCTATAGTTTTACTTTATCTTTTTCCTCGCCCGCTGTAATCGGCCATTTGCGACTTTCCTGCACTGGGTTTCGCGTGGTGCCCATTCTCCAACGAGCCCGACCGACCCTTTTCTTTGGCGACTTGTTTCGGGGGCCACCTTTTCGACGTTGCCGGGACACGAAAACCGAGCAGAGCAGTCAGTAACTACACTTGCACTCTCTCGCACGACTCAGGGGACACCGGTTCCACGGCCCACTGCGGCGCGTATCTCTCGTGTCACTTTTGAGTTCAACGACGGCTGTGAACATCGAAAGTCAACAAACGAGCCTGTACTTGACCTTTTGGAGGCAGGCAAAAACCCGATCGGTATATGCACAGCAGCGAATATCTCTGCGGGCGTTGATAGCGTACCTACGACCTCCCGGCCGCCATTCTTGGACCCTGGCGCGTTTCAACCCGACCCGACGACATCTGCCGTATCATTGCAGCTGCCACGACGCTGCGTGCACACGACCAGCGCCGCCAAATAGACCACGCCGAGCTCCAGCTCTTCCGCTAGACTGAGCTCCATTGCATCGCAACAGGAGGCCGATCGTTCTCTCTCTCTCTCTGGACCGTCACGCATTCTCCAATCCGTCATCCTCGGGCACATACGCAGTCGCGTCTCGGCTGCTCTTAGCTCTTCCTGCAGGGCCTGGTCTGCTCCTGCCGCTTTCTGCTTTCTTTTGCCGCCGAGCACGACACTTGGCCAGTTTTAGGTAGTTTCGGGGGGAACGACGCAATTATCGCTCTTGCGAATTTCGGAATTCCTGATCTGAGTCCCGCGTAGCTCACTTTGATTTCGGGCTGCATGTCGCATTTCTGATCGCCAGGGGAACTCGCACTTCTCCTGCAGCGGTGCCTCCCCAACAACCGTCATCATGGCTGCTGCTACCGAAGCAGCCGACGGTTCGCCCTCGGCTGCCCCTGCCATGGCCGTCCAGAACGATCCATTTGTCACCAGCGACGCCTCGCCCGTCGAACGGGAGCCGAGGCATCGATACTCAACCTTCGACTCGCACCTATTCACCCTCGGACCCAATGCTTCACCCGCCCAGGCAAAGCGGGCACTGGAGGCACATCTTGCCGAGACAGACCGCCGGATGGAGGAAGCCGGAAAGTTGGGCACTGCCTTGGTCCAGCAGCGGAAAGAGCTGACCCAGCGTCTTCAGGAGGTCGAGAGCCTCCAGGCCGAGAGCGAGCTCTCCTCGGACTTGAAGGAAAAGCTCGTGGAGATTGAGAAGGATTACAATGATGTTGCCAGAGAGAGCGCAAGGGCGTTTCTTCCAAAACCTCGAGTTCCCAGCAACGAGGCTGCTGCCGGATCACCATTCGTGCCCGAAGGCAAAGGGGGCCGGGTAAGCACATCCCACGGCACCTGCGGTTCCATCACACTGCCACTAACATGTGTATTATTCTAGCGCTCCGTCAGTCCGTCCAAATTTGAGGCTCAGGCCACGGGCTCGCCAACCAAGCTCAGCGTGCCGAACCGGAAGCTTCGGAACCAACCTGCCAACCGCATACATGACATTGAGTTCGCCGCCGAGATCAGTCAGTCCCTCATCGTCCAAGTACGCAATCTGCAAGCTCTTCTCGCGGAGAGGGAAGAGGAGCTTCGGGATATCAAAATAGAGAAGTCCAAACTAGAGTACGACGCGGAAGGGTTCCAACAGCGCGTCAAGACTCTGGACGAAAGTCAGAACCGCTACAAGGATGAGAATTGGAGCCTGGAGACTCAGGT
The DNA here is from genome assembly GCF_022829205.1 of Neoarthrinium moseri. Taxonomy (NCBI): domain Eukaryota; kingdom Fungi; phylum Ascomycota; class Sordariomycetes; order Amphisphaeriales; family Apiosporaceae; genus Neoarthrinium; species Neoarthrinium moseri. The sequence goes on from NW_026055124.1 coordinate 87,304, forward strand.
TCACGAGCTACTAGCGGCTCAGCGGGAAGCTGCAGACCGCGAAAAGAAGTTGCAGCAGTCCGTCAGCATTCTCCAGGCAGAGAAGAACACCGCGCAGCGGGATCTGGACGAAGTCAAGCTTAGCCACGCGAAACTGTCCGAGGAGCATGCTGCAGCAGTCAAGCACCACGACACCGAGCTCGGTGCGGCCAAGCGCAACATGGTCATGGCCGACTCGGAACGAGCAGCAATGCAACGCAAGATCGAGGAGTTGACGGGCCAAAATCAAGAGCTAGCCAAGGCAGTCTCGTCTCAGAGAGGCAGAACCTTCGATCGACAGGAGATTCAAGGCACAAGTGATGAGGACTTTGCAACTGCCAATGACGACAACACCCCTGAGCATTCCCCGCCACCGTCACCGATCAAGGGCACGCCGCGTCACTCTCTATTGGAATCGGAGACCCTGAAGACTTCACTGCAACACGCCCAGCGCACCATCCAGAGCTTACGAAACAATGTTCACCGCGAGAAGACGGAGAAGCTGGAGCTCAGACGTATGCTGCAGGACGCGCGGGATGAGATCGAGAAGGCACGTAACGATCCCATGCCTGGCCACAATAAGCGCGGCAGCAAGACGTCGTCGCGCGAATTCAAGAAGCCACCCAGGCTCCTTGGTGGTCTCCGCAGTGCTCGGAGTGAAATCTTTGCTGCTGATGACCCTGACTGGGAAGATCACCCTGCATCTTCCAGCCCGGCCCAGACCGTTGTTGGCCACCGCCCGTCGGGCAGCTTTGCACCTGTGCTCGAGAGCGTGGAGAACGAGCAGTTTGACACCGCAAATGAGACCAGCGACCAGGCATTCGAGACCGCCAACGAAAGAGGCACCGAAACCGACGACTTCCATACCGGCGCCGAGGAGTTCTCCAGCGATGAGGATGCCCAGACTGAAACAGACAGTCCGACAAAGCGCCTCACCCTGAGAGGCAAGCCTCCCAACCTCCCAATGGGACTCACCCGGAGCGGCTCAGTCCGCAGCACCGCGTCGACTGAGGACGAGTACGATTATGAGGATAGGCGCACCCCAACCTCCCAACTGCCACCATTGCAAAGTAGATTCCCTTTGAGGGTCAGCCGTGGCGCGAACCGCCGTTCCCGACAGGCAAGCGAGGACCCTACATTCCAGAGCAGCCCGGGCAGCTTTGCTCACAGTGCCGGGGGAACTCCCCAGGGTGTCCAGAGCCTTGCAGCTGAACTCGGTGATTTCGATGGTAGTGACAATGAATCCAACATGTCGGCAACTCCCAGTAGGAGAAGCATCCGCTCGAGGACCGGCTCCATCAGAGGTACCACCGCCTCTCCGCCGCCTCCTGTTCCACAGCTGCCCAGGCCTGCCATGGTTGACAGTGGTATGATGACGGAGCCTGTACAAGACTTCTCGTCCATCTCGATGCTTGCCGTTCCCGGCGCTGAGCGACCTGTGTCCATGGCCACGGTGGCCAGTGGTGTGTCTGAATACAGCGATGCAGGGACTCTCAACATGGAAGAGAACCTGGCTAAGTTCCCGTCCCCTCCTACCTCTCCGCCTAACAGAGACCTCTCCCTCTCCAACGTACACGCCCACGATCATGCAGAGCAAAACAACAAGCATGCTGAGGAATTGGAGGCCCTGAAGCAGGACCATGCCAAGCACGTTGAGACTTTGCACCACGAGAAAGCCGCCGCACAAGCAGCTGCACTGGCAGCCCTTGAGTTACAACACGCGTCAGAGCTCAGCCGCGCAACAGAGGATGCTCAAGCTGCCCATGCCCGGCAGTTGGAGACTCTCTACGCCTCGCATGCGGATGACAAGACCAAGGCTGTCGCGAATGCGGCTGCAAGTCATACATCTGAGCTGAAGGCCATACAAGATGCACATGCAGAGAAGTTGGCCCAGATGGAGAGCGAACACAAAGCCGCTCTCGATTCTGGACTGGAAGCTCTCAAAGCCAGCCATGCTCAGCAACTGCAGTCTTCCAAGAAGGCTAGTGATGCGGCTCATGCCGCAGAGTTGGCAAGCCTCGTGACAGCGCACACTGCCCAGATCCAGTTGGCCAAGAAAGAACTCAATGAAAGTCATGTGAAGGAGTTGGAGTCATTGAAGGCATCCCACGCGGCTCAGATCGAGCAGGCTAAGCAAGCGAGCGACGCGTCCCATGCAAAGGACTTGGACTCCATCAAGGCTACTCATTTGGAACAGATCGATGAAGTAAAGAAAGCATTGGCAGATACTCACAACCGCGAACTTGAGGCTCTCAGCGCTTCACATGCCACACAGGCGGATCAAGTCAAGAAGGACAGCGAGGCAGCTCATGCTGCGGCCATTGCAGCGCTTATTGCTTCTCATTCAGAGAAGCTCAGTGCCTCCACGGCGGAAGCTGATGTGGCTCTCAAGGAACGACTGGAAGCATTGAAGTTAACACACAGAGATCAATTAGAGGCTTCCAGAACAGAAGCCGAAGCAAGACTTGCAAAGGAGTTGGATGCTCTTCGGCTGACGCACAGTAATCAACTGGAGTCTTCTAAAGCCGACAGTGACAAGAAATTCGCTGCCGAACTGGAAGAGCTCAAGGCAGCACACGGCAAAGCATTGGATGTTTCAAGAGCAGATGGCGATGCTATGCTTGCCAAGGAGCTTGAGGCTCTGCGAGCCAGTCATGCTGAACAGCTCAGCAATCAAAAAGATGAGATCCTTGCAAATATGGCACAGGAGATTGCATCTATCAAGTCTGACCACACGCAGCAACTCGACAAATTGAAGCGGGAAAACGATGCAGCACACGCTGCTGAGTTGGCGGCATTGGCGGCATTGCACGCAAAGCAACTTGCCTCCTCCAAGACAGAGTCGGACGTCCACCTCTCCAAGCAACTGGCATCGCTGAAGGACTCCCACGCGCAAGAGCTGGAAACACTTAGGACCGAGCATGCCGCCGCACATGCCAAGGAGTTAGAGAGCTTCAAGTCTGCCCTTGGTAAACAATTAGAGTCATCCAAGTCTGAAGGAGATGCAGCCCATTCAGAGCAAATCGAAGCCCTGAAGGCTGCCAATGCTGAAATCATCGAAGCCCACAAAAGGGACAGTGCTAAAACGCTTGAGCAGGCTTTGGAGTCAGCTAAGGGCAACCATGAACGTCAAATCGAAGCCCTGAAGAGTGACCACTCCGCTGCACGATCAAAGGATTCCGACGAGCTTGCCGCCAAGCATGCAACAGAAATCGCAGCTCTGGGGGTCACACTGGCTGCCGCCAAAGCCAAAGAAATCGATGCGATGGTTGCTAAACACGACCAGCACATCTCAACTCTGCAATCCGAGCACGAGTCGGTGAAGGCAAAGGAGTTGGGCCACATGTCGTCGACCTACGAGAAGCAAATCGAGACGTTGAAGGCCGAGGCTGCTGCGGCCAAGCTTGCCGAACTTGAGCAGTTGACTTCGACCCACCAGACCCAGATTGATGCGCTCAAGGCCGAGTCGCTCGCATCGAAGGAGAAAGAGCTCCAAGACCTGAAGGATAAGCACAAGAACGAGATTGATGCTCTCAATGCTGAATCCTCCTCCTTGAGATCTCAAGGCCTGGATGATTTGAGCGCCACCCATGCAGCCGCACTCATGTCTTTGAAGAGTGAGCACGAGAATGCGATTGCCAAGCTGACGGAAGAGTTGCAAAATGCACACACATTGAAACTTGCAGACCTTCGCACTGAGCACGAATCTGCCAAGGCTACGGACCTGGATGCTTTGAAGTCAAAGCACGGGAAAGACCTTGAGTCTCTTCGGGCCGAGCACGAGACTTCTCGCGCTCAGGAGTTGGAAAACCTCAAGTCGGAGCATGCTGTGCTACTCGCTACCTTGCGCTCGGAACACCAGGCAACCCTAGACAATGCCGTTCAAAATCTTAAAGCAAGCCACGCTAAGGATCTCGACTCGCTTGACAGCAGCCATTCCTCCTCACTTGAAGCTGCTCTTGCAGCCATCAAGTCGGGTCACGCTAAAGAATTGGACGACTTGAGATTGGCCAATGACGCTGCATTGTCAAAAGCATTGGACGTGGCGACGGCCGAACATGCCAAGTCTCTAGACGCCTACCGTGCAGAGAGTTCAGCCGAGCGTGAGAAGCTTCTCGCTAGCCATGTTATGGAGCTCGAGGCCCTCAGGAAGGCCCTCACTGTGACGCGTCCGACGCTGGGCTTCTCGTCGATGAAGAGTGTTGCGACTGAGCCGATTGAGGAGCCAGAGCTTCTCCGCAGTCCCAAGCGGGAAGGATTCATTATTCCTCGCGAAGAGCAACCGCACACGCCGTTGTCGTCTGACGTTGGAGCGTTCGGAAAGAGAAGCAGGGATACCGCTGTTCCGTTCATTGCTGAAGACGACACACGCCAATCCCCAAGCGCGGCCGCTGGTCCCGAGACACCGGAATCCCAGCGACCTTTCAGGGAAATATCGACCAACACTGATGCGCGCTCTACTCGGAAACAAGCTACACCAACTGCTGATCAGAGCTCCCAAACCACACTCACGTCCGATGGCATCGACCAACTGCTGACCAAACCCTCGCGTCGCTACTCTCGGGACTCGTTGAAGATCGCAGTACCCTTCGACGACGGAACTCCGGCCACTGTACGCCATAGGCGGTCGCAAGAAATTATCGGGAGCCCTTCCAAGCTTAAGGGCAACCCGAGCGATTCCGGGGTCCTCTCCGCTCCAGGACCAGTCCCGTCTCGACGACCTGGTAGCTCGAGCAGCGTGCGAAGCTCACAGCAGACGATGCCGCCGTTGCCTCCGAATCACCGGGAAGCCATCGAGGCTGCCCGTGGCGGATCTTCTCACGGTGCTAAGGGCGCCATGGGTCCGCCATTACTGCCAGCATCAGCATATAAGAACCCTGCTGCTCGGCCTTGGACGCCACGGGACAGACCACAGTCGCCGCTCTACGCCCATGGCACGACCCCCCGGGCGATCAGGACCAACTCCTCGCAAGGGTATGGAGACGTTCACTCTCCTACCAGGTTGACAGCTCGGAGTAGGCAATCTTCTGTCACATCGTTTGCATCTGAAATTGACACAAGATTCAATATGCCAGGGGAAATGGGCATGGGCGCATCAGGTTTCGTTGGTCCCAATACCGATCCTCGCATGATCCAAGCCATCACGCAAACCATGATTGGCGAGTATCTTTGGAAATACACGCGGAAGCCTGGCAGAGGCGAGATGTCTGGCAACAGGCACAGGAGATACTTCTGGGTCCACCCGTACACACGCACTCTATACTGGAGCAACCGCGACCCATCAACTGCGGGTCGATCTGAGCTGAAAGCCAAGAGCGTACCGATCGAGGCCGTCCGGGTCGTTGCCGACGACAACCCCATGCCACCCGGCTTGCACCGCAAGAGTCTGGTCATTATCTCCCCTGGAAGAACTGTCAAGTTCACATGCACCACCGGTCAACGTCATGAAACTTGGTTCAACGCCCTATCCTATTTGCTGCTAAGGACAGGCAATGAAGGCCAGACAGATGCCGAGGAGATGGCGGGAAACATAACCCAGGAAGATGTCGATGAGTTCAACCCGTCGATTGGCCAGCGCCCAACAATTGGAAACCGACCACCGCCTTCCCTTTCATCCTACAACTCGCGAACGACACGAGTTGAGTCGCCAAATGTAGACATGTCTATTGGCATTCCAACCTTGACCCCGACTCATGAGAGAACATCAGTTAGACCAGGCACGCTCACCCGACTGAGCGGATACTTGAGTCGAACCAGCACTTCTGGCAGCCTCTTCAACAGCTTAAGAACCAGGAGTCATGGAGGCCACGGACATGACAGCGCCATATACGAGGCGAGCGAGGTGAACGATAGTGCCGAGGAACTGCGACAAATCATCGAGCAACAGGACAGGGAGGCAGATAGGCTGGAAAATGTGCGAGCGTGCTGTGATGGTAAGTCTTCTTTGTTGATGTCTTGACTGAATTGATAGGCTGACTTATGGCAGGCAAACACGATGTCGGCACATTGTCACATAGTACCAAGAGGAGTCGCAGTGCTCTGGGACACTCACACTCGCATACCCACCACCCGACCACTACCACGCCTCTGGGCACGGTTAGGTCCAGGGGTTAAGTGCATCCCGAATGTGGCCGTGTTGGTTACTCATGTTCAGACTGTACTTCAACATACCCTTCTATTCTCATCAATCGTTATATCTGAATTCGCAAAACACATTTTGGCGCAGACTCGCTGCTACGAAGTCCCACCATGGACTGTTACGACTCGACGACTTTCCTTGCATTGATTCACATTTTCCATTTATCGAAGTCCATTTCGCCCAAATGTCATTTCTAACCGACATTCAAAACTTGCACTAATCATATACCCACTCCACACATAACCTTGCGCATACACGGATGGCATTGCAGGAGTTAGTAATGTTTGTCCTAATCTTCGGCACCGGAGACGGGCGTAAAGGGAGGGAAGCGAACCAGTCTTTGGTCATTCAGTTCACTCGGTGTAATCTGCATGTTGAAAACATAAGCCGCACTTTGCGATCGCGTTGTGCTTTCTTCTCAGCAGTCAACAATACGGTTATGTATTTGATTTTTCTGTGTCTTGCAAAACACAGCCTGCCGGAAAGGACGGGATGGCGCAAGACCCTCTTGACAAATAGGAGTAAATAGTTGCAGGGATAGAACCGGTTGTTGAATGAGATTCTACCTTTTTATCTTTCATGTCTCCAGATGCACATGTTCACGCTGCCTCGCTCTGAGGAAACAGAGTGGGACAAAACGCATCGCCGCGCGGTCGCATGTGATGCAACGTGCTGATCCTCGAACATGCGGCCCCGAGTCATCCAGGTAGCTCTCATGGCACAACCTTAGAAAATCTCTTAGAAAACGCTTTACTTGCAGATCACACCGGCTGGCGCTGCAATTTCATCGTGGGATTTAGCCTCACCCTGAACAGCTGTGTGCTATGACTTTGTAGTACCAGTGTGTCGAAAGCACTTCTACAATGCTACATTCGCTCAAGTTCAGAGATGACCTTTTGAAATAAGAGACATTGGTACATTCTACGGCCAGGTACGATACGACTATGCGCAGGAGCAAGACTCGTATGCACATTTCGATAGGGCCAACGTAAAGGCACAAACAAAATTGCTGTGTTTCACCATGACGCTGGAGTCCTGCAGCGGCGTTATGCTGGACGCATCTCAAGAGGAACAGTGCTGTCTGACTGCAACTAGAGGTAGGCACTCGTAGATATGGCAACGGACCTGATTGGCTAGCTATGGTCCTAGACCTGCTGAGACCACTGGCTTTTCATACAGGCCGAATGAAGCGAGCACTTGCGTTTACCATATTCCACTCTTGCAGTTGGAGACCATATCAGGAGGTCGGCGCTAGTGACACGTTGCGCATACTTTGGGGAGCAGGTCACTATAGACATTAGGATATACGAGACAATACCATACGGCGATGGAGAAGCAATGAACTGCAACATTGCATGCATGACTGTATCTTGGCTCACATCGAGCATGAACACAGACGATCCTCATGAACAATTGAGATATTGTAGGTTGAGATGCCGGAGGTGCCTGAAAAAGGATCGGCGCTCTACTCCCCCCTGGATCCTGCCTGGTCATGAGAGACCAATAAAGTCAATGCAACCAGAACGGGATATAGTGGTTCATGACGTGAGATAAGCTACCCTTCCTCTTTACGTGCACTACTGTCAGAGATAGATGGCGATCAGATCGGTAGAGAGTTAAACCTGGCATTCCCGTTGGATCTGCCCGAGGTATCCCTTCGTACGGGCCGGCTGGTGGGCTGAAGGCGAAGCACACATCATCGAGTCTGGCCTCAGCAGCCTCCGCCTTGCTCTGAGGCAACGCTCGGCAAGGGTCTCCTGCACTGGCATTTGAGAACGGGCATAGGATGACTCAGGACTCGACGGCACTCGTCAGTCAACGAAGGTACTCTTATCAGCCTCAAGACACTGAGTTGCGGCCCTGATGAGTTTGCACCTCGTGTCTTACACCACCACCACACCTCGGGCGGATGGCATGTCCCGGCTGCAGGGCTGATGCCAAGCATCCACCTGGCGTGGGTAGAACCCTGGGGGGTCGGCATTGGCTGGTGGGTGGTTAGCTGAACGGGCCCCGAGAGTTTCAGCGGCCGCCACAGGATTCAGCTCTCACTGTATTCGGGGCAACCAAGCGCAGCCTCCACTAGGCCGTTCTATTTTTTGGGGGGGAATCGGCTTCTGGCGAGCCCGGTCGGTATGTAGTCACCGAGGACCCCAGCACTGGTGGGTGGCTGGGGTTCGGCTTTAGACAGGTTGGCCATTGAGTTACCTAAGTTAGGTCCATGGGAATGATGGGTCATCGCATCCTGATTTCAGAATGTCGTCGGCAGTGACAAATGGCTGTCAGTCGCTCTATGCAACACAGAGTTTCCCCCTGCAGTCACTGTGCGTGTGGCACCCCACGGGCGGCTGGGCCGGAGAGCGCGCAACGTATGGATTATCCCGATCAAGCAGCGGCGAAGAAAGCGACACAGCCACTCGAGGCGAAAGTCTGTCTATGCACAACGCCTTTTAAGCCGCGTCATGGTCCGGGGGCTCGCAGGTCATTGGCCTGCATCCCTACGTACTGCCACGATTGTGGCTGCACACGAAAACATACGTATGTAGTCCAACAGGTAAACTCGTGTAGTCTGCTGATGGACGACCCCGAGCATGACCACAGGGCTGGGATGGATGTGTCTAACTCACAAGTATGCTGGAGCTTGGCACCACCCCCATGCTCCCTCCCACCCATGTACTTCGTACCCACGGTTAGGCCGTATCCGTATTTCTCTACTTCTGGGCTTGCCTTGCACAGCACTAGTTTATCCTTAAATGTCTATTTCCGCTGCCTGTATATCTTACAGAGGGTATTTGAGATTCTCTTCCCTACCTTTTCTGTCCTGCATTGCATTCGGTCTGTTTCATCCCTGATTCTCGATCTCGACTCAACTTCAACTACTTAGAGGTTGCATACAACAGCTCACCTTGGTTGGCGCCCGTCCTTTTAAACACACCAGAGGCCTTGACGTCGTCGTTGACAGCAAACTTCCGGGTCCATCTTCACTGATATCAAGTCGGCACCTCGATTCCATCCCTACGGTTTCGACTACGAACTTTCGAAATGCAATTTGGCATCATCCTTTCGGCTCTTGTTGCCGTCGCTTCTCTAGGGTTCTCTGTGCATGCCACACCGATACGTTGCGCGGATGTAAGTCACACCGAGCCTCGTTCCTCAGACTGAACGGATGCTGACATGCATAATCAGGCGGTCCGTGATGGTATCCTCAACGGGAAATTGCCGCCAGAGTCTTGTTGCAGTTATGGTAGATGCAAGGGCGACGTACAGACGGAGTCGGGCTAGTTGCTAGGCAATGCCAGGAGGTCGACAAGGCCTCGTGACGGATCAACGAACACTCTTACGACCCTTTCATCACAACAGTATATATTTCCTCGCAACACACATACCAGCATACCAGCATCTGCATTCGGCGGCGTCACTTTGGGTTTCACGAATCACATCAGCGAACGGCGTTTTGGGAGCACTATCGGTGGAAGACAACTACAGAGTTGTTCATCAAGCATGGAAGGAGGCAAGGTCGTACGACCTGACCCGGCTGTTACCAGCTCTGGGATGGATTCGGCCGCCAGACGCAAGTTCGTGCCTCATGAACCTGTAGCCCCGGACACGGACACTCGGGTTGCTCCGCAGGCTGTCGGCGAGGCAACTGTCTGATTTTGGCGGTGTGCAACAACACGCGATGCACTCCATCAGGGGCATGGATCTTTTGCGGCGTCCACGGGTGTAACCGAACAGAACCATTCGGCTCTCGCCAAAGTGGGGAGAAACAATAGCTGCGTGCTGGTATCTCGTACCCGCACGGGCTATTTGGGCTGCACATACATAGAGCACAATACAAAGTATGGCTTATCAGCTTCCTGATTCACCACTGCCTTATCTTTATTGCGCCTTGGCGTGAAAGTTGAGGATATCGGCGACTAGTATGGGCGCTCGCCCACGTGGGCAGAGGTCCCGGCGAATCGTGCTCTTTGAACATTGAACTCCGGCGCGAGATAAAATCTACTCTAAAGTCCGGCTATTGGGCTGGACGGAAGAAAGCGAGACGCTAGACAATCAGAGGGCGCCACAATTTCGTATTTGATCAACGGTCTCGTAAAGCTTATCCCACGAGCGGCACAAGCTATAGATGACTCAGATAACAACGATCATCCACCAATCAAACTCAAAAATCTCGAACAGATCAAAATGCCATACGGGGTTATTATCAACGGTCACGTATCAGCCGCACATGCTCAAGTGCCTGCGTTCTGATATTCCGAATACTTGACGATAACTGCCCGCCCCACATACGGGTCGTCTTCACGCCTTGGGTCTGCAGGTTCTGATTTGACACTCCGGGACCCGTGTACACCCACGGGCACCAAGAAGAAACGGCGTGCCCAGCATGCTAAACTTCCATGCGGAAGGGAACAGCCTCTGTCTTCATCATTCCGAAACCCCTGAGGTAAATGCCTTGCTGTCAGTTACAAAGCCGTAGGAGTTCTGGCCGCATATTAGTTCTCGAGAAAGCCATCGCTGCATAAGGATTCTCAAATCGTCCAACCTACCGAAACATTGTACCCGCAGACATCGTGTCCGTTGACAGTGGTCGTGGCACAGCAGTCCGCAAGCATGATGCAATCCCAGCCCGCAGTGTAGGCGTTCGTCAGAGTCCCCAGGACGCACTGGTCGGTGTTGACGCCAGTGAAGAGCAACGTCCTCTTGCCGCTTTCCTCGAGGTACTTCCACAGCGGCTGCTTCTCGTTCCACATCCCCGACATGCGGTTCTTGGCGCAGTGCGTGTCTTTGGGGCTGACCGCGGCCGCCAGGGGCGGGTATATCTCCGAGTTCCACTCGCCGGCCACCAGCATCCGCCCCATGCCGTCCCCGAGGTCAAACCCGAGACCGTTGCGCGGCGGCTTGTCGTCGTCCTCGTTGATGCGGGTGCGCGCAAAGCTGCGGGCGACGCTCGCTGGCATTGTAGCCAGGTCTTCATCCGTCAGGCCCCAGTTCAGCCAGACAACCTAGCCGATGTCAGTACGCTTGAGCCCAAAGTAACATTCGTGGCTCAATGTCATGTTCACTCCGCCGATCTTCCAGGCGGGGGGCTAGGATTCAGAGGCATCTGAGACCGCGGATTTGACTTGCCTGGATTCCCAGCTTCCTGCACTTCGCAATGACAGACAAGGTGGGATCCACCGTTGCAAGCCCAGTGGGATGACTTCGAACCTTCGAGTCGAGAAAGTAGTTCTGCATGTCCACCACGACCAAGGCCGAGACATCAGGATTGATGGTAACCGACGTCTCTGGCGGACCCTGTGTGGTACCAATGGTGAACCTGTTGGACCCCCCGCGGCTGAGGTCGTATCTCTTCGAGCTTCGAATGTAATGCCATTGATCGCCCCTCGGCCCGAATGTTAGATTTGGTGCCATTGTTATATTCTTCCAAGTATTTCCAGCAGAGTAGAATTCAAACTTGCCCGCGACTTTGTTACTATACTATGTTTATCAGTTTGGCGATGCGAGGTAAGTATTGCCAGGATGATAGATAAGGAGGATGTCGGTGCGTCATTCCCCGCTTTCGATGTCGTCCCCCTAGGTCTGCATGCATCGTCTGTCTCCTAGACAGACTTGGAACGGCTCTGTGAGTCCGCAGCTTTGCATGGCATCCAGAGGCGGATGCGAAGCTCAAGGATTGATGCTCTCTATGAGCCACCCATTATCCTGGTGCACTTTGGTCAGAGGAGGTGTGAGGTCCAAGAATGGTACTATACGCAATATTCCACTGAGCCGTGCGTCAGGTCACAGCCAGAACCACACTTCTAGAGTCTAATATAGTATCACTTGATCATTAACACCGGCTTCTCGTGACGTGATAAAACTGGACCTGCGCCGCTAGAAACAGTAAAGAGCTGTGCTATCACGGTGACCTTCATTTTTAGGAAGACAAAGAGACACCGTATTCCAGAGTTTGTTTCTACATTTTCTTCCCCTGCCAACGCACAATGGGTCGCCAACAGACGCCAACTAAAAAGAATGCTTGGAGTGTCGAATGGAAAATTTGCCGGATAGCAACCAAAATATTCATGACGGTCAAAAAGAATGATAGTCAATGCAGGGATCGAACCTGCGATCCTCTGCGGTTACAGTTGATTTTGTAAAGCAGATGCCTTAACCGCTGGGCCAATTGACTTGTTGATGAGAAAATTTCGCGTAATCAGCTTATATATTAGTAGTACAGCTTGGCGGAGTAAAAAGTTTAGGCTCTAAACCCGGCTCCGGATTGCGATAGGTACCTCGGGTGAAAAACAAGGTACCACTCACATCGTAACTCCCCTTCCTGTTCTGATCGTTATCGCTCACATCGACGCTTGATTTTTTGTCCGTGATCCGCGTCGTGGTCGCTCTTCTCGTCTTTGTCTCTACTGAGCCACCAGCGCAAGTTGATGGTTGTGGCTGAAAAGCTTCTAAGACCAGGGAGGAATATTATAGCTACGGGTCATACTAACCCACTTTGATCTTGTACCTAAAGTAGCTCCGTGGAGTCTGCCAGATTCACAAACTGAACGCCGCAACCATGAGGGGTGCAACGACTTCTACAACTGTCCTACGGCAGAGCAAAGCTCTATACAAGCTGGTAGCAAGGTGGGACAATCCAATTGGCCACCGATTGATCCAACAAGTTCGCATACTGACCGCCTAGCAGCCCTCAGAATGTCACACGACCGGCCGCCGCCCTGAGCGCCTCGATGGGCTGCTCCAGCCATTGGAGCTTCGCCCCCAGGCCCTTCCACACGACACCGGCCTACTTGAAGAAGGGGAGAGGAAAGGCGCGCGAGGAGGAGAAGGCCCCGAGCAATGCCAAAGAAAAGCGAGCCGAAAAGGGCCGGTCCAATAAGGACACCGAAGCCACAGCCGACGCCTCCTCGTCGCCGGCGGCGTCCCAACACCCGACGCCCTCGGCCGAGGACCCGCTCGACTTCGCCGACGTGCGGTCGCGGCTGGCCAAGGGCTCCGAGTCGGCGCTGGACGCGCTCAAGAAGCTCAAGGCGGGCGGGCGGTTCAACCCGGACGCCATCGGGGCGCTGCGGGTGCAGCCGGACCGCAAGGAGGGCGCGACGTACCCGCTGCGCGAGCTGGCGCAGGTGGTGCCCAAGGGCGGGCGGACCATCAGCATCCTGGTGCACGAGGAGGCCTACGTCAAGCCCGTCATGAGCGCCATCCAGGCCTCGCGCGACTTCAACCAGCAGCCCCAGCGCGACCCGGACAACGAGCTCGAGCTCGTGCTCAAGATGGAGCTCGAGAAGCGCGAGGACGTGGCCAAGCGCGCCAAGGCCGTGTGCCACGACTGGCGCGAGCGCGTCCGCCAGATCCGCCAGAAGCGCGACAAGCTGCACGCCACCTGGAAGAAGGACGGCCTGATCGTGCCGGACCTTCAGAAGCGCGCCAACACGGAGCTGGACAAGGTGATCAAGGCCAAGATCGCCGAGATCGATGCTGCCGAAAAGGATGCTTTGAAGGCTGCGGAGGGAAAATAGGAAGTCGATCTGCCTACCCTTCCGTCGTGGGCCAGTCTAGTTCGGGGAACTCTGGTGGAAAGGATGAAAGTTGTGCGAATAAAGTCGTGCTTGTTTATATGTACACTAGTCTAGACAGGGTTTGTTGGTACAGCGTTTTGCATGATGCTACAAGATGGCCCATTGCTCTCTATTTCACATGTCGTCCCTCTGAACCCACTCCTCAAGCCTTCTTGCCCTTCGGCTTGGGAGCGCCGCCCTTGGGCGCCGCAACCAAGAGACTCCTGACCTTGGCCTCGATGCCCCTCTCGGCAACCATATTCCATGTGCCGTCCCTCTTGACGTAGCTCTGGATTGTACCAAAAGCATCTGTAGATGGGGCAAACTTGGGGCCCTCGTACTTGCCCTGTAGCGCCACGTTCAGGACAGCTGAAGTTGTCTCCTGAGGCGGTGCTTTGAAGTTGAAGTTCCCAGCCTTCTCGGTCCATGCCTTTGCTTCAGGACTGGGGAAGAAGATGCCTTCGCCCTCGGTGTACAGCTTCTTCGCATCTCGAGGGTGCGTGTACTCGTCGGGGTGGTATGGCTTTCCACCACCAAGCATTCTCGCCTGGAAGAGGGTAGTGGCGGTCTGCGAGATGGGCGCGCTGGAGGCAACCGCAGGAGAGTAGGCGGCGAGATCAGCAAGCAGCTCCTTTGGGGCCATCGGAGTGTACGTATGGACAACTCCACATTCGACCTTCTCGACGTAGGCAGAAACTTCAGGGTCCTCCTCCCCCATGTTCTTGAAACGCTGGTATTCTTGGTCGTCTTCTTTCTCCTCTTGAGTCCTCCGCGGTCCCCTCATCGGTCGATCGTCACCGCGTCCTCTGCGAAGGCCACGACCGCGGCCACCTCGGTAGCCTCCTGCACCACCTCGGTAGCCTCCTGCACCGCCCCGGCCGCCTACTGCACCACCTCGTCCGCCGGCTGCGCCGCCTCGGAAAGCACCCCCACGCCCCCGTCCACGGAAACCGCCGCGAATGACTGCACCAGATGAGGCTGCTGAGCCACCGGGGCCCTGGGCCTTGTTAGGACCGGCGAAACGGCCTTGGATCCCGCCTCGTAGACCACCGCCGCGTAGGTTGGCGATGGTGATGACCTTGGGCATTTCGGGGGCTCGAGTGGCGGCGGCTGGTCTGCTGGCGCTGGCGCGGGCGGCCTGGGGCGCGGCACCCCTCGCAGGCTTTCTGTCCTCGTTCATCGCAACGAGCTCGCTGGCGGCGGCGGCGGACCGCTGGCGACCGCTCGGCCGTGATGGCTTGTCATCGCAGCGGGCCTGTGCGATGGAGAACTGGCGGAGGGATGCGGCAATACCCTCGCTCAGACGCGTGAGCTCTGGCCTGCCCCGGCCGAGGGTGGAATGTATCGGGTTCCGGATCATTGGGGCGATTGGCGTGGGAGCTGTTGAACTCGTGAACTGGCCCCGAGAGATGGGAAATTTCGCGATGCTGAAAATCGGAGTGGGCCCCCAGGCTGGGACCAATGGCCCGAGCTCCCCCTACAGAAAAGGCGGCTTAGGTAATGCTGCCACCCCTTTTACATGACAGTCAGTACCTCCCTCACTCTTCCCACAAGAAACGCCATTGAAGAAGCGGGACATCAGTGCTGAGGGTACGTGTTCGCATGTTATAAATTAAGAAGTTATCCCCGATTCGCAATTGTTTCGCGCCCAAGGATGCAAATCGCGGGCCGTGGGTGGCAGTTGCCGTTGCGGGCATGTACTACAGCGGTTATCGAAGTCACATGCGCCGAAGTGGTTGCAGTGCGGTTGTAGATGCTCACATTAAACTGGTGATCAGAGAGAGATGTCCCGGCTCTAGAGCGGCTAAGCGTATCATGGGATTGGGTATGGCAGAGCATTCTTGCGCAATCATAATCATTGATGCAGAGCAATAACTCCAGGTAAATATACAACACATGCTAGGTATCAAATTCCATCACTTCCTCAACGTACTCCATAAATATTGGCTGTGGACCCCGCCGTTACTCCTGGAGCGGCTTGCCCATACCGCCATACGTGATCATCTTGATATGCTGGTACTCCTCAATACCGTACTTGGATCCCTCGCGTCCGAAACCAGACTGCTTCACACCACCAAACGGCGAGGCAGGGTCGGAGATAATGCCAGTGTTGACACCAACCATTCCCACCTCCAACGCTTCGGCGACGCGTGTGACACGCTCAATATCCTTCGAGAAGAAGTAGCCAGCCAAGCCAACTTCGGCGGCGTTTGCCAACTCGACGACCTCCTTCTCGGTGGCGAACGGGAACAGACCCGCGACAGGGCCGAACGTCTCCTCGGTCGAGATGGCCATCTCCTTGGTCATACCTGTAATGACGGTAGGCTGGTAGAAGTTGGCACCCAAGTCAGGCAGCGGCTGACCACCGACGATGACGGTTCCGCCCTTCTTCTCGGCGTCTTTGATGTGAGCCTCGACCTTGCTGACGGCACGGTCGTGGATCAGGGGCCCGTGAGTAATACCCTCATCGAAGCCGTTGCCAACCTTGAAGCCCTTGACCTTCTCGGCGAACTTCTTGGCAAACTCGTCGTAGATGCCCTTCTGGACGTAGATTCGGTTCGCACAGACGCATGTCTGGCCAGAGGAGCGGAATTTGGATGCGATGGCGCCTGCAA
The DNA here is from genome assembly GCF_022829205.1 of Neoarthrinium moseri. Lineage (NCBI taxonomy): Eukaryota > Fungi > Ascomycota > Sordariomycetes > Amphisphaeriales > Apiosporaceae > Neoarthrinium > Neoarthrinium moseri. The sequence continues at coordinate 103,629 of NW_026055124.1, forward strand.
CTGCGGCGTCTACATCCGCATCATCGAAAACAATGAAGGGCGCGTTGCCGCCCAGCTCCATGGACAGGATCTTCAACGTCGAAGAGGCCTGCTTCATGAGAAGCTTACCAACGCCCGTGGAGCCCGTGAAGGATACCTTCTGTATCGTGGGGTGTGTGGTCAAGACTTCACCGACCTCGACGGTGTTCTTCATCGCAGATATGACGTTGACAACACCCTTGGGGACTCCAGCCCGGTGAGCGAGCTCGGCCAGCGCCAAACTGGTGAAGGGAGTCTCGCCGGGGGATTTGCACACCGTGGTACAGCCTGCTGCCAGGGCAGGACCGATCTTCCGCGTGATCATGGCAGCGGGGAAGTTCCACGGGGTGATCAACCCGCACACACCGACGGGCTGCTTGAGAGTGACGACGCGGTTTCCAGGCACGGTCGCAGGGATCGTGTCGCCGTAGGCCCGCGGGGCCTCCTCGCTGAACCATTCAAAGAAGTTGGCTGCATAGCTAACCTCGCCCTTGGCATCTGCAAGCGGCTTGCCGTTCTCCCAGGTGATCAGTGTTGCCAGGTCCTCCGCGTTCTCGACCATTAGGTCGTACCATTTCCGGAGAAGCTTGGCCCGCTCGCGGCCGGTTGTGTTGCGGAAGGACTTGAAAGCCTCGGCGGCGGCAGCAATTGCCTTCTCGGTGTCCTTGGTGTCGAATTCGGGGGAGGTGCCGATGACCTTGCCCGTTGAGGGGTCATGAACCTCAAAGGTCTTGCCCGAGGCGGCCTTGACCCATTCGCCGTTTACATAGGCGACATCGGTCTTGAAGAGGGAGGGATCCTTGAGCTACAGCAGAGAGGGTCAGCTCCATCCAGCTCGGTCACAGCCAGATCAGGCCCGTGGAGTCGGCTGCTTACCTTGGGTACTGGAGCCATGTTGGAAGCTTTTCGGTTTGTTAAAAGAGGCAACGTTGTTCTCTGGAAGCAACTCTTGGTGGAGGGATATCTTGCGTTGGACGCGACGCTTCTTTGTAGACTGCGCAGTAGACTCATGGTACACACACGCAATTGGAGTGGGAACCGGAGGCGAGTAGGTATTAAAAGGTGGGAACTGGGCCTTTTAGTGGAGGGCCGGAAGGTGAGGACTGCCCGGGAGGAAAAGGACTGAATCGGACTGACTGATAGCCTCGGAAGGGATGGTCAATTGCTTGACTGATGGTTTGCTACTGGCTGCGGGCTTGGGGATGCTCTCCGAACAGCTTCGCCTACAGTCTGCAGATACCGGGGCGCTATCTGCATGGGTGCCGATAAACCTTCGGGACTAACGGTGACGTCGGCGTGATCCCTAGACGCCATCTGCTGAAGCTGCCCCTCCAGGCCCCCCTCAAGCCCCCTCAAAGCCCCGAGGCTCCTACTGGCCCCTCATCGTTGGAGCTTGGTGGTGCCGCTAGTGTGGGGTAGCTTTGCCGTATAGAGCAGGTCCATGCTGGGACTCTCAGCCCAGATTACATATTCTCGCACAGTTCACCAGGGCCGTGGACTGCTTCACGGGAGAGGAGCAGCGATCTCGGGCGTAGCGGAGCTTGGATCTGAGTCTTAGAATCTCGAGAGACTTACTCTTGCGAACAGGCAGGTCCACCCATCACCGGCCGCGTCCCGTCCCAGGGTCCAGCTGCCGGAAACGGCAATCAAGGGTCTCCATCGAAAAAAGTGCTACTCCGAGACTCAATATAAGACTGCGTACAGTACAGTATACTTCTTATCTAATCGCTTACAAAACGAGTCGGCAGTATGTGGTTCATTTGCCTCAGATTCTCTGCCAAAAACATATTGAGTTGACTGCCCTTCAGTATTAGCATCAAGAAGGCACAACAGAGGTGGACTGAGCCGGCATCGCATTTATAAGTTCGATGTTAACCCTCCTTGCGATGCGCATTGTCCTGGTATCTTGAAGCGTGTTTTGTGGCCGTATATCGTCGCAAAAGAGCCCAAACCGCCATGAGAGGAGACTAATTCCAGCAAAGGTATCTACCCCAAGTAGCATAGTCGTCTTCGAACCCTGCGTTGCGATGTGTTTCTAGACATTTCTGCACTCACCTCACGCGCTCAAACGTAGAAGAAAGGGGAGAGGGGTGAGAGAACCCCCTTTGTTGATCTCGCCATTCCTGACCGCAATGCTGAGGTTAGATGCGGTGAAAACAAATCGCCTAGTCTTGTTCCAGCCAAGGCAACCATCAGCAAGCGGTTCAATGTCCAGCTTGGCGTTGGCGAAGTGTAAGAGAAGCGCATTCACCGTATCCGTAGGAGTGCTTGACAATGAAGTCGAAAGAAGTCGCCATCTTGTGTGGAAACGAAAGATAACAAAAGGGAGAAAGGACCGGGGAAAGAGACAACTTACGATTCGCATCGAGACTGGATAGTAAAGTCTGGTGGGTGGGAAGTGGTGGTTAATAGTCTCAGTGATCATAAGGACTGCGGCTTGTTATTTGGAAGGCTGCCAAGAAATGCATACTGCAGCAACTTGATCCACAAGTAAATGCTCGGTATACCACGTATCCAAGCCCCATCCTTCTCGATGGACCAACATGTAAACTACGTCGAGAACAGGCCATCCAGCAAAGAAGGAGAAAATAGTTCTGCGCTTTTTGAGTCTACTTGACCGGGGATCTGAGGAACAAAAAACACAATATTTCGGCTTCCGAGAGATGTCCTTGGGGCTTCAAGTGGCGCACCGAATACGCATTCTTCCCTATAGTCCAAATAACCATCAAAGAAATCAGACCGGCGCTTCATTCATGAAAGAGTGATGACTACCTAGATATTCGAATACGTTGAGCATGAGAGACGCCTCAGAGGAAAATCGAGAGCAGCAGGGACGACAACGCATGAATTGCACCAGCTCACAGCCCCCGCATTTGGCAATGCCGCACCAATCGAGCCAACCCAGGCAGAGCAAGGCCTCCTCACCTCCTCTTTTGGGCATCTGGGTAAATCTGGGATCTAACTTCTCAACCCTGCCGCAGGATTGGCTCGTCATTGGGGCCGTCGATGTGTGGGATATATTATCCGTCCATTCGCCCCCAGAGACAACCCGGGACCCGTGCGGGAAGTGGTGGTGCGCAAGACCATGCACATTTTAGTAGTCCGGTTGCACCTGCCATCATCAACATCCCGAGGATCATTTGCTGCTCACGATGTGACTGAGAGTTTACATGCCTGTGGGGAAAATGCCAGTGCCTTTCTGAAGTAGGCTTCTGACTGTGCTGCCACTTTTAACGCTTGCACCCACTCTCAATCAACACTTTGTGTGCGGCGGAACGAAATCGATTCCTATAGTTGAACAGAGATTATTGAGAGCAGGTCGCGATGCGGAATCACTTTTCCCTGGTTGTGTGGGCTCGACTGGTGTCCGGGCAGCTTCACAGACTCTCGTCCAGCATCGCCATCGACGAGATCACTACCGGCGCGCCTCTAGAAAGCTTTGTAAGCTACTCGATCGAGTTCTCCTCTTTTCCAGACTTCGCAGGTAAGACCTACATGTTTTTGGCGAAAGAGAAAGCGTGCTGAATATTCTCAGGCACCAAGGCCAGTCCAAATGGCTTCTCCAGCACGCTGCTCAATAACCTTGGATATCTACAAGGAAGTAACCCGTATATACGGGTAGGAGGAAATACGCAGGACTATGCCATCTATGATGCCAATGAGAGCCTACCTCTTCGAGGGATTTTCAATACTAGTAGATCTTCCGACTACCCGACGACTATTACAATAGGGCCTACCTTCTTCGAAGCTTACAATACGTGGCCCAAGGTCAAATTCTCTCATGGCTTCAATCTGGGCGGAAACAGCGACGGCAGGGTGTTGGAAACTTTGAACCAGACAGTCCCTCTGGCCTGCAAGGCATTGAGTAACGGTAACTTGTATGCCTGGGAGTACGGCAATGAGCCTGACCTATTCGCGACCAGCGCTCAGGGTCCTGTTCGACCTGCCAACTACAACGAATCAGACTTTGTCAATGAGTGGTTAAAGGGCACTCGGACAATCAAGGATCTTCTCAAAGAGTCGTGTCCAGACCTCCTTGGGAACGACACATACGAGTATCTTGCACCATCCTTTGCTGGGACGAACAATCATCTCAAGGCTCCGCTGGCTTGGTCCGATGGCCTTTCCACCGATGGAAACATCAAATACTTCTCATCTCATAAGTGCGTCTAGAGACCCCTGAACAAATGTGTTTAGAACATCGGCTTACAGCTTTCCAGCTATATTAGCGGAGCAACCTCTCTTGGGGTCACCCTGCAAGGCACCTTGATGAATCACACGCGTACGAAGCAAAGTGTAGATGCCCACGTAACAGAATACAATGCCATCAAACCAGGCGTACCTCACATTTTCGGTGAGACCAATTCGCTATATAATCAGGGCCGGCCAGGCCTTTCGAACACTTTTGGCGCCGCTCTTTGGGTCGTTGATTTCATGCTATACAGTGCATCTGTCAACATCCAGCGTGTCCACATGCACATGGGCACCAACTACAGGTATCAGTCCTGGCAGCCCATCACTACGAATTCGACTTCGATCGGCACCAAAGCACCGTACTACGGTAACATCGCAGTGGCTGCTTTCCTTGGCAATCTGAACGTCCAGCCGGTTCGTGTTGCGAACTTTGACACGGGCGGTGGCGACCACGAGGCGGCTTACTTGTCGTACGTGGATGGCGTGCTCAGTCGAATTATGGTCATCAACATGAATGAGTACAACTACACCCTTAACGGAACAGGTCCCGGCTTGAACCCCGCGGCCAGGCCACTGAGGACATACAGCTTCAGCGTTGGGAACCTGACGGGAGAGGCCAGTGTTCAGCGGCTTTACGCCAACGGCAGCGATGCAATCAGCGGTGTCACCTGGGACGGCTGGAGTTATAACTACGAGCTGGATGCTGGACGGCCTGTGCGGTTGACCAACGTCACGATTGGCGAGAAAGTACCCATCACTGACGGGATTGTAGAGGTTGGTGTCGCTGATAGCTCGGCTGTAATCTTGAGCTTGCTAGTGTAGGTATGCATGTCGGGTGGCTTGACGACATACACTGCAATACAACATCCATAATATTTATATTTCGCAGTCTGAGTGTACAAGATGCGTTTTACGTGAGTTGGTTCGAAAATACTCGCATTTGGGCCCGTTAATGAGCCTATTGGGTATCGTATTGTACAAGGCTGTCCTTCGATACCGCGCGGTTCAATCGTTGCCTGCCTAACATCGATTCCCAAGACCTGATATATACAACATGAGAATGTACCCGTTGGCGAAATAACCCAATGCCATGAAAATTACTCTGACTCTCCTTATACCCATAGCTGACTTCAGCGTGCTCAAGCACTTAGAGACAAGCGCTTTGTATGGCGCACCCCTGCTGTTAAACCACTCCTGCTTCTGATAGAATAAATATGACCGTGTTCATGCGTACTGCTGCGACCTGAGGGGCAGTTTTCTGTCAAGCGTGTTGAAGGCCATGGTGCGTGGAGTATATGGCACCGTTGCCGTCCTCGGCGTTTGCGGAATGCCATGCATCTCCCACTTGTCGTTCCTCTTCAGGCTCGACGGCGAGTTTGTCTCCTCGTCCGAGTCGACGTCCGTGCCTCTCTTGTCGGCCTCGGTCGGTAGCAGAGCCCAGATGTTGAGGCCGAGATTCACGAGATATACGACACTATTGCGAAAACACATTAGTACATCACGATCACCGACAAGGCGAGACGGGCCGCCAGGGAAAGGCTGAACAGGACCTACAGCATGAGAACGGTCACTGCATACGTTCCTTTGGCCGTTCTGCAGGACTTCTGGACGCTCTGGTTTGCGGCGACGGTGCACGGCTTTGCGATGTACCACGCTATGGGGCTGGGGTGGTTCGGGTCCGCATAGTCGGGGCCCATCTGCCCGTATACGCTGGTGGTGTAGAGGGCCGCGAGGGCGACGTTGAAGAAAAGCGCCACTAGGGGAAACCACACGTGCATGATGACTGCAATCATCTTCGCAAGGAGGAAGAACAAGCTGATGACGGATATGGCCACATTGAAGTTGGTCAAGCTGTGTGCACCCGTGTTAATAATACCGTGGTATAACTGAGACAGGAGCGAGTTGGGACTCACGTCAAGGTCCAGACGAAAGGGATGTTCGGCAAGGGTCTGTGGTTGGCGTAGGCGTATAGGATGATGTTCGGGCTCGAGTTGAACCCCAAGTCATTGCCGGCGCGCCAGAGCTGCGTGCGATAGAGGTCGGGCTGTGCGATGCCAAAGAGCACCAATACCGCGACGGTTCCGGCCAGCTCTGCTATCATCGTAAACCACATCGCCCGGATAGACCGCCACTCGCGGTGCAAGATTCTGTACTTCATGGTCGTGAAAAATGGCCTGGCCAGCCTAGGTCGAATTCCTGATCTGAGTGGTTTCGGCTGTGCCTTCGGGCAACGGCACCAGCTCTTTGATCGAGTGGGGAGAGAAGGTTTGCTCTAATCCGCCCTTGCTGCGAGGTGAGGGTGCGTGTACTATATTGTCGCTGTCTGCCAGCCAGGTGTTGTTATACCTTCACATCGGACTATAGTCGCAACACCTTTCTGAGGCCTCTCGCATCGATCTCAACGTTCGCTTTCAAAAGGAAGAAGACGTGCAGAGGGCGGGCACAATGGGCCGGCCAGCCATTTCTTTAAGAGACGACCAAGCAGGCCAGCGGCAGCGAACGAGACGAACCCCCCGAGGGGCGGGAGTGCAGGCTCAATCACCAGGGTCGCATGGTGAGAGGCCCCAATCAGAGGCCGGCCGGCAGGGTCGCACGCATGGCCGTAAGCGCCGGCACCAAGTGTTGCTACTGGGCGCTTCCGCTCACCCACATTGCTGGGCACATTGTGATGGCGACAGCGGATTGGGCTGACGATCGCAGGGCAGGTGTTGGAACAGCCAATCACCCAGCGATACGCGAGCGCCCGTGAGCTGCAGGTCGTTGACATGAAGTCGGGGTCTTGATTGGCTCGCCTGGTGCCTGTGTGCTTTTTGGCCCCTCCCAAAGTGCCAACTGCCCCCCTGACTCCTCCCTGCTGCAAATGTGATGGGGGCCGAAAGTTCCAAAAGTCTGCATTGCAACCGCCAGAACAGGGGTTGTCAAGGCGCATTCTGCTGCGCTCGAAAGCTTCACATCTCCGGCAGCTGCAGCGGTGTCATACGACGCCAAACGATGGTCAGGGACCTTGGCGTTAAGAAACTTTGAGATCCACCCGAACCCGTTCCTCGGGTCTACTTAGCACCCGTAACATGGGAGAGACGCTTGGTGCAAAGGAGAGGTCCGAACGGAGAGTTCGCAGGCAGGTAGGTGTCTTGTCTTGATCGGGGCCCAATAAGCTGTTTGATTAATCTTGGATGGCTCAAGAGAGTATTGATCAGGTCTGAATGGTAGTATTATACGTGGGGAGGATCAGCACTAGTGAATAGCTGGATAGAGGGCTGCACACGGTGACTGCTTGATTGCTGGGTGTGAGACTGCAGCTTGCTATTAATAAACGCACCCTCTCAATTCGGTTATATGCAGTGCTTCGCGATCGACCTACGCAGACAATCGGGCGCTGCACAGCGACTTGGCCTGCGCCGCGTGGGGAGCGAAAGAGTACAAACAAAAGGTTTTGTGACTTGTGATTTCAATTTATCTGGCTGGCGGGGGAGAAGTCGCATCGGCACGGCATGGCATAATGAAACATGACAATTGGTCATTATGAACGTGAGAAATGATGAGGCTGATCTCAACGAAGCAGTATCGCGAGATTACTCGGAACCGCTATATACTGCCTTCGGCTCAATAGTCTGAGCTTGCGCTATACTTCCTTTTTACGAGCTGTGATTCAAGCCAAGGGAGGCCAGTATTATGTAGGCTCGAGGGTCTGCAGTTTGCATATCTTTCATAATGTTGTTGTTAACGCAAGCTAGTAAAGTTGTCAGGAAGCAATGACGCAGAGTATAGCGATGCCCTTTAAAGGTCGTGGCCGACTTCAACTGTGGGGGCAGATCTAGTTCGTCGTTCCCTATAGAATCCGAGAGTGTATTGAGACTATCGCTCCTCGAGCCAAATCCAAGATAGAAATCTGGGCAGCCTTAACTTCCCTTACGCACATCAGAGACAATACGATAACAGGGTTGGATCAAGTATGCGACGTGTGGATCAGAGAAAAACCGCTTCCCCGACAGACTGGCAAATTGTGCGAGTGACTACCTCAATCTGTGTAGTTTACAACGGCGTCAAATGAAGATCTGGGATAGATCTCGCTACGCCAAACCATCGTGGCCGGTGCTAGGTGGAGACACTCTGTCTCCCGGTGCCTCTTCTGAGTCCTATTACTACAAGATGCCGAAGTTCAAAGTTGAATCTGAATTTAGGCTGGCTTGCAAACACATCGGGCGGGGGAATGATAACGATGATGAGCGGATTTGTAGATGGGTGTGGACAATTTGTTCGTCAGGGCAGATTATCATTCTGTTTCACGATATATGTATGGCAGACCACGGAGTACGGCTTAGTGCAATGACGCTTGCGACGTTACATGCACGTTTGTCACCACGCGTCGAAGGAGCAGCTATCAGGCGCTATTGTTCAGTAGAACGGGTTCTGGAATGACAAGCAAGCCCGAGGCCGAGACGACATAACCGAAACGCAGCCAACAGCGATGATCGCTGTCACATTAGCCAACTCAGCTGATTTCTGGGCGTCGTGCCACGCTCGCAACTAATTAGCGGCTTGCGGTAAAGTGAGCTTTGGATTGGTCTAGACCGGAAGATCGTCGATCAAGTGCTGGAGTTACCAAGCAGGCTCCTAACCTGGAACCCGGAACTGGGCTGGAGTTCCAGGGCGCACGGAGGCAAAGATGCTCGTCTTCATTCGTCGGACGACGAAAGGTCGCCAAATGTCAAAGACAAGCCTTTTTGGAAAGGCTACCAAAGCAACCTTGTAAAGATGGCATGCTCGAGATCTGGGAAGATGGGAGTTTTGAAAATGCCGTCTGGGGAGCATGGGATTCTTCGTTAGTGCGGTTCCGGGTAAACGATCTTGGCGAAAAGCCGGGAATGCGCCCACATCTCACGGATCTTGACAGCAGCCCCAAACCCGACCACCCCGACTTGCCTAGCAAGCCCTGGTTTTGGTGGCAGCGGCCATCACTCGGAGGTATACATTGGCAAGAATGTCGTCGAATACAATGAGCATGCCTGCGTTTTATCTTGTGTGTTTGGGTTTGGGGTTTTCCCCTTCGGCAATGTCGGCGCTCAAACTACCTTTGTGAGATTGATCACTGAGGCCGAGTCCTGACCACCACCAGAGCTCCCAGGACGGTAATGGTAGGATACCGCGGCACCCATGAATCGTGGGGCACTAACTAGCACATGATGGGAATGTGTATTTCGTCAATGGCTGACGAAGTCTAAAACGTCTGTCCAAGATAGCTTAGAACCAAGCTGTTAAGGTTTAGACCTAGGTCCACGATGTGGCGGACAGGTGGACTGATTAGTTATCGTTCATGTTCGAGCTTTTCCACGAAAACACGTGCACTTGCTTGCAACCTGCGACATGTGTGTTGGAAGGAGGACGTCATGTTCCCGCAGAGACGAGGCCAACACGATGCCAGCGGTCTCTGATCTGGCTGTGCTGTGGTCTTGCTGTCGGCTGTTCGCTGCTACCTATTTAACCTACGCTCTTTGCTCTGAAGGCCTGGTTTCGCGGATGGCTCCCTCGGGCATCCTTATGCATGATATGCATATGCTGTAGTGTTGAGACATGGGGGAAACAGATGCCGGTCGGTATGATTACGAGATGCAGATACTAACTAGTCTGTATAACCCGAGATTTGTTCGGATCTTATAAACTAGCGGAAAATGAGAAGAGGGAGAAAAAAAAAAAAGGCCACGCGTGTCCGTTTTTGTACAGGTGGTGGCCGTTCTTGTCCATGAAGCTATCTATCAACTTAGAGCCAAGAGCCATCCATCCATCCATCGAAGCCCGGAGTACCTAGGCTCGGGGCAAGGATCGACGGTCTGTGGAGCGCCAGTGCTTGAAGCTGATTGAAGGGGCCTGTCAGCTTCTGGTGGTCGCAGACGGTGGGCGACCCAAGCAAACCAAAGCGTCACTTGGCTCCCACTTTTCTGATTGATATCCGCTCGGCTGTGGGTGGTGGTGACTGGCGGGACTGGCAGCTGGACCAGCAGCACGGGCGCCCAGTGGTCAGGGTCGGTGAGGAGCCCGAGCCGGGCCCCACGGGCATCGTTCTGGTGGGTTTGGACAGGTTCCAGACCGTGCAGATCGTGCTGACCCTGGTATCCTCTGGGCCCCCGGGACCCCCCAAACCCAGGGCCCCCGAGCTGAGTCGCAGAAGTCGGTAACTCGACTAACTCGACCGATTTGATGGGCAATGCAGGTTGCTCGCTCGGGTTGGGATTGTCTTTTCTGTCTGCTCTCTGATGAATGACTGAGTTCCCGTCTCCCCTAAAGCACTGCTGCACCACCGTCTTGACTCGCTGGTGCTGTGTTTCAACTCATCTTTGCTCGAAATCCGTCCCCTGTAGAGACCCGCCTCGCGTGCGACATTGCTGTTGCTCCCATCCCATACGGTAAACCACACCCGTGTCTGTGTGTGCGTCCGACAGTGTTGCCAGTACTGCCCGGTGCTTCGTTTCGCTGCGACCTCTGCTCTCTCTTCCAGACCAGCCGTTTCCCGTACCTGCGTTCTGCGTCGTAGGGATCTCGCCGCTTGCCCTCCCGCACGCCGTATTGTTGCTGGGTTCCTGGCCTGCTCTGCGGTGCGCTCAGCGGCTGCTCTGCTCCCCACATCATTGCGTCCGACCCCTGCAACCGCAAACCGTCGATTCGATCGATCGTCGACACCTCGGCCACTTCTCTCTTGACACGATCGAGACGTACTGGCACCCGTCAGGAAGAGACGAGGGAAAGAGAAGAGAAGAGAAAAAAAAAAAAAGGCTTCTCCCAAACCGGCGCCTTTGTTGCTGTTCAGAACCCACACGGAACCTGGGCGATTTGTGCAGCGCCTCTTCTTGACAGCCCCGTCCGCCAGTTTAATGCGCCTACTGCGTGCTGAACTTGCCGGCAGAAGCGATCTCTGGGGCCCCCTCCAACTCCTCCGGCCGTCATCGTCATCCCATGTCCAGCACCCGACGAACCGCCTGCTGCCCGTCCTCATCCCCGTCCGTCCAGTCGGACACGCAGCCGAGGAGGACCTGTCGTCCCCAACCGCAACCGCAGCCATCGGACCGCGGCCTTTCATTGTTCAGATGCTAGGCTAACATCGGTGCTACCACCTGCTGCCACCCTCCGTCGCCGTCGCCGTCGCCAGTACAACGTCCGGACTCGACTACTTCATGACTTTGGAGGGCATTCAGGATTCTTCTGCTTTCCATGCGCTCCACGGGGACGTAGCGACGTCGTCATCTCCCGCAATCGACGCGTCCAGCTCTCGTCCTTCACCCCTCCGTCCACAGTCGAGCCCCTCCAATTCCGCCCCAATCGTACCAAGCCCGCTCTCGCAGTCCGCCATTCACCGCCGTGTGTTCGGCACCCAGCTCCCCGGCGCGCGAGATACAGAGGTTGCTCTAGGGGAATGGTCTGCTGAGATAGGACGCTATGGATTGAGCGCTGCTACAGCACAACGAGCAACTTTCTTTGGGGACCACACGGCCCGCCCCTCGGGGGATATCAGTGCGACCCCGTCAGTACCGCAGCTGCAGAAGAACAACCTGCGAACCCATGGGAAACGGCCCCTGGCTGACGATAGATACGGTAGTGACAACGCCCTCCGCCCGCGAATGAAAAAGGCTCGGACAGGGCCCGCGCCTTGGAAGATCGATCTTAGCGATTTCAAAGCCCCAGCAGCACCACCTCAGCTCGAGACCGTCACCTCGCCCCTGTTCTTCTCCCACAAGGAGAGGCCGCTGATGGAGAGACCGCTGTTGGCGAGGCCGCCGAGCGTGTCTGGCACCGAGGCGGTGGGAACCATGCTGAGCCGCGTGAGGGACTCGGCCGAAGTGACCACGCTCAAACTACCCAGAGGAACCGTGACCTCGGCCAGCCCGGCGAGGTCTTCGAGCACGCCAGGCAGTTGGTCTTCGATTGATGCCACGGGTTTGACCCGAAGCCCCGACGCTCAAGGATCGACCCCAGGCCTGCAGTTCCTTCAAGGTGTCGGTGTCCTCGAATTGCTAGAGAGAGACGACAGACCGACGTTCGTTATCGATGCGACAAACGCAACCCTTGTGTCTCCAGGGCCATTTCCCATTTTATATTCAAATCCTGCTCTTCAGGTCTCGAACAGCATTCGCCATGTTCTCGCCGGGGACTTCACAGAGGAGGAGGCCAAGAGTGATTTTCTCATGTTCAAGTCATGGGTGAAGAACGCGGGCGGTAACGCGGATGGCTTGGACATATTTCTGCCCTCGCTCCATTACGGCGGTTTCGATTGGACTTGCTCCGTTATCAGGAATCGTTTTCGTTTTGTCAGCGCCAACAGGAGTGCGGCTTCGATAGCTCGCACTTCTCCAGAGCCGCCGCTTGAGAGGGAGAACAGTGCCGAATCCCGCGCTCGGGCGCCCAGTCCAAATCCGCCGCCGAAAACGCCCAGCGATATCGCCGTACCTGATGCCCCCGACTATTTCAGCGGCGTGGCCATGAACGTGGATGCGCCAGGTTCTTTAGTGGGCAGTGATGTCGGTGACCAGGTGCTCATTCGCCGGCACAGCGATTACTCTTCGGAGGTGGCCTCGATTCCCTCCGAACAACCTTCCTTCGACTGGACACGGATCCCCCTGACTATGGACCTACCGTCCCACATCCAATTTGCCCGCTCACGAGACTGGGCGTCAACTCCCCTAGGACCAATCGAGGATTGGTCTGCCGACTTACGTGCTATGGCCAACATGGTCATGGGTAGTCCGCACCCAGCTGCCATGTACTGGGGTCCTGAACACATCGCAATATACAACGAGGCGTACGTGCCAATGGCGGGACAGAAACATCCGTCCCTCATGGGACAGAGCTACAAGGATGCTTGGGCCGAGATATGGCCCGAAATAGAGCCCGTATTCATCAGCGCCTGGCAGTCTGGGCAGGCTACCATGAAAAATGACCATCGCCTCATTGTGAACCGCGATGGTTTTGATGAAGAAACTTTTTTCTCATGGTCTATAGTGCCTCTTGTTGGCGAGGACGGCTGCGTCGTTGGGCTCTATAACCCCGCGTTTGAGAACACAAGGCGGAAGGTCGCCGAGAGAAGAATGCTTACTCTGCGAGAGGTCGGCGAGAAAACAGCCTTGGCGCGAGATGTCAGGAGTTTCTGGTGCCAAGTTCAGCAGGGGCTTGAGTTCAATGTGGATGACATTCCGTTCGCCCTGATTTACTCTGTATCCGAGGATAGCGAGAGTGACATGTCCTCAATGCACTCGGGGAGTTTGTCCAACCCGCCACAGCTGGTCTTGGAAGCTTCCTTGGGTGTCCCCTTGGGACATCCGTGCCTCATAAGTTCTGTCGACTTACGAACTAGTGTCGAAGGATTCGCCCCTTATATGAGGGATTCCATGGCTCAGGCCGGCGTCCCTATCGTTTTATCTAAGGAGGATGGAACGCTCGCAGAGGACACCATGGAAGGATTCGACTTCAGAGGAGAGGCTACCAATTGCCGATCCATCGTGATCTTCCCAATACACCCAACAACAGGCGGCGAAACTGTCGTTGGCTTTCTTGTCATGGGGTTGAACCCCCAGCGACCGTACGATGATGACTACCAACTTTTCATACATCTTTTGTCCAGACAACTCGCGACATCGTTAGCGTCCGTGGTTCTGTTCGAGGAGGAGATCCGTCGGGGGCAGAGAGCGGCACGTCTGGCCGCTTTAGATCGCCAGGAACTGACCAAGCAACTCCACTTGAGAACGCAAGAGGTGGAAGAGAGTGAGCTGAAATTTACCCGAATGGCCGAGTTCGCCCCTGTCGGCATGTTCATCGCAAATCACGAGGGCCTCATCGATTTCTGCAACGATCAATGGTGGGAGATTGCACAGCAACCCAGGGGCAATTACAATATCGACTCTTGGATGAATGAGGTGTACGACGAGGATCGGCCCGCGCTGGAAGAAGCTTGGGAAAGGTTGACAAAGGAAAAGGTCGCCATCACACATGAGTTCCGCTTCAAGCGCTCCCACGAGGACAGCGATAACGTCATTGAGAATTGGGTGCTGATGAGCGCCTACCCGGAGAAGTATTACGATGGCAGTACCAAGGAAATATTCGGCTGCATAACCAACATCTCGCAACAGAAACTTGCCGAGCAGATTCAGAACCAGCGTCGCCAGGAAGCGGTGGAACTCAAGCGGCAGCAGGAAAACTTCATTGACATAACAAGTCACGAGATGCGTAATCCACTGAGTGCCATTTTGCAATGCGCAGACGAAATCTCAGGCATACTGGCAACCTACCGGTCCAAGAACGATTTGACCCAAGACATCGAGGCGCTGAGGCTAGCACTGGAGGGCGCCTTGGAAGCAGCAAATACGATTACCCTCTGCGCAAGTCACCAGAAGAGGATTGTGGATGATATCCTGACACTTTCGAAGCTTGACTCACAACTTCTTCTTGTTACGCCAGTAGATGTTCAGCCGGTCGCCGTTGTCCAGCGCGTTTTGAAGATGTTTGAAGGAGAGCTGAACACGAACGGAATCGAGCTCACCTTCCAGGTAAAGAACCGCTACATCGACATGGGCGTTGACTGGGTCAAGCTAGATCCATCCCGCTTACTGCAAGTCTTGATCAATCTGATGACGAATGCCATTAAATTCACTCATTCCCGGGAGCAGCGCAACATTGTAGTCACTTTGGATGCATCCAAGGCTGTCTCGGAGAGGACCGATTCGCATATTTCCTTCTTCACTAGTGATCGTCCTGACAGAGGGGAGATCACCGACGATCCCGATTGGGGTACAGGCGAGAAACTCAACCTGCACTTTTCTGTCCGGGATACAGGCAGGGGTCTAGATGAGCACGAGACAAAGTTGCTCTTCCAACGGTTCTCCCAAGCGTCTCCACGCACCCATGTCCAATACGGCGGCTCGGGATTGGGCCTGTTCATCTCGCGGATCTTAACAGAACTGCAAGGAGGCCAGATAGGTGTGGATTCACAGAAGGGCGTTGGCAGCACTTTCTCGTTCTATGTGCAAAGTCGTAAATCCGAGGGCCCCAGCGACTATACTGTGGCATCCGCGCCGCCTCTTACGAGAGCTCCGGGCTCATCCACAACAATCGAAAACCGACAGCCGAAACTCGATGGCCGTTCCCAGCTTGCTAAAGCGAAAGCAACACCGAAGCCGCCAATCCCAGCTGGTCAACGCCTCTTTGACATATTAATCGTTGAAGACAATCTTGTGAATCAAAAGGTTCTCCAACGCCAGCTGAAGAATAGTGGCAACAACACACAAGTGGCAAACCATGGCGGAGAAGCCATCGATGTGATCAAGAGATCCCGGTTCTGGTCTGGTCAAGAAAGGACAGGTACTAATATCTCCGTCGTCCTTATGGATCTCGAGATGCCTGTCATGGACGGCATGACTTGTGCTCGTAAGATCCGGGAACTAGAGAGCCAAGGAACCATCGTCAGTCATATTCCTATCATTGCCGTCACGGCATACGCACGGCCTGAGCAGATCGAGGATGCCAAAGCCGCAGGAGTTGTAAGTTCACCCTCACCGCTTTTCTCAAATGTGCACAGCTGATTCTTTCCCCTAGGACGACGTGATTTCAAAGCCGTTCCGCATACCAGAGCTTATCCCCCGGATTGAACAGCTTATCAACAAGTATCCTCCCTCCGAGAGATTTCCGGCTTCGTAGAGAAGCCGGACGAGTGCAAGAGCTACTTGCTGCACATCCCGTAGACGTCCGCGTTCTGCAACCCGGGTCATTATTTCCGCTCCGCTGTTCTTTAGCGGAGTATCTTCTTCATGCAAGGCGTTCAGGTGGTTGGCCAATTTCAGGCCTACGGGCAGTAAAATGGGTTATGTCCGTCGCATCTTGGCGAGATTGGCGACTCATAGACAGGCTAAAATAGGGGTCGGGCTTCGCTGCCTTGCGGGATTCAAGCGTATATAGTACCAGCATATCATTGTTCATGGCCAGGGTCCATGTCTGGGCTAGACATTCGCATTTGGGCCATCGTCAACCCGGTGCGGTAGAATATGAACGAATAATCATGACACATCCCTAATATTTCTCGTGTCCACGATATGTTATGAGCGCCAGCTCAGTCCAAACGTGTTTGTCATATCTTTTGATGGCCTCTTGACTTATCTGCATGGCCATATCTATAAACTCTATGCAAATGTTTAAATACTAATATTACAGGTACAAAATCGCCATGGACGATGGGTTTACAAACGGCAAGGCTCACGACCCTTGCTTCAGGGTAAACTTCATGTTGTCCCTATCCTCGTTGATCACTCTGCCCCATTCGAGGAGCAGTCTGAACCAATAAATCTCCATATCCTCGCGCCGGAGGACCTTGTCCGCCCATTTGCGGCCCTGCTCCGAGATCCAGCGCCCGTCGTCCATCCGCTGCTGCATCAGCGGCTGGCGGCCGTTGATCTTCCCGCGCCCCGTGAGGCCGGTGAAGTAGGCCAGCGTGTTGTGGAGGCCGTGGTAGCGGATGTCGATGGGCACGAAGTGGGACCAGGGCATGATGCGATCTGTGTACCATTCGCGGAAGATCGTGCTGATGAACGGGACGCTGTTTGCGCGGATCAAGGAAAGCGTGTCTGGAGAGGGCCCGTCGGCGGTATCGAGGAGCATGACATAGCGATTGTTCAGAGCATCCTGCCTGGGGCGCATGGGCAAGTTCTCACTCTGCACCATCTGGCAGCTGGGACCATCGCATTTCTCAGGGAATATGTAAGAGACCTCCATAGGGAGGATCTGGTTCATTTCGCTGGTCCTCACCTGCTCATATACGTATCTGGTCTCTTTCCCTGATTTGGTACTGATTATCAGGGATTGCTTGAGTGAATCGCTGGCTTGATTAATCAAGTGCACCAGGCGATTTCGATGGCCTCCGTGAAGCGACTGATGTGTGACCGGCTGTTCCTCTGGTTCTTGCTGCCAGATAAGCTTTTCTTCCTTGGTGTGGAAGGCCTTTGTGTCAGGTTCATGACTGACATTGGACCGGATCAGCGGTACGATGATGTCATTAAAGCTGTCCGTCTTGGACCTGCTGAATAGGGGCAACAGATCCTGATATAGCTCATAACGATGAGGAATTGTGTGGAAATCGTGTAGATGGAAGACATCGGGTTGGTAACAAACATCAAGGGAATGCCACCAGTCGAGCACCACTGGACCCCGTGAATGATGTTCTGCGCAGGACGCACAATGGTCCCGTACGTTCCAGGACACGCCTGCTCGGGTTTTGGAACCAGGGGGACAAGCGAGAGCCTGCAGGTGGTGGAAGTCTTTGGTTGTCACGTACGGGCGGGCTGTCGATTTCGGAGCGGCCTTGAAAGCTGAGCCTCCACTGTTCTCGAGAGGTTTCGAATCATCCGCTTGTCGCGGATCGATAGCACGAGAAAGAAGCTTTAGCTTCGACTTGGTCCCAGCCTGCTTGAGGCGGTTAATGTCCTCCCACGGGACCAGTATCCTGGGACGTTCTTGCAGGTTGATGGCAATTGACATCTCCGGGAGGTGCTGTGAAAACGAAGATATCATCGATACTGCGTCGTCAAGAATAAGCCTTTGCGATGGGTCGGCTGGCTGATTGTGGTAAGCCTTGCCATCCACAATCTTGATAATGCCAACGTCCGGTAAAGCCTTGACGACCTCCAAGCCTTCTTGGATCTTTGAGGGCTTCATACCCCAAAAAGGCAGGACGTCTTTATCTATTTGATCAAATTTGTCGATAATGGCAGACTTGCGCTGTAAGGCAAACTCGAACCACTTGTCATAATTTGCTGGTGGGTCGCGCCCGTTATGCCGTTCCTTGTATTCTGAGACTGCTGCAGTGATCGTATCGCTGGTCGCCGCATAGCGAAGCCATCTGTCTGTCTCCACTCGGCTTTCATAGATCAACTCATTAACATGGTGCTGCTTCATGATGGGATTCCTGAGCAGAGCCTTGACCGTGGCAGTGATGACCAGAGCGATTATGAGAAGGAGGAGAAAGATCCTCCGAATATACATGATCGACCGCATATTGCAGGCAAAGGTGAAGATGACGTAACCTGCTGAAATGAAGGAGAGGGCCACTAAAGGCTGAATCTTGGAAGTTTGCAGATATGTACCATATCGCAATACCTCTCGTGAGGCGGCGATGCTGCTGCAGACAAAAGTAGTTGTACCGGCTAACGGCAGAGGGGGCGAGTCGGACATCCACAACACTGCAGATACAGCCAAGATAGCACACGTAATGCCATGGCTTAAGATATCGAAGATGAAGATAGAATCCAGTCCTAGGTTCGACTGCGCGTTGAAGATCGAGCGGCGTTGGACAATCCGCGTTGACAGCCACAGAATACCTGTTGCTGTGGAGGACACAGCCAGGATTGCGCTCAGTGTACGCAGTCGGCCCTTCGTCGTTCTCGCCCACGAGAAAACTCTCCACAAGAGAACAATGATGGTGGCATCCATGAACACGCCAGCCCACTGGAGGAAGGTGATCCAAGAGGCACTGTCGGAGTATGTGGAGCAGATGTAAGAAGACCTGGTTGCGAATTGGCTGGCCGAGAAGACACCGTACGTGAAGATTGAAGTGCCGAGGAGCAAGGTCAAGTGGGAGTGCTTTATCCAGTCCAAGACATCCTCCCAGCAGTCACCCCATGGATCTTCGGGCTCATCGGACTGCACTGGTGGAGGAACCTTTTGGTTGAAGAAAAACTCATGAAGCGCCAGTAATAGGGGCAGAAACGCCTACCGTTTGTCAGGGACAATGTGTTTCCAGGGCGGGTTTGGCTGCCACTAACCTCAATACCATGTGCTGTGCACTGGAAGTCGTGTACTACGCTGTAAAGGACCTCCAGGCGCACTACAATGAGAAGTATAATACACGGGACATAGAAGCGACGGGGCCGCTGCGGGAGAGAGGACTTCATGCCCTTGAAGACAGCTTCCGAATCTACCACAATATCAGAAACCGGTCATGCAGATCATTCATGTCAATTCACTCACCAAACCGGCCATCCGCACCTGGGAGCCGTTTCGAGAAGAAGCTCAGGCCGAAAGCCACGGCGCCGGAGACTAGTAAGACAAGACATGCAGAAAGCCGGGGTCGTTCTGCACGAGGTCAGCTAACGGCGGTTATTGAGAATTGTGCTCGGCTCACGACTTACCCGTGAGGAATTGTTTATATAAAGAGTAGTAGAGCCACATAAACGACGCAAGGAAGCTGCCCGGTGTGCGTCAGTCAAGTTGGCCCGTATGCATGGATGTATCCAAAGTATACAAAAAGCGGGTCCCGGCGACGGGAACTCAGGGGGGAAATACAAAGATGCAGAGGCTCTCTCACTCACCAAACGCCTGCTAGCCGTGAACCGCCATCCCCGGCCATCGGAGCAGCATCGGCAGCGGGACTGCCCGGATGCGATCAATTGTCTCTTGGGATGATATCGAGGCCCTTTGTTAGGTACGCATTGCCAGCATGGAGAGGTGGCCTCGTCAAAAAAGCGATGCCAAACGACTTTGCAGGTTGCTGGGTAAGAAAGTTCGAATCCCTTGAGGCTCAGCCCATACCTAGGTACTCTCTGATCGTAGGTCGGCTGTGGCGGTGCCAGGGATGCTCAGGGGCCCGCGACGCGTAAACAGTGTATGACGTACGCTAATCCGTTATGTAGACTGTGCGAATACTGTGTTTGGCGACTAACATCATCGTCCACTCCTCAATCCGACTACCGTATAGCACGACGAGTTGTCACCCTATGCCTACATACATACCTACCAAATCGAGTAGTCACCAGAGATATGCAAATGATAGCAGTCATCATCATAAATATTCATTCAGAAGCGTGACTAGTTCAAATCAAAGCACACAACGCCCAACTCCCAGCCTGCAATGCCAATTTTCTTCAATGCGCATTTCTTTCAAATGGTTACCGTGTTCCTCTTCTCCAAGCCCAGCACTCATTCAAAAGAGGGCTATTCGCCATAGGCACGGTGATGTCGGTACTGGCTTCCTTTGTCGCGACCGTTTGCACTGAACAATCTTTTGAGTGTACCACCTCGACTCGGCGCTGGGCCCTCGATGCCAGCATTGCCATTGTCGACTTCAATTGAGGGTTCATGTGAAACCTCGGAGCCTTCCGAGCCTTCCTCTCCCATGTACTCGTACTCCAGCTTTGGTACCAGCAAGCGGTATGGCACTGTGATACCCGCTGGGTCTTTCGGGTTTACTTCGACATTCAGCTGGATATCCAGAGCCCCCTCGACGTCAACTTCATATCGCTCGGCTCCCTTCTTCAACTGCTTTGCGCTCAGGCCGGTCGGCGTGCGGTGGAAAGGTCTCGGTGCAGGTGGTGTTGCAAGGGAGTCTGGAGTATAATCACCACCACGAGAGTGTGAGGCAGGTAGAGTAGACGCACGATGCGGTACCCTCGCTGTCACCGAGAAGTAAGAGTCATCACCTGTGGTGTACTCCGCCGCCTCGCGAGCATTGCTGGCACCACCGCGGAGACCCATGCGCGCGAGTTTATTGCCATGTGTGCCCCCAGGTCCCTCAAAAGCTGTTGGCCGGGTACGTCGTTGAAGCGGAGGCGTCACATTGTAGAGATCGTCATCACGATCATCATCGCTTTCGGCACCCCAGTTGCCATTGATGCCACCGTCGTCAGCGTTGTGATCCATCGACGGTCGCCGGCCAAAGAAGCTCCTCTTAGGACCGGTCTTATCGCCACGACCAAGGGACAGGGTTCGCATCAACTTTCCAGGACGTTTTTCTGGTCCAGACAAAGATCCTCGGCGAGAAAACGACCGGAAAATGCCTCCAGAGACAGGCGGGCGAGACCTGTCTTTCTCATCTGGCACGTCGGGGCGATAGGAAGGGCCACGTTGTTTTGACATCGAGAGCTTTCGGAATATTCCACCGCGGGTAGCCGGCGGCGTGCCCTCTGGGGTGTAGCCAAAGTCTTCCGGTGGGGGAGTTGGAGGTGGTGTGTGCCCTGGAACATAAGATCGAATTTGACACCAATTGCGGTGAGGAAGAAGCCGTTTGTTGTTGCGGGGTTTGCCATCAACGCCTGTCATGAAAATGGGTATCATATCCTCGTCGGTCTCCTTGTCGAAGTGATGGACTTTGTTTCGCTTGTTTAGGATATCGGCCATGAGGTCGGGAGGGGGCGTATTTGCGATCGCTGACGAGATAACGTTGGGCATGTAGCGGAAATCTCGGTGTTTGGGAATATGAAGCTTGGGGTTGGAGTAGAACTGTCCGATGGCAGCTAAATGGACGTCACCGCTGAGAATCGTGATCCGCACCGACTTATCAGCGGCAAGATCCTGAAGGTCCTCAATGACATATTTTCGCTCATCCTTGTGGTTTTTCGCGGTCCAGTGGTCGTCAAGGTCATCAAGGACTTCGACGCCTCCATCGAAGTTATTGAGGAAGTTGCCGAGAAGCCCAGCCTTCCCTAGGGCTTTGACCGGATCCATAAGCCTTGAAGTCAATCTTGCAGTGTGTCAGTGACATTCACATTCCAGCTCCAATTTGAGTGACTTACATATTCTCCAGCCAGACCAGCCGAGGGTAGGCAATCGGAACACCGAGCAAAACCAGCAGATGCTTGGTTTCGCCTTTGATGATCTCGGCGTAGCACCGGTCGATGAGCTTCTTCCATGTATCCTCCCGTATTACATCATCTCTTGTGCGCTCAGTGCGCGCATCCACGGCAAGCAAGGCAAGATCTGAACCGAGTGACATATACAGACTGCGGCTCAACTCCTGAATGTACGGCCCAGGTTTACAACCAAGAACCCAACTTGGCTCTGTTTCCTCGCCCTCGCCCACGACGCTCTGGTGCTGAAACAGCATATAGTACTTGAAAGCAACAGCACCGAGGCCTGAGAATACAGGTGACCTCATAAAATGATCTGGATAGGAGCCAAAACCGTCAATGATGTCGTGGTCGTCGTACATGTTGACCATGGGAATTTGTGAGTTCGCCAGGCCGAATAGGCCCTGTGAAAACCACATGGAGTATCTGTCTAGGTAGAACGTCTCCAATTCGTCCTGTAACTCTGTAGTGAAGGGCGCATTGTGCTTATGCAGGGGGTTTCTGATATCCAACCATTCTCTGAAGATCTCGGCCTGCCTCATCACCGCATCATTGTAGATCTGGTCGCCTCCTCCAATCATAACATGGAACGGCTGCGTTTGGTGAGTATTGAGGACATCACGCCACATTGGGTCAGGTCCGCTGAGGTCGTCTGGCTTGACGCTGAGGCTGAAACCGTTGCAGCTGTGAAACATGACATTCATGGACTGGCCACGAGCGGGAACCCAGAAGCCTGTGGAAGGACCACGGTTGATGCGGTAGGCTATGCGCTGCTGCTTATCACGAAGTTCAACCTCGATGTTGAACCTCCAGAATGTGCAGCCCCTCTCAGCGTGTAATCGGAAACCACGCACATCCTTATACTTCCCGAGCTTCTCGCCGTCGACCTGAATACGTTTTCTGCGGCTTGTAAACGATCCAGGCGCATCCGGTGCGTTGTCGAAGTCAGTTGCTGTCCTCGTGACCTCAAACAGCCCGTCATCCGGCTCAAGCACAGATGCGTCCTTGGCCTCCTCGAGGTGTTCGACAGGTCTGACGTAGTAGGTTTCTCCACGTCGGCCGATTTTGGGCAGCCCAGCTATGGGGTCGACATATTCTGGCAGCAGAGCCTGCTCACCCTTCAGCTCGGCCGGGGGTGGGGGTAGGAGGTCAATGGGCTGAACAAATAGCCGCAGAGTAGGCATAATCTCATAGGAGCTCTCGGAGTCCTGGGTGACAATCATGATCGACCCTCTCCAGATTTCTTTGTCGGCCAGTGTGCCACTGCGATTGCGCACAGGTGTCTTTTCATGCCGGATGCCACAGTATCTCAATAAGGGGCCGCACTTCAGATAGAGAGCTGGTTTGAACCTGGTGGGAGCCTGAGTCTCATCGTATTCACCATCAAAGGCCTCCGCCTTCTGAGGCCTCGAGGACATGCTGTCTCTTCGCTTTCCACCATCCTCCCACCACGCTGTGTCCTTACCAACGGTGGTTTCGGGAGGTGCGGGTACCTCTGCTGTGATATCAAGCAGCGCACCCGAGAGAGTGCCCACTGTTGCCTTCTTCCACTCGTCGAGGTACTTGGGAGGCTTGTACATACCCTGGCCCGGCTGCAGCTTCTCCCTATGAAAATACTCTCGGAAGTGATGATGTTGGCTGCTAGTATCAGATTCATCATCGTGATGTCCGAGCACCCCAGGTTGTTGATCAGGGAATTTGACTGATTTGACACCATTGCCGTTTACTCGGCCAGAATGGGTCTCCTGGGAAGGAGGTGGTTGATTCCTGTTACCGAGAGATGCAGATCGACCCAAGCCAATGGCAGCTGCAAAACCCCTAGGCCGGCTCGGCTCCTCATAATCATCGTATTCGTCAAATTGCTTGCCCCTTGCCACAGGTCTCTCGACATCGTTGTGCGGAACCGGAGGCGGTTTTTTGAGCGTTGAGCCGGTGGATCGGGATCGTGAAACTCCAATTGCACCAGTATGCTGCGGTTCCTGGGTTTCCTCAGCACGACTTATGGCCGGAAACCTCTCCTCTGCCTCCACGCGCTTGCTGTACCAAGGGTCGCCGGGAGGGTTTTTCCTAAGCTTATTACTGCCAGTGCGGGCGAGAGCTATTCCTCCGCCAGGTGTTGTGACCGGAGACGATGCATCCGGCGAAGCACTATCGCCGCCTTGAGGTACGGCCACATCGGTCTTGGCTGCCCTATCCCGAAAACTCAAGTTACGCTGAGGCAGGTCGGATTTTGCGGTCTCGGACACACTGCGGTTTTTGGGCACAGGTATGTGGGACCTTGGGGACCGGCCGGCAGATTCAACTGTCCTGCCCTCGCCCGGCGTACCATGTGCGATTGGGTCTGTTCGTATCGACAATGCGTGGGCATCACGCGGGTCGGCGATAGCAGGCCGCTGTCTTTCCCCTTGTCCAACTGAAGGTCTTCGGTCTCTGAAACGAACTTGGTGGCCAACTGGACGATCGGGGCTGGTGGCTGTAGGATCGAAGCCCGGCTGGGCTGCCGCGGCGGCGGCGGCCCTCTCACGAGCGCGCCGCTCAGCGGCCTCAACCCGAGCCCGTTTTTCTTCTTTGGTGATGCTGTCGAGCGTCAGCTCAAGCTTCTGTAGTGGTGACCGGTCGTCTGCCCACTTGTCGCGCTTCCCCTCGGGCTCGAGCGAGTCCCTCCTACGAGAGGACAGAGCCCTGTCTAAGCCTTGTGCGTCCGCAGACCGCCTCGCAGACTCACGCCTCCCGTTGTCTACGCCTGAGCCACTAGCTGCCCGTCTCGCTCTACGCACCGCGAGATCGTCGTCGAAATGCCGCGGGCTTGCATCCGTGTCCATATCGACGGCAGCTTTTGCTTGGGCCATGGAGCGGTGAGCAGATGGTGGCGGTCCAGGTTGGCCCGAGGCATTGAAGGTGTAAGGCGAGTTGCGACCACTGCCGAGAGGATCTCGGTAGCTAATTGGGGGTGCCCTTGGAACGTCTGGGGCGGCAGGCGGTGTTGCGCGCGCAGCTTCCTGTAGCAGGTCGTCCTGGTTCCGCGCGCTCCTCCTCTTGCGCTTGTCTGACAGCTCCGACGGGTAGCTATTCTGGCCGTAGGAGAGTGAGGGAGGCCGAGGCGCCAGTCCAGCACCGCGGAAGCTCGACGCCACGGGGGACTCTAGGGGACTGTACGTGGATTCAGTAGGAGCGTCGGTCAGTTGGGTCTGGATCGAGGCACGATTCGACCTGGGCTGCGTGGGAGCGGGGGCTACGGCGGCATCCAATGACTGCCTGCGACGGTGAGCCTGAGTATAGTCTTCCGACGGACGACGGGTCTTGGTAGGCAAATGGCCCCAGTAGGGCGCAGTCCCAGACCCAGACATGACGGGCAAACGACCGGGCTCGCTGGCAGGCAGTGACAGCAAACAGCTAGGTCTACGACGGAGGGTTCAAGGAGCGTGATTGGGCTTCAAGCTGGGAAACGGGTGCGATTGGCCGCCCAGCCGCGGGTCTTGGGGGGGTCTGGCAGCGACGGGAGATGTCTATTATAACTCGTGCGTTGTGCGATGGCCGGCAACCTGTGTCTTCATGCGAGCGTCCATAGTAGTAGACCAATGTCGTGCAGACACATGCAGAGGAGGCTAGTCAAGGAAGGGGGTATCTGCAGGGAGTAGCGATGCGATGCGGGTTATAGGATGGGGAGCTTGTGGCTGCGGATGGCAGAGAGCTGTAGGTCTGTAATAAATTGACGAGGTTGACCTCCGGCGGAGCTTCAGCTTCCCAGTTCTCAGAGTCCCTGTCATGCCCGGCAAGGAAGCTGGTTGGTGGTTTGCTTCTGTCAATCCCTGCCTATGGGCGGTCTGGCGGAGAGACGGATCCTGGGCAGCAAGCCCGCGCTTTTCGGGCTGTACTACGGAGTCCAGTGCTACGTATTCAACTTACTTACGTACCAATACCATGGAAACAGGCGAGAGACGGCACCGGCGTTTCGATGCCTCGAGCTGGGCGACAACCACTATAGACACCCAGAGTCTCACCCTCGGCTGCGACTGAGCAGTTGTGGCCTCAAGCAATTGTCTTAACGCTGGCAGTGTCTACAGAAGGCGTGGAGCAGCTCGAGGCTACGTGCAGGAGGGCTGGATGGTGGAAATCGTCGGTTGGCGGACCTGGGAGTCTTCTGGGATCAGGGTACGGTGCCTGAACAAGGAGGGAAAATAGCAAAAAAGTCGGTGGCTGGCCTCTGCCGGACGGAGGAACAGAGGCCAAGTCCCAAAACTCGTTGCGTCAGAATCGGGTCTGACACGCAACCAGCGCATGCAGTGCTACGGCAAGAAATTGTGAGATTGTACAGTCGTTCATCGTGGCCGTACGTACCTGCATCCATTATCGTGCGAGGCGCGAATATACTTCTGTCTTCAACAACTTGTCGAGACGTGGTCATGCAGGGTCATGGTTTGGCCCAGCGTAAGGGTACGGAAGACTACTGACCACATCCATACATAGTACAGGCGGCGGGAAGAGCCGCGGCCGGTGTCCACATTAACTCTGAAAGCATCTTTTGAATGGTTTGATCCTGCTTGATGTCATTGGCGCTCACTGGGAGCTTTTATCTTTAGCAGGCTGAGCAGAGTTCAGAGAAAGACAATCTAGTGCTGCAGACACGGGCTGCCGAAACTTTGGCGATTCCAGGAACCCGAGCCAAGCAAGCGGGCCCTTCTGAAGAAGACGATTAATAAATACGCAGAGATTCTCCCATTAGCACCATCTTCTCCTTCCAACGCACGTCTGGCGTCTGGCTACGGCCCAAGTCTGCACTACTGACTCCCGAGGTTGGTGTTGCTACGCATGGGATAGATAGTGTAGACATTGCCCCATGCCTAAGTTAGAGCAGACGGCCACGAACTGCCCTCTGTAATCACTTCCCGTGCTACAACATTAAACAATAAGTATTGTCTGCGCATCCAGAGTTCCATGGCCAGACCGATCTGATTTCGGACTGCTGAGTCCGAAAGGGCGAGTCTCGCCAGAATGCGTGCCTGTATTCAGAGCACAACAACGAAAACCTCTCGAAACACAGGCTCCAGCCTCCTCGACTCTGCTTCAGTTCACCTCCACTAGCCGTTTGCAGCCACTAGCTGACCGGGGTACTATGGTACAAGCATACAACGCCGCTACGCGGTGGGTAAGGCTTGAAGGGGAGAGAGGCTTGAGAGAGCACGAAGCTATTGCCAAGGGGTTCAAGGATATCAAGCTTCAGACCAAGCTAGAATCCTGTAACGCGAACAGCGTCGCATGCAGGATCGATGGCATTCTGACCCAATGGCCTGGAGTGTCTGAGCGGCCCCGACTCGAAACAAAATATGGTCAAACGGTGGACAGCGCCTGTTTCCCATGGAATTGCGTGCCGTGCGCGATCTGAGAGGCTTGGCGATTTCGCCGTGGGCCTGCCTCTTCCAGCACGTAGCTTTTGAGCGGGCCAACCTTGGGAAGACTCAAGTCGGCGTGGCGTGCGTGCATCGTGGTGCTGACGAGTCGCTGGCGCTGCAGATTGCGGCGGCCGTCAACTCTAAGTGAACTCATCTATTCCTGGCAGCGAAAAGGCTCGGCTCCGCCAATTGCCACCGAGAGAAACCCCCCTGGTCGCCTTGCGGCAGCGGGTTGGCGGGGGGGGGAGGGGGCACACAGCAGGGACCACCTCCCATATCCGGGCGTGCTTGGGTGCCTTGGTTGCAGAGCAGTGGGCTTGGGGGGGTGCCTCTCGGGGGGGCTTAGCGGGTACCACTCCTTACTAACTGGGGTGCCGAGATACCCTGGACGGCTTAGATCAGACAGCGACACGACACCTAGACCCTCTGGACCTTCGGTGGCTGCGACCGTGCTGCCCTTTTTGCGACATACCGTGGCATCTGAACGTCTTACTAACTTGCATACCTTGGTGAACATAGCCTGTACCATTTCTATTCTCTTCAATTCACACTCACTCACTAACTCCTCGGTATTGGGGGAGGCCGCACATCCGTCGTCCCTGCTTTTGGCGATCCCCTCTCCTCGGGGAACCATCAACGTTGCTTGCAGCACGTCGACCGTCGACCGGCGCCCGACCATCTTTTTGAACGAGAACGAAGGGGCAGCCGCGGACATACGTACACGCATGGTGGACACGCGCCAACATCCTCGAGCCCCCTTCTCCCTCCCAGACGAGGTCTCGCAGCCTCTGCATCCGGCGGCCTAGCTGAGACGCCCCCGACTTCACCTTGATTCCTCCTAGACTTCTCTCCTCCGCTGCATCAGCATGAAGCTCTCGCCCCTGCTCGGCCTCGCCGTGGGCAGCCTGGCTGGTCTAGGATCCGCGACGCACCCGCAGCCCAGGAACTTCGCCGCCAACGACTACTACGTTCTGCATCTCGACCGCGCCGTACAGCCCGAACAGATTGCTTCGAGATTGGGTCTCAGGCACGAGGGAACTCTGGGCGAGCTCGCCGGTCATCACCTGTTCTCGGCGCGGAAGCAGGAGGAGGACATCGTCAGGCGGGAGCTGCAGGAAAGGAAGCGGAAGAGATCCCTCGGCGGCCAAGACCATCTCGACTTTGTCAGGTTTGCGCAGAAGCAGAAACTGCACGAGCCCCTGAAGAAGAGGATCATCCCGCCGAAGCCAGCTGGGTTCTACCCCCTCGAGCCCCGGCAACAGGCCGATGCCAATGCAGTCATCAGGCAGCAGGCTGTCATGCAGCAGCTCGGGATATCCGATCCCATCTTCCACGAGCAGTGGCACCTGTTCAACCCCGTTCAGCTGGGTCACGACGTCAACGTCACCGATGTCTGGCTATCGGGCATCACCGGCAAGAACGCCACCGTTGCGATTGTCGACGACGGCCTCGACATGTACAGTGGTGACCTGGCGCCGAATTATTACGCCGAGGGCAGTTACGACTTCAACGACCAGTCGCCCGAGCCCAAACCCCGGCTGAGCGATGACAAGCACGGAACCCGTTGCGCTGGCGAAGTCTCCGCTGCCAAGAACGACGTCTGCGGCATTGGTGTCGCTTACGATTCCAAGATTGCCGGCATCCGTATTCTCAGCAAGCTGATCACCGACGCCGATGAGGCTGTTGCCATGAACTACGACTTCCAACACAACCAGATCTACTCGTGCTCCTGGGGTCCCCCGGACGACGGTCTCACCATGGACGCACCGGGCATCCTCATCAAGCGTGCCATGCTCAACGGTATTCAGAATGGCCGCGGGTCTCGCGGTTCGATCTTCGTGTTCGCCAGTGGCAACGGCGCGGCCAACGATGACAACTGCAACTTTGACGGATACACCAACTCCATCTACAGCATCACGGTCGGCGCTGTGGATAGAAAGGGCCAGCATCCGTACTACTCGGAGAAATGCTCCGCGCAGCTCGTTGTGACCTACAGCAGCGGCAGCGGCGATGCCATCCACACCACCGACGTCGGAGCCAACGCTTGCTACACCGGCCATGGCGGTACCTCGGCTGCTGCCCCCCTGGCTGCTGGCATATTTGCTCTTGCTCTTGAAATCCGCCCGGATCTGAGCTGGCGCGACATGCAGTACATCGCGATTGAGAGCGCGGTCCCGATCGACCTCGACACCGAGGAGTGGCAAGACACCGCCGCGGGCAAGAAGTTCAGCCACACTTTTGGCTATGGCAAGGTCGACAGCTGGAAGTTGGTTGAGGTGGCCAAGACGTGGCAGAATGTCAAGCCCCAGTCTTGGTTCTTCTCTCCGTGGGTCCACGTCCATCACGAGATCCCTCAAGGTGACCTGGGCCTGAAGTCCACGTTCGAGGTGACTGCAGACATGCTAAAGGAGGCCAACCTGGAGACCCTTGAGCATGTGACCGTGACCATGAACGTTGAGCACGCCCGCCGCGGTGATCTCAGTGTTGATCTCATCAGTCCCAGTGGCGTCGTCAGCCATATTGCCACCAGCCGCAAGCACGATGCGAGCAAAGATGGATATGCCGACTGGACGTTCATGAGCGTGGCGCATTGGTGAGTTTCCCCCGTCGTCCTATACTTATCCGCAATCACTAACTCTAGATAGGGGCGAGAAGGGCGTTGGCACTTGGACAGTCATTGTCAAGGATACCAAGGTTGACACCAACAAGGGCACCTTTACCGATTGGCACTTGAAGCTATGGGGAACGACGATTGATGCCTCCAAGGCCAAGCTCCTCCCCATGCCTACCGACGAGGACGACGACAACCACGACGACGTCTCGACCACTACCATCCCACCGTCCACTACCACTCTGCCTCCTGGCGCTGCCGATACTAACACATTGCTTCACCCCACAGAGTTGCCTACAGATCATCCCGACAGGCCATCCAAAAAGCCAACTACCACCGGGGCTGACGGCCTCCCTGTCTCCACCGGCACACAAGAAGAGGCCGCCGCGTCGACGAGCGCCAGCTCCTGGCTCCCGTCCTTCCTCCCGACCTTTGGCGCCGCCCCCCACACGCTCGCCTGGATCTACGGCGCCATGGGGCTCATCGTGCTGTTCGTCTGCGGCCTCGGCGCCTGGTGGTGGATCGTCCGCCGCCGCCGCCTGCGCAACAGCCCCCGCGACGCCTACGAGTTCGAACTCCTCAACGAGGAGGAGGCCGAGGGCCTGGCCGGCGGCGTTGAGAAGAACAAGCGCAGGCGCGGCGGCGAGCTGTACGACGCCTTCGCGGGCGGCAGCGACGACGAAGACGACGGCGAGGACGATGATGATGATCACGTGCGCCGCGGTGCTGCTGCGGCGCGGCGGAGCATCGGTAGTGACAGCGACGAAGAGGTCGACGAGAAGCAGAGCTCGCGGCTGTTGAGCCACGGCCGGTAGAGAGAAAGGCTGAGGGAGGTCACGTGGGGGGAGATCAACTGGAGATAAAGGGGGGGGCTTATAGACATGTGCGCCCACGAGAGCATCATCGCGGCTCTTGAAGCCTCAACCTGTGATATCACCATCTTTGCTGTTCGAGGCGCTCTAGGCGTTCTTTGGGTGCTTGCATATATCAAATTGCATTGATTCTTATCATCCGCATGCACGTTCGCACGCACGCACATTAGAAGATTCCCACACGTTTGTCTTATCGTGTAATACATATGTGAGCTGAGTATCAGCTTGGCACGCCGTTCAGGTTCTACCGAATCCACGACCGTGGTCATCACGTAGGTATGGCGTGTCGGGTGCACTGTAAAGTCACCCATGCTCTAAAATCTCATAACGAATGCCCTCCAAACGCCACAATTCGCCTTGCCCCGTGCTTGAATACCAGCTCCATGATGACGCGACCCTCATCTCCGCCGATGATTCAGAATCGCTCAGCTACTCCTCGCAAACGGCCTATCTGCTTCGAGACCGTGTCCCTGCCCGGGAGAGCGCGGCGTTGTTCATTTCGTTGGAAGGATCCCGAGCTGCGTTGCTTCCCTCGCGTGTCCTTAGAAAACGTCCCGCCGGTCGCCCCGGGCCCGCTACACCTAGGCAGCGCGGACCTGGCCCTCCATCTCCTTGACGTAGCGTTCCCAGACCTCGATGACGCCGGCGTAGAAGTCGACGTGGGCGTCGGCGAGGCCGCCGAGCTGGTGCTTCATCTCGAGGCGCTTGATGCGCTCAAAGTCGACGACCTCCTTGACGACCTCCTCGTCGAACATCTCGCTCGTCTTCTTGGCGCGCTCGGCCTCGGTGGTCAGCTCGTCGATGCGGATCTCGAGCTTGCGCAGGCGCTCGCGGCGGGCGGCCTCGTGGTCGACGCCGCGCACGTCCTCGATCTTGCTGCGGATGAAGCCGCCGGCGCCCGAGGAGCCGTAGCCCGAGGCCAGGGCGTCGCGCTCCAGGGTGGACTTGTTGAGGTACTCGGTCAGCTGCTCGTGGTCGAGCTGCTTCTGCTCGCGGGCCTTGAGCAGGTTCTTGAGGGCGACGCTGTAGGCGCCCATGTCGCGCAGGCTGCCCAGGTAGTCCTGGTCCGTGTGGTCCTTGAGGCGGCGCAGGCCGGTGCCGGCGTCCTCGACCGAGGCGGCAAAGGCGTGGACGGCGGGCTCGACGCCGGGCTCGAGCGTGATGAGCTTCTGGAACTGCTCGGCCAGGTCGTGCATGTCGGCCTCGAGGTCGGACTCGCGGCGCACGACGCGGGCGACGACCTTCTCGACGTGGCCCAGGTCCTCGTCGAGCTTGTCGGCCTTCTCGCGCACCTCGATGAAGCGCTTGTCGGCCTTGTTGACCTTGGTGAAGGCGTTGATGAAGGTGTCGGCAAAGTTGTCAAAGACGCCGCCGGACCCGGGCTCGGCGTTGATGCTGGTCCGGGCGGAGCGGCTCTTCATGGTGGCGTTCCAGTCGGGCGACTCGAGGAAGGTGTGCAGGATGGGGGCGCGGCGGAGGATGGGGTGGGCGGCGCACCGCGACAGGAAGCGCTGGAGGGAGAAGGCCCGGCGGTGGGTGAAGTCGGGCCCGAAGCGGTCGCCGCGGACGTACTCCATGCGCTGCTTGTCCGGGAGCGGCGGCACGGCGCAGGCCGCGTAGTCCTTGGCGAGCGACTTGTAGAGGAAGACGAAGTCGGTGAACCGTCGCCTGGCGCTGAATTGTGGTTTCTGGAAGGAGGGGAACGTCGACTGGACAATCTTGTCAGTGCCTCTTCGTCTTGTAAGTCAGGCGAGCCCCTGGGGGGTCTGGCTCTGGGCCGGAGCATTGCGCCCTCTCCTGGCAAGCACCGGGCGGCGAAGCGTCCGTACTCACGTTTGTGGTAACGAGATAGGATACAAATGCGTCCTTCGTGCCGTCGCTCTCTTTGCGCGGCTCCGTGACTGTGCACTCCAGGACGTCACCGGACAGGCCGGGGTCTATCCTCGTGGGGTCCTCATCCATCTCGGGGTGGTGAGCGCCCACGGGTTCCGAGTCGTCGAAGACGGGGGCCGACGAGCTTGACCCAGCCATGCCGGCGGCGGGATCCCGGTGCTCACTATGCCACGATATGTTGGAGAAGTTGTCCTGCTGGTCGATGACGGCCATGGCGGGCGCGGGGTGGTCGGGGAGTCTTCCCGAGGCCAAGCGGATGGATGCGTGCAGTTGGACGCGGTCGGGTCGGGTCGGGGTCTGTCTATGCGGTATCTGTCGATGCGGGGTGTTCGTTCATCAGGTGAGGCGTAGAGAAGATTGGTTGGAGGGTTAGATGTCGGCGTCGTCGTCGTCGTCGTCGAGCTTCCGTCAATGTCATTGGGGGCCAAGGTCCCAACTTGGGCGCGAGCCGGCGGTGTCATTGGTGGGGATGGAAGCTGCCTATCCAAGCGGGCTGCCGGAGGCCCGAGCTTGCTTATGACGACGTCCAGCCGCTACCTAGGTAACTAACTCATACAACTACTTTTGTATTGCTCACGGCAGCGCCCAGCACTACCCTCGTTAGGCGTCGTTTGTTGTTCTTTCAAGATGGTTACCTACGTAGCTTAGTACTGCACATAGCTTCATTGACAAGCCAAACGCCACCAAAGTGACAAACTAGACTGCTTCCCCTCTATCCATCTGTGTGAGACAGCGTATGGACAAGCGTCTGAGCGCCGAGTAGCGCTAACAACATCACAACGCTGTGTGCTTAGCTGTGTCATAGTCGCAACACACGCACTGAGCCTGTCGACTCAGGCCACGTCGGATAGTGCCATGCCCTGCCCTGCTGTCGTCCTGGAATGAGCACTGGCTATGCTTGGGTCAATGGCCTCAGCATAATAGGTAGTACCAGATATACCCGGAAAAGACTAGAATCCGAGACCATATATGCGGTAGAGCAATTGCTGGAATGTACTTCTATGACTATAGCTGCCCCGGAAAGAAACGATAAAATAGACTCCCCTGCGCCAACAATGCATCGCTTTGCTTTTCTACCCAGGGCACATACATAATACTTGCTTCGCTGGGGGTTTTTTATAGTACAACCAGATTCCCAACTGTCAGCCCCTGGCTCTCGACGTGGTATCTCCTCCTCAGGCCGAGGCTGCGCACCTGCTGCAGCGTCTGGTACGTCTCGAGCCCGCCCCCGACCATCAACATCGCGATGGGATGGTGCCTAACGATCCCCGACGGCGTCTTCTGGACCTCGTCCAGCAGGGGGCGGATAAAATTGAACCCCCAGCCACCGCCGTCCTCGCCCTCAGCCCGCTCTTCGTCGTCGTCGGAAACGACTAGGACCAGCTGCAGCGCGTTACGGTTTGGCGCGAACGACGGGATGTTCGTCAGCTTCTCGGAGAAGGAGCAGCCACCTCGTCGCATGACGATGACTTGGTGGCTCTTGGCCGCCTTGTCGGGTAGCTTGCCGTGGCAGCCCTGGTCGGCAAAGTAGATGGTCCTCCAGGACAGCGACTCTATGGCAATGCCAATAGCCGGGTTGGGGGCCTCTGCAACGTCTGGGAGTGGCGACGCCCCTAGCCCGACGGGTGTGATGGCTGCAAGCTCCGAGTATTGGTATTGTGGCTTTGGTGCTGGTTCGGGACCGAAGGTAGCGGCCGGCTCGCGCAGCACTGATGTGATCTGTTGCAGGAAGGATGATATGAGGTTGCTTGCCCCCATCCCTGTGGACTGCGCCAAGATGGGGGACTGCGAGGTCTCGGGGTGTGGCTCAGCAGCAGCCATGTCGGTGGCCTCCGTTTCATTCCTCTCCGGGGGTGCCTCGATCTGCAGCAGGACGTCAACTATGACGGAGTCGCGTATTCTATGGAAGAGAGGATCGGACATGTCCGCAAGGACATCGCGACCAATGAAGACTTTCTCGTCCCGGCCCAGCGGCAGGTTGCCAATGGTTTGGACTCTCCAGACCCGGTCGCTAACGTCCGGTGGCTCCTCTTGCACCATGGTCAACTTGAGGCCGTTCAAGCTGTTGATCGCAATGCCCTCGGCCATCCGTACAAGGTTATGTCCACCAAACATGAGGTTAAATGCGCTCCCAACGGCTTGCTGCGTGTTGGAAGGGAATTCAATCGTCGAGGTGTGCTGTTGACGTAGTGCTGCACAGGTACCATTCTCGGGTAACATAGAGGCCGGAAGAGTCCATGGGAAATGTGTATGATTCGCTCTCGCGATCAGTGACGCTTGGGATCGATCTTGACCGTCGGGTGCGTCTAATTTCGCACCTGTACCTGATACAGCGGCATGTATGTTGGGTATTAGATGAAGACGTATCAGACTGGAGGCGTGGTAAAGATCTGTCCTAGCTGCGGTAGCGGACCCTGAAAGGGGAGGAAGCTCCGGTGGAACGGGACAGACGGTCGTAAAGTTGACATCATAGTACGGCTCGATGTTTTCTGGAACAGGGACAGGTGCCGTTTCGCGCTGCCTTTTCGTCTTCTGGCCGGGTTTCCTCGGAATAATGAGTGGATGGCCCTCAGTAGTGAATACGTACGGTGCGTCTAGCTTGTTGAGCGGATGGTCCGAGTCAAAGAGAAGATATAGGTACTTTGCGGTCTCTCCAAGGAAGAAACTCTCCATGCGGTCACTCTTCTCTCCTGTCCTGACATCCTGCAGCCCAGACCAGCCACACTCGGTCCGGCATCTTCGGGTAATATCTCGGAGAACCATCTCCCCGGCGTAAAGATACCATGGGTCTTTGGTCGCGCGGTACAAGTGATATGTTGACTCGATGAACTCGGGTCGCCCGGGCCACCAGCCTAGGCCGCCTTCGACATTACCGTCACGGACGGACCAGCGTTCTGGCAGCGCAGAATATCGCGTCCACAGCGCGGTATAGAGAAGATGCGTCTCTATGGCCTCGTCGAGTTCACCGGCAAGAGTGAGCAGCCCCGAGTAGTAAGCGCCCAGACTGTCGATCCAGTAGGCCTGCGGCGAGCCTGTGGAGACATGGACATTGATATAATGCGGGTGGTGCACCTCGGAATACAGGTGCCGTTTGATAGCAGCATGAGAATGATGCCAGGCTTGTAGAAAAGAGTCCGGCGAGTTGTCCTCATCCGAGAGGGGGTGATAGAGAGAGTTTGGATCCAGCGAGCTTCCAAAGGGTATCTGATGCGGCATTGTCCGATTTGGCAGCTCGTGTCCCGAAAGAAGGATGTGTGTCTTGAGAGCGTACTCAAAGAAGCTGTCAATCCCCGCTCCAATACCAGAATAGCCCCCTATCCAGTGACCGGCCTCGGCATCTACGCCGGCGCCGATCAGCCCAATGTTGCTTCTTCGTGACCAGACAGCCCAGAACGCCCTCTTGGCTGCTTGCTCGAACCTCGGGTCGCCTGTGAGCCGGCTGAGAACAGAGAACTCGAGCACGAGGCTTCCCGCACCAGCACTGCACGTCTCCGTGATCTCCGGGGACTCCTCGACGGCATTTGGATCGAAGCTGACGTTTTCGTGCAAAGGGGAATTGACGTAGAACGGTATACCATAGCGGAGATTGACACGGGGATACGGCATGCCAGTCTGGGTATAGAAGGCGGGAAGCAGCCGTTGGGCGAGGTCAAACGCCAGGCGCAGCAGTTGGCCGTCATACTTGAATCCGTTGGGCCAGATGATGGGGTGCTGTTCCACATCGTCGTTGGTCCGCCGCGGGTCGTAGCCGGATATCGGCAACTCCCCAACAGCGAACAGGTGGGCGCTTAGCAGGCCACCAACACCGCGGATGACAGTCTCGAAGACCTGCACTTTGCTGTCGAGATCGAATCCCCTCCCGCGCTGCCCAAGGCCTGACGGGCCGTGCCGTCCGTCTCCGTACTGTTCCACCAGTGAAGCAACGCCGTGCTGGAAGTCGGCCAGCGCTTTCGGGCCTGTATCTTTACTGTCTGGTGGCGCCGAAGCCAGGATGGCCAGCGTCGACAAGCTGTCTATGAGGGTCAGGGAGTAGTTGCCAAGGACGTCGTTGAGCTCGACGTTCCGGGGATTCAGGCGGTCTCGGGTCAAGGGGGCACAGGAGACTGGGCGTAGCTACTGCGAGTGAGCTGCATGGTCTATCGGAAGTATCTAACTCGGGGCAGCACCATACCTCGTCCTCGGGGAAGGCTATGGCCATGTAATTATCGAAGCCGTGATAGAACATTTCCACGGTCTCCTGCCTCAGCGCCGCGACCCTGTCCGGGCGCATTGCGCCGACCAAGGCCAGCCATGACAGCAGCAGCGCCCAGAACATAGCCCATGTGGCCAGCGACGCCGCCGAGGCCGCAGTCTGTCCGGGGGCCAATTTCCAGCCGGCCATGCCTGCCGAGGGCATCACCGGCAGTGCGAGCCAGGACACGGCATGTGTGGGAGTAAACAAAGGGCCGAGGCCGAGGGGCGATGCTGGCGAATGGATCACCGTACTTGAAACCAACAGACTGCAGCTCTGGTCAGCCCGGGGAGGAGTGCGGCGGGGGGTTGATGATGTCGGTGGTGCACGAGGACGGAATGAAGCTCGACAGGTGTCGCATGCTCGATGCTGTCATCAAGCTGCATCGCGGGTCCTGGTGGGTTACCTCGTGCTACGAGGGCCGTTAAGCGTTGCCGGTATCCACTAACAGGACAGCCCAGGCTGTTCAGCGGGCGACAGTTAGGGGGGTCTTGCCAGGCCTAACGGAGGACAGATGTCCCGACTGATGGGCCTGGAGTGCGGTGCATGAGGCCACTTAGAGGCCTGCCCTTGGACCCCCCTGGCAGACCTGGCCTTCTGGCCCGGCCGCCTAGGCTTAGGCTCAGCCCATCAACGACGGTTGACGTGATACGCGTGCTATACCCGGCCGCCCTGCCAGCGGCCCAGGTTGACTTGCTCTCAACTCGGTGCTAGGTATGTATACAACGCGCAACTAAGCACTCAACCCAAGCGCTAGCCGCCAGTGTCTCTGTAGTACGCGTCTCTCCTTGCTTCGAGGGTATGGGGGTGGGGGCGGGCTAAGCGCCGTCACCAGGGATGGACACAGCACACCAGCACCGGACGACGTTCTGGGTCACTATAAGCGAGAATTACACCCTTTGAGCAAGGCACAGTGTGCATAGTGGAGACACGAGAGAGTAGAGAGAGAGAGAGAGAGAGCTTTTCCCTGGGCCTGGGGTTGACAATCCCTCAGGAGCCCGGCAAATCTCAACAGAGATGCTTGTCCCTGTCTGTCTCGCGGAATGATGGGGCGTCGGATCCTGGATGACTTGCCTTAGCAGGATCCGGCACCCATGCTCGAACGTCGATACCGAAGGACAGGCTCGTCTCCTCTTCCCATTCTGACTTTGCTTGTTGAGCGTGCAGCCCTCACTCCGGTGGAGAGAAATGGACGGGGCCCAGGCTTCTACGGCCCGGCTAAGCCTCAATATTTCCACCCTTGTTGCGTGTCTTCGTCGCTGTAAAGCTGGTTGCATGCCTGACTCGATGGGCCGATCTGCTGCTCTTGTCTATCAAGTTACCCGCTGGGCACACATACCTCCCAAAGGATTGTGCCTGGCATATGCTGCCCCGCCTTGGGAAAGGGAGAAACACCACGAAACATGGGCCGCATTCTGAAGTATATCGAGGTATATAGTGGAGTGGCTTACACATGGGGCTCCCACGGTCTCAAACACTGCAGGGGACTTCGAGGCTCTATGCTCGCTCCCCCACGTACGGCCGCAACTGATCAACGTCGAGAGACAGACAGCGTTTCCAGTAGCAGTGACGTATTTGATGTCTTTACAAACGCTATCTACTATAGTGGCTACTCATTGCCGATTCTCGAAGGGCTCCCAACCATTGCGGCCTGGATCCATGCTCCTTTCGTCAGAATGTTTCCTTTATGTGCCAATGGCCAGGTGGAAGGCACAGGCTTCCCGGCCGACACCTTCGTGACACCTCTCCGAATCCCGAGGCACCAATAGCAGGGCATTATGGAGGGGCGTTGAGAGTCATAACGGACCGCCTTTCTGGGGTGGTCCCTACAACTTCAGCTACGGCCGTGAATTGGTAGATCTTATCCTCCCTTCTTGACCGCATTATTGCCGGTATGTGGCACAGTGTCCGTATCCAATGAATCAAGGGAACAAGCAACTATGGTATAGATCCTGTGTGAGCCCCTGGCAAAGACCTCCTCTATGGAATAAGAATGCAATGTAACCGGCGGCATGGTCTCAATACCCAAGGATGCACGCATGCATAAATACTACCTGCAAGGCGAAGTTGAAGGCGCCTGACAAGACGAACGTGCGGTTATTTACACAGCAGTACCAGGCAATGGGGGAAGAGGATGTCGCTAGGCAAAAGGTCGCCGAGGTCGTGTCACCTTGCCGACAGAATGGATCGCATATTGCAACATTCCCATGCAGCCAATCCAGCTCGCGAGATTGGCGCGATTGGAACACACTTCGTAGGTATACATACCATGGTCATGGTTGAATTCCGACGGGTGGATCCAGGAGAACAGACACTCTTCGACTGAAATGCTGAATTCTCCACCCTTGAGCAATGTGCTCCCATGTGTCCCCAGAATTTCTCGGGTACCGCAGCGTGTATAGACCATAGTATGCATGTAGTCAAAACTGGGGAAAATATGGGCGATGAGGGGGGTTGTGCATTTTCCGCAATACACTAGCATCTACGAGTCCACCGCGCGGAGCGAGATTACAGACATCCGCGGGACTGAAAAGCAAGAGTCAGTCATTCTGCAGTCAGTTTAGATGCAACTTGAACTGACGTCGTAGGAGTGGATGGCACAACGAATTTCACCAATAACATGGCATACAGCTTACCTACAGCCTGTCTACTAACTCCCGCTCATTTCATATCTGCATATAGCCTTATGGCCTCAAGCTTGATGATCTGTTCCTAGAAACTCAACGGCATCTAGTGACAGTACCTGACAAGGTGAGTGTCCGGGTGGCCAGGGTATATGGGAGAGCTTGGCTCCCCATACGCCCCTTTCTGCAAACCCCCGCGGTCCTTTCCATACCTGCCTGATCGGCGGTTGAAATGACAGCCATGCTGTGTCAAACGGGATATCAGGTCACTTTTTTCTGTACATCTAGGGGGGTAGAGGGGAATCTGGCAAGGAATTCGCCGACCCACAACGCAAGGTGAAGGAGGCGGTATCGCGGGAAACTTCTCTGCGGCGTGGTGGTCTCCAGTCACCCGGGGAACTCGGCCTCATTTCTCTCGTCATCAAGGATCGTGCCAGAGTCGTACTGCGGCTGCAGGGTGGGAGAAGGAGGAGGATGAGGAGGAGGCCATGTCAGAACTCTGATCTGATTCTCAAGCCCGGGGTGCAGGGTCGACCCATGGATGTGTGTGCTGCTGCTGCCCTACCCGTCGCACAAGGTCTCAGGGATTCCATTCGCCAGAGTCTATTATCCCGCGCACAGGGCCGTTATTGAGGCTATACCTATGGAGGCAGGCAGTACAGAGCTTCAAGCCTTCCCTCTGGTGAAAGGGAAAACGGTCGAACGGGGGCAAGAGAGGGGGGGTGTATGGTTGACTCTAATTTACCAACCACGCGGTTCGGGTGCTTGGTTTTCTGGGTTCTGATTCGTCCACACCGCGCTACACACCACAGCAAGAGTCTTGCAAACAGAGCAAGAACCCTGTGTCGTGTCTACACCGTATTAGACATTCTGTGCCTCTCTGTTCAACCGGCTAGGCGCGCAGACCGTGTGTCACTGGACGTAGCACGTGGCCTGGAGCCACTTCTACCCCCCTCCCCTGAAGGTTATCCGTCCAGTTATGGCACAAGTCACTGAGCTACATGGACCGCCAGCCTCTGCAGATTTGGGCGCAGACGTGTCAGATCTTGACGGTCTCTCCCTTGCTGCCAGATCCACTGCCTGGGACAAATATAGCAGAGGCTGTGTCAGCAGCCGAGGTGACATTGTATAGCGTTCACCATGGCATAGACCAAAACTTTTGCCTCACCGCTTTCAATTGGTAATCGTTTCTGACACAATCTCGGCCCAATCGGAGCGGGCGTAGTATACATCACAAGAAGTGTGAAAATCAATGGTTGAGGTAGGTAGTACAAACGATTGTAGG
This sequence comes from Neoarthrinium moseri, assembly GCF_022829205.1. Taxonomy (NCBI): domain Eukaryota; kingdom Fungi; phylum Ascomycota; class Sordariomycetes; order Amphisphaeriales; family Apiosporaceae; genus Neoarthrinium; species Neoarthrinium moseri. The sequence continues at coordinate 144,335 of NW_026055124.1, forward strand.
GAAACTAAAAAGAATTCGCTGCTTGTTGCTATCTGCCCCCTCCCCCCCCCTTTTGTTATCTTTTCCCGAAAAGATCTCCCTTGCGGCAGGCCTGCCAGCGTCTGGGTTTTGAACTTTTGTCTGTTTGGACTGAGTTGTGACTTTCTCCCTGTAAACTGAAAGCGAACCTTCCATGTCTACCCCTGAAAATGACCGAAATTGAACTATCTGCACTGGATTGTAATACGAATCAGTCAAGAAAAAAGCTATGCCATGCGCCTGAAACCCCAAATGCACACCTATAGTGACGATGTTCCAAGGACTGGGGCCGCCGAAACGTTGCCGCATTGTGGGCTCCGTAGATTAGTAAATGAATGAACTCTTCCGAAAAAAAAAAAAGAACTCCTTGTGGGACTGAGCCGAAGTGGTATATGAAGGACCGTTGAACTCCAGAATGAGCAAAAGAGAAAAACCCGGGGTATCAATGAAGTCAGGAATGCCTTGCGCGAGCTTTAGGACATGTGATGATCTCTCTCTGGGAAAGGGCTGCCGTAGAAAGAACTGGTATCTCTATGTTGCTTGGCCATGAGCTGTTGACACGCCTGTTTGGCGACTCGTTCGCTGTGAGCTTGGTTCATGTCCTGTTCCGCAGACGGATGTCTCATGGATGACTCTGGCTCGGAAATTTGCATTAGATCCGGCTCCTCTGGCTCCATCTCGGGCTGCCAGACGTTGTTGAAAAGCATATCCGCCTCCTCGACGCTCAGCGACGCACGAGCCCGCCTTCTCATGGCCTCGTCATCATACAAGACGTTTGCTTCGGATCCTGGTGTTGGATTCCAAGTGATGGCCTGGGTCCGTTGACTTTGCTTCTTCTTGCGTGATTTCCTACCCTTCTCTCCATTCCCTTCTGGATCGTACTCTTCCTCACCCAGCTCTACCAAACGTTTGATGATGTGTGGTGGTTTCCAATCCCACGCCATACTTCCGTTACTACGCTCTTTCATTATCTTGATGATCCCATCGTATCGATTATTGTCGTACTCTGCGGCAGCTTCTAAGAGCAGTCGATCCTGTACAAATCATTAGTAAGCTGATACTTGTGGTCCGGGGAATAGTTGGTAGCTGTTGGTTGGCACCACTTACCTCACTCTCAGGCCATATGCTGTGCTCAAACACCGCACGATTAAGCTGCATCTGTAGAGCAGCTCTCTCTTTTCTCTCGAACTGCTCAGCGTATTTGTCCGCGATACGTTCCCACATTGCTTTTCCCTTGCTGCTTTCCATCTCCAGCCGAGTGTTAAAGAGGAACTGGGTGTCCTTTGGCGCAGCATCGCTCAACTTGATTTTCTCATGAGGCATGCGTTGGCTGTTCACGACACCAGAGGGCGAGGCTCTTCCAGCAGATGAAGCTCCCTGGTTTGAGAACTCCCCTTGGCCGCCATGGATGGAGGAATTTCTCCGTGTAGTACGTGAGCGTTTCCTCTGTCCAGCTCGCTTTGTGTTCTTTGATCTTGATCCCCGTTTATAGGGTGGGTACATCTCTAGTATGAGGGGAGGAGGGTGACCGAGGGGCGGGAATGGGTGGTGAAGCCCGTCAATTGGTGTCATCGGTGGCCCAAGACCCCCGGGAGTGGGCGCCGAACCAAGAATAGGCACATGCTGAGTGGAGGAACTTAGTGACATAGGTGGTGAAGTATACCCATAGTGCTCTGTGGGTTCTGTCTTGGTCAGACTGGAGGGATCGACACTGGAGATGTTTGTAAACAGCGCCGTGGAAGACATGTGGGGTGACAAGTCCTCCTCCGTAACCGAGTCTCCCGAGACGCCATAAGAACCAAAATAGGTGGGAGGACTGCCTGGAGCAGAGACGGCCATACTTTGACGTCGAGGTGATCCTGTGGATTCGAGGCCATGCATTGCCAGAATATCCGCAGATGGGTGCATAGCCATAGGGGATGCTGCCTGACTGGTTGTCATCATGGAGTGAGCTTGATCATGGAACCATTCTGTGTGGCTGATCCGGCCTGTGTTCGGAGGAGTTCCTTGCTGTGAGTTGCTTCCATTGTAGGTATGAGACATCTTGGACCCAGCTCTCTCCAGCATGGACGGAGAACCGGCTACGGATACCGGTGTTGGCAATGAATCATATGATAGCGGGTAGGTATTAAAGGGGGCAACCTGCAAAGATAATGAAGTGAGCCGGCTGTTGGTGAAAACCCAATGTCGGCCAGGCCTACTTACCGAAGAATAGGTCGCCGCCTGCTCAGTTGTTTCACAGGCAACAGTCCTCGATGATGCGGGTGTGTGCCCACGCAATGACAGGTTGGTCTCAGTCGAGATAGTGTCGCGGTTCAGCGAGGCCCTTTGCTGCATATAACTCTCCTTGTCCATGCTTAGATCTATAACGATTTTTTCGCAGTTGGTTTTAGCGTTGGCGTCCTTCAGGGCAACGTGACTTTTATGCGAACCACAAGCGGGAGGACTGTTACGCTGTTTGAGGTTTTTCGCGCGCATCGGCTCATAAACTCTCGTGCGGCAGTGTAAACTTGGATAAGTATAAAGAACTAGTTGGATTGAAAGAGGATAATGTTTCGTTGGTAGCCACGGCAGGAAAATAAGAAGATGAAGAAAAAAAGATGGGAGGACAAAAGGGAGTGTTATAGCCATGAGAGTACAGCAGAACAGCTATGAGAGCCTGACAGGGTGGATTCACTACGATCTTTTGACATGGAGACTCACGCAGCTTGCCAGGGTAGAGTGTGCCCCCGGTACGTAGCGATACATGATTCTCCTGGATGATCAACGTACAGGGAACAGTTGTGATGTCGACATGGGTGTGCTCGGCAGCGTCCTTTGGGGGCTTGGGTCTAGCCATTGCTAGGAGCTCGTCGGAAATGTTACATGGGACACCATTCCATGGTGTGTACGCAGCGTGGAGCTGCACGATAGCCGCCGGCATGCCGGGGTGACTTGTACACCAGCAGACGCGAGTGGGCACTTGGACATCTTGATCTGGGCCAAGGTTCTGTGTGCACAGGCAATCCCAGCGTCCCATCACTTATCCAAGGTGTGTTCATCTGCGGCCCATAGGCGCCTAAACCGACGGGGTATTGCGGTCTACCTCCTAGGGGACGGCAGGGGCTCAGCAAGGCTTGGTGGATCGGCAAGAAGTCTGGTTCACGGATATAGTCTAGGGACGGGCACGGAAGCTTGGATGGCAAGGAGTGAGGTACCATGGGGATCTGTGGACGAGAACAGGCAGGGTACGGTCGACGGACAGGACGGACAGCTCTGGGGTCAACAGCAAACGGTTTGGAACCCGCCAGGTTCGACAGGGGTCGATATATTAAACGGCTGTTGCCCATCATCTTACTCGATTAGGTTAATCCAGCCTTGCACTGCAAACACTTTGCACACTGTATGTACATAACAAGCATCTCCAAACCCCGTCAAAGTCATATAACTAGTAGTTCGAACCTGGGCCCCATGTACAGTGGTAGCACGATAAAAGTTTGGGCGGGATACAGAGACTGGACTAGTCGATTGACTATGCAACCGTGAGCTCTTCTCTTATAACTCGTGGCCTATGGCGAATACCATCCGGGTTCGACATCATTCTTGGAGAAAAGTGGCCCTTCCAAAGCGTCTCCAGACGGTCTTGCTCATAAGTAGATGTTCGAGGGGGCGCAAGCCGGCATTCAAGCTCCAGGCTCATTAACGTTGTTGATCCGCCATCACACGGTATCGACCAGGGTGGGCCATTCCTGGCCACACAGAGGGGGATAGACTAGGATCAAGCATCGGCATGCTCTGGCATGTGTAGTTACGTACTATGTGTGAGTACTAAGTAGGCAGGGGAAGGAGGCTCTCGTACGACAGGAACCAGCCCTATGTCCCTAGCACGACGCTTCTGGCTCCGCCATGACTGCACAGAGGCCTGAACTCGCCCACCTTGCTCCCGCATCGCGTAGACGGGATGGGTGCGCTTCTGCCTCGACGATTGGGGCAGGCTGCGGCAGTAAGACCCCAAAAACAGATGCACGGTTTTTACTTGCTGGCAGCCGGCCGACCACCGCGCGATCGACAAACCACAACGGTTTGATCGCTGGAGTGACTCGCCTGATCCGCGCATAACTCGGGAGTGCGAGCAGTACCTTTGCAAGCGAAGATGTGCCATTGGGAACGAGACGTACCTAGGTACTATGTAGTGTTGATGCCCGGGGAACGCAGCCGCAGGACCAAGGCCGGAATCGACAGTGGTTCTTGTGTCACGCCTGTGATTTCGAATCCCTGGCTAGGCCATCCGAATAGTGGAACCCGCCAACCTCGACTGAACTCTCAATGCGAAACAAGATAGCTCAAAAGAGCAGACACAAACTTGACGAAGCCCTTTTCCAGCTAGGCGACAGATCCTTTCCAAGCCCAAGTGGACGATCAGCACATACCGTGGACGAAGGCACAGCGGCACAACACACCAGTCCTGTAGTGGGGTACGTAGCCTGGAATGGGCTCCATCCATGATGCCAGCACCTGGGCAGACCAGACCTCAAGACCGCTGAACAGGTTTCTCCGTGCTACGTTCTGGGAGCCTTCAGTACTGTGTGAACGGGAGACCTCTGCAAAGCCCCTCTTGGCACTGCAGTGCTGCGCCAAATAAAACCTAAAAACGCAAACGGATAGTCTGGGTTAGGTTGCCGCTGTATTGCCCAGGGTGGGCAAGAGTGAGAGACGGGGAGGGGGGGACGGGGGGACGGGGGGTGACGGGGGAGGGCAGTGCGCGAGCGGCTGTATCCCGAATCAACCGGCCCTGTCAAGTCCCTCGAGGGGACCCGACCTCCCTGTCATTCTGCCCAGAGGCCCGCCTTCTGCTGCATGAGCTCCGGGACAGCATCGAGAACCGCCATGTCGAAAAACACTGGCCGTTTGCACAGCATTGACTGATTTCTTCTACCGTTATTGATGATGCAAGCCACAGGGTCCCCCCGAGACTCGAGATCGTATACCTTATTCGCTATACTTGAAGAAGGGTTACTTTACTGTCTCTGCTATCATTCATTCATGCTAGGACCTTTTGGCCCCGCAGATCTTCGCCAGGCCAATCTCGGTTTGCCGAACCGAGCTAGCTGGCCAAGTCGCGGCCCTGAATGCCGTCTTGCAAAAGCCGAAATCCTGACAACTGGCGATGGGCCACGGCGTCTATCGGCTTCTGCAACTAGTCTCGAGGCAATTTTTAGAACAGAGCACAAAGACACACGAGACCAACACGTTCGTGGCGCCTACTCAGCCCACGCACCGTCGCGCTTAAGGAGGATGCCTCAGTGGACTTCCAACAGACCGTTTTTTTTTGTGCTATCATCATATCAGATCATGTCCTGTGCGGCAGTGTCGATGGCAGTGTCGACCCAGTGGTGTGGTGCGACGAATCGAATTGACGGGCGGTAAGTTTGATTGATGCTACAGTGACCGGAAGCACGACATGGGATGAGCAATGCACAATGCACAAATGCTGCCTGCCCATGAGCCAGCCCGGCCTGCATGAGCCCAAAAGTCTGCTACCGTGCAACCATGGTCGTGTCAGTCAGGGAGGAACGGGGGGGAGAACAGATACGACATCCTCCTCCCCCCGTTAATTGCATGGATGGATGGCTTAAGCCGGGTGTGGATACTACGAAGAATTGCCGGGAAACGCTGAGTCGATGAACAGACTGCTTTTGTGCCATTGGTCGGCGCTGTGGGCTATACCAGGGGCAGGCGTCTCTGATTGGTCCCAGGCCGACCCGACAGTCTGGAATTGTATAGATTTGGTAACCGTGCGTCTGGTGACTTGGGTGGTGGGGGCGGGATGCAGTGTGACCATGTTACTGACTGCATTTGGCTGAGACGGCGCAAGCGAGACGATGCCAACCTAGGCAGTTCCTCGGTCGCTCCATACTGGATACTGGAAACTTATCTGCGCACTTGTGCCGGGGTATGGAACTTACTTTCCCTTTTGCCGCGCGCTCTTGGTCACACCGTCCCCGAATGTGGAAAATCATCATCGACGCTCCCTCCGCCTGAGCGTCGCTGATCTTGTTGCTTGCTGGCCAAGTGTGCAGCAGACGTGTCACCAAGGCCAGCTAGGCCGTGCTCAACCAACAAGCAGCGTCTAACTCTGGCCGCCATTGGCTGCGACAGGCGCCCACAGTGTGCGCACTTGTAATTGCGTTAATAGATTCCCGCATATGCCCCATCTGCCTGCGCCGCCTTGTTGCCTCGACGAGATCTAGGAAATCACTCAAGTCGGCGTTCCAAAGGTCGCGCCCAGCCTGTAACATTAGTAACGGCAGTAATGTCTGTAATGAAGCAAGGCTCTTCGACCCTTGGGCTTGCTCCCTCATTTGACAATGGCATTGGGTGGGCTTGCAGCTCCATACGACCATACCAGCCCTACCGGGGTTCGCATAGTGAAAGCTGCTGGGTCCCAGGCGCCTAGCTCGCGTGGATATTCCTAATCGTGCGTTTGTACCGATCTCTATCTCTGCTGTGTTCGAGCGGGTTCGTCAGTCCCAGACCCTCTAGTCACAGGTCCAGGCCTTGCATTGACATTGATGATGCTTTCAGGCCGCATGCCGGCGCCTCCAGTTCGTCGGGTTCGCTGCATGCGGAAGGAAATTGGGCTATATCGACGCAGGCGCCTTGTGTACGCTATCATGTTATGTTATGGTTAAGTCTGAGCAGATTTGCTCGGAGTGATGGGCCACCAATAGGCAGCATGCCACGGAGTCAGGGCCGCATCCACCACGGTAGACGTCTGACAGCTCCTTCCGCTGTGGCCAGCCGAGGAATGGGAGTCCATGTCTCTGCCCTGCAGTAACGAGCGCCTCTGCTCCTGAACGACCCGGCAAAATAGCTGTGGATCAACCCTGTCAAGACCTGTCACACTCCGTGTGCTACATTCGTGACGACACGAATCCATCCCTCCAGCCTTTGATGGCCTAGATTTGAACGGCTATTCGCTGGAGACCCCTACTAACAAAGTACTGCCCACGGCTCCGAGATATCTTGAGCAGTAGCTTGAAGATTGGATTCCCAGATGCCCGCATTACGGCATCCATAACTACGTAGCCATCCAAACGCCTTCGATCCGACATCGACCAGAGTTCCTGCCGGCAAGACGGTGTCCAACAGAAAGCTAGATTCCTGGCTTTGCCAATCAAAGGCTCAACAGTGCGCTACTAATCAACGCTGGAGGAACCACCTACCGGTCTTCCGGGGGGTTTGTCCCCTCAGTGTCCTCGAAGAGGAGGGGGCTGCCACCCAATCGAAGACTTCACTCTCTTTGCTTGAAGAGCTGGGTACCATCCGCATGCAGAGAACCTGCCCACTTAGTCACTTTGCGCTTCCGTCAAATAGACGCAAGCAGCGAAAGGCATAAGGAAACGGGTAGATATTGTGGGGTTGAAGTGTGTGACAAACGACAGGCAGCAGAAGGCATCCAAGATGATCACTAGACCTCCTCAGGGGGTGGGAGGGGATGTAGCCTCCGCAAGCCTTCTGTATGGATGAAACAAGCAGGCGATCCTCGACGCCCCCATTCTCCATGTGCTCGTGGTCCGCAGGTACTAGTGACATGCCATGGAGTGGTGCCATCTGTCTCTGGATGTATACCTTTGGTACCGTCCATCGCCTTTGTCCCCTATCTCGCCACCGAGGCCCACATTGGGATATTGTAGACTTCGTCTTGAACCCTTCCGCAAACGGCCTGATAACATGATCTTGAAAGAGCAGGTCCGCCGACTCTGGGAAACTCTGCCTGTCCACCGTATGCGTCACACGGGTTTAACTGATCCTCCGGCACATGGGAGGCGCCACCCTCGATGCTAGACAGTGGACTTGGAGCTAGGAGCGGCTCGCCATTGCCCTAGTATGCAGATACATCCCTGGATTTGGTCTCCGTAAGCGGGCCTGCACGTCTGAATCTGGAGGGGGCTGAATCGAAGGCAGTGAAGACTCCCCCCTAAACGCACTTGATAGGTACGCATCTGAACCATCAGACCACGGCACACTTGGACCACGGAACCTTGTCGATATCTCGATGGAGATTGTGGCCTTGGCCACAGCCTAGGTAAACCTCGAAGTCGAAACTGCACCGCATTAGACCAGGCTGAAGTTGGCGATGATTGGTTCAAGTCCGGCTGCAACCCCGGCGGCCACCTCGGCGACGGCCCAGGAGGCATCCAAGGAGACCAGAAACATAGAGACAGGAGAAGGCAGACTCAGCCTAGCTCTGCCTCAGCTTCTGCGGCCCCTTGGGACTTATAGCGCTTAGGTCATGAGAACGTGGTGTTTTGCACTGCAATTCGTTGCTACGGACACGGCGGGCCCACAGGCGGCCAGTTTCGGCGGCCGGCGAACGGGGCAGTGAACCTTGAAGGCCCCCCGACGTGGCGGCCCAAAAAGGCCCAAAACCGCGGCCAGCTAGCAAGGGCAGAACAATTTTCGACTTTCTCTACTTACGTAGATGGCCATCAAGCGATAGCCAGGACCGCCCACGCCGTTCCGCAACCGCCCCTACCGAAGTCCATGCATTGCCGGCCGGCCCGCTGCTGACTAGTCTCAAAGTAGCACTGGAGTAGTATACGGGGCCCGTCAGCTCCACAGGCCATAGTCCTCGCACGGTCGCCAATGGTGACAGAGACTCAAAGCTACTGTTGCATTCTGAAGCCTGGAGAGCCAAGTATTAGCCAAACAGGCCAATGGCCGCTCAGAGGCAACAACCAGGCCCAGAGCTGATTGCCTCAACCGCTGCAGAGCGGGCTATCTCTGGCCTGCGGAGTGCAAGTGGTGTCCCGGACTCCCTTGCACGGCAGACATGACGACACACCCGGGAGTCGAATCGGCTTCCTCGATCCTACATATGTCATCTGCCTGTGTAATTTGGGGGCCGCACCCACGCCCAGAGCGCAAGTTTGGATGGGGATTTGCGGGGGCCAGTCACATTCGAGAAATCCTTCAACGGCTACATCGCATCATCTGTATTCAGCTGCACCCTGCCTCTTCGGCGGGCATGGTACGTCAAACCGCTTTGATTGGCGTTAACCACCACTATAGCCAGCTGCCGAAACCCCTTAGGTCATTTCGTCGCGGCCCAATCGCCATGCCCAATCCCAACATGCCCGCGGCCTGCGGCTATCGCGGCTATAGCGTCTCCTGCTACATAATGCCAGCCGAGATTACAGTAAGACGCAGAGAACTGGAAAAAAGGAGTCGTCGCGATACCACAAGCGATCAGGCCTCTCTTTCCGTAGAAGATGCTTGGTCGAATCGCGAATGTAACCCCTTGCGTGACGGGCCACACAGATAACCTGCCGAAGAAAGCAAGGACAGCGACGAGCTGGCTGGCTGGCTGGCTGGCTCCTCATACCCAATGCACTCGAGCGGCGTAGGAGGTGCCCTTCGCGTGCCCCTTCGCAGACTGCGACTCCACGCAGCGCGCACCCAGCAGGGGACTGGGCCGGCCCCCCGAGCACCCGAGAGCATGCTCTCGTTCGTCACAACACGCGATCCTGCCTGCAGGCCGGGTTCTGGCAAATCGCGTGAAATCCTACCGGTTGCCACGGCCGGGCGCGCGCAGAAGCAAAAGCAGAGTGGGCCAAAGTACTGGTGGGAATAACAGAAGGGAAAAAAAAACACATGGCAACGGCATGGCCAATCTGCACTGTGCCTTGCAGCCTGCCATTCCCCCCATCCTATTGCAACCCATCTCCCACGAGTCAGTTTTACATTGCAATGTTTCCATCAGATCATCAAGGGGAAGAGCAGCCCCCCAGTCTCGCTCTCTCTCAATAGTTGGTGAACCCTGGTGCTGAAACAATTGAGTCGGTCACCGCATCTGCGCCGCCCTACCCGTGAGCCTGTGTGCATGCGTTTCTCTGCAGGCCGTTCAGGGGGTATAGTGTCGTATTGATCCTTTCGCCTTGCCCGGGCTCCTTTCTATACTTGATCTCAGTAGCGTCGGATGTCCATCAAGGCCCGATACTATGCTGACTGCTATAGTATGAGCAGCCGGTTGTGTCTTGCTGGCCGACGCCCCCATCCCCCAAACAAAATTCTTGTCCGCGCTTATTATAGCATTCTCTGATACACCTACGAGCCGGGAGGCAACTTTGTCACCTGCCATGATGTCTGCTGTTGGTGCACATATATAGAACCGAGAAGAGTGGCCCTCGAGATGATGCGTGAAGGCCTCCTGCGCAATCTCGTCATGCGGGCCAAACGTGAGTTTGTAGAAACGTGGACCAAACAAATCACTTGAGAGCTGTGACAAGTTGTTTGATACGACATGAACGCGACGAATGCAAGCCAGTCAGTTCACGCCCCTGGTTCGATGCAGAAGGTTTGTTGAATGATCAATTTGCACATTAGTCTCCCTATATACCTACTCTGTAGACACTACTATCTAGGTCAACCGTGCCCAGTTTTGATGTGCCCCCAGCTTTGTTGAACAGGAAAGCAAACCCACCGATGAGAAGATGCCAAGAACCGGAACCCCCCTTCAATCTCGAGAAAATGCAGATAGAACATTATCTGAACTGGGTATTAAGACACGTTGCGCAATAATGGAAATCCTCCCAATGCTATTGGAAATGTGGAATGCAGTTGGCGTCCGCATCGCACGCTGTGAAATGAAAACCCACTTCAAGTGGTATGCGGAGTGAGAACACTCACTTCGCTTCAATCAATCTCTAAACGCTCCTGTCATTACTGTGAATCAACGCGTAGTCTCGTCAACGTTGATCCGGAATCATGTGCTCGTACCGTCGAGGGTCACTCGGGCGGCGTATGTTTGTCCAAGTCCCCCTACTCGTCTCGAGAAGAATAGTGGAAGTCAGGGGCTTGAGCCATGTCCTACATGCCTTCCAGGGGTTGCGGATAAGAGTAGTTGAAATCAAGCAACCCGTCCAGCATCCAATGTTGCGGGTCAAAGAAATCATAGTTGGGGTCTCCCCCGTAGCCCATGCCTGCAATCATACTACTGGGGGCGGCACTCATGCCGTTGTTAGCAGTAGGTGTCAGGGCGCCATTGGCAGCAATCAGGTTGGGCATGTTGTTTTGAGGAGGCATGAGCGTGCTGTCCAGGTGTGTAGATGATGCTGAAGACTCGTTAGCTGAGTCTGGATTAGTTGGTTGTTTGAGAGCTGTCCCGTATTAGTAAGTTCTAAACGCCACGCCGAGCGTGGTGAATTGACAAGGAGATTCCAGATGCTTACCGTCAAGTGTACCTCGCCCTTGGGCTTGGTATTCCTCTCTCCATCGCCAGATGGAATCATACACGAGACTCATGCTATGCCGGCAGCGCACCTTCAGCTGCAAACTATCATCGACCTCAATCTTGTCGCCGTCTCGGTACGAGGTGTTGGAATGGTCAATTCTTGCGCCGTTCCACATCTGCACGATGAGCTCGGCCAGCCGCCACTGGAGATCGTTATCCTGGACGCTCGTAGCGCGGATTGCATTAATGGTCTTGTGGAACAGTGTCCGGCCGCGATCAAAGTCTCCCACGGACTTGGCGAAGAAGGATCTCATCAGCTTCAGTAGCGCGAAGCCAGCCGCCACGAGCATCTGCTGCAGATAATTGGTGGAGAAGCGCAGGATGTGGTGGTTGCTGTCTTCGAACAGCAGGTCCAAGAAGCTTGTCACCGCTCGCCAGAGTCCCATCAGATCGTCTACGTAGCCGGGAGTGGTACTCGAATCGAAGAATCCAGCTAGGCGCAGATGTACGGCTGCGGCTTTGAGATGTACCTCCACGATTGGCGACAAGTGCTGCGACATGATGGAAGCCTGTAGTTCCTGGTAATCTCGGCGGTAGACGCGCATCAGCATCGCTCGATGCTCGTCACCCGCCACACCTCTGGGATCGCTGGCATTGCTGTACATCTCCTTGGAGACCTTGTCACAGAAGCGCTCGATTCGAAGTCTGGCTTCCAGTTCGGGGCTTAGGGTGAAAGGTCCATCCTCACCAGGGCGAATGGCAAGGGTCCAGTCATAAAGACTCGACGCTGGCTGGCCGTAGCCTGAGCCGACGTGCTGGGCAACAATGTTACAGACGGCCCAAGTTGTGACGCGGTCGTGGAGTTGATCCTTATTCAGCTCGACGGAGACGCGGGAGAAGTCCTGCGTGTGGCTGGGGCGGTGCAGGCCGATGCCGGTGGCAGCCTTCATCATGACGCCGCAGAGGATATGGGTCGGATCAGCCGTCGTGGTACTGGTAGGTAAAGGCCACGTGCAGATCAGACACAGGGCCTTGACAACGAAGTAACTGTTGGGGACATCCCCGACGGTGCCCCAGAGGAGCCGATGCAATGGTCCACTGGAAAGATCGTGAAGGATGGTGGGCCTGGCTGTGTAACGTCGCGATGCAATTGCGATGATGGTCCAAAATAGCAAGGCATGTTGCTGGAAATAGAGATCAGGCGACTGGTCGGGGTTTAGGAAAGGCAGGAATGGGTGGTAGTATGCGAAGAATTCTTGAAAGAGCCCGACGACGTCCTGCTCGGTCAGCCGGACGCCTTCCAACTCATAAGCATAGTGAGTGGCCATGCTGTAGGAGCCGCCCCTCTTGAGAGTGAGCAGAGAAGTGACAGCCTCGTCGGACCCCATTAGAGAGGGGTTGCGCGTGTGCGAATAAGCACTGTTGGCAACAGGAGACTGAAGCTGAGAGTGGTGGTGGTCCTCTGGCTCCTCGTCTACGATGTACCCCTGGGCCCTGGCCTGCGATATGTTGCGGCGCAGGCGATCGATTTCCTTTTCCATCTCGGCATGTTTGGATCTCTTGCCTATGCGCTTGAAATTGGACTCGATCTTGCAATCGAGCTTCAGGCGGTTACACCGGGAGCAGCTCTGGAAGGGGTCTTGTACCACATCGCACCGCAACTATACGCAATGGGTTAGCCTGCAAGTTTCGTTTTTCGTGTAGATAGAAGTGTATTGATCCTTGAACATGCCCAAGCACGCGTGCATGAAAGACGCGGGCTGGTTCCCTCTTGCGAACCAAACCGACGACGGGCTTGCTTTGAACAAGGTAAAAGCCGAAGGAGCGACAAGCGGGGGGGCTATGGTATGGACTGGGCGACTTCTGCTCACCTTTTGCTGGCGACACTCGTTGCAGGCACGTTTCACGCCGGGCTGCCTCTTCTTCTCGGGCTCGAGCATGGATTGATCCTCGTCGGCGCCGGCGGCGCTGCCCGGACTGCTGTCCAGGCCGCCGGTGCTCCTCTTCCGCTTGATGATGGGAGCATTGCGGGCACTGACGGGCGAGGTCGGGCTCAGGGAGGCGGAGCCGGCGCCGATGATTGAGTGAGCATCCATGCGCACTCGGCGTGGCAGGAGCCAAAGCGCAACCGGCAGCGGCAACGGCGACGGCGACGGCAGCGGTCCCAGCGGCGTCCGGTGAGGGCGAGCTGCGGAGTGCGGCGGGCGCGGCGCAGTGCTGTGCTGTGGGCGGCCCAAGGCCAATGCAAATCAATGCCTGGTGTATGGCTGGCTTTGCGGTGCTGGCGCTGGCGGTGGTCCTGGTGCTGCTTGCGTGCACGCGGGCTCCGAAGTCGCGAGCCAGTCTACAGTATACTCGTCTGCCGACAACGGAGAGTGCTCGAGTCTTTTGTGGTGTTTGCGGGGAAATTTTATTTAGAAAGAGGCGCGGGAGAAAAGCAAAGGAATTTCTTGACCAGAGCGGCTGGCTTCGGTGGGCTTGGTGGGCTGGTGGACATGTGGGCACATTGTGGGCATTGTGGGCACGACTCGACTGGACTCGGCCTTTGGCAATTGGACCTCAGTCAGACAGACCTCCAGGCTTGACTCAACCAGCCCGGCACTCGGAAGGGCGAACAAGACACCAAGGTCACAATCAGACCTTGCTGCTTGGTTGCTTGGAAGAGGCGGGCAAAAGGCGGGGAAGGCAACACTGGGAACGGGACTGGACTGGACAGGACTGGCATTGGATTGGACTCGAGGCCGGAAATACCGTTTTGCCGCCCCGCCCACATCGGCTCCAAGGCGTCCAGGTTCGTGGTGGTCCATTAGAGGGTGACCCCCTCCAGCTACCTAGGTAGGCCAGGGAGGCAATGAGGAGGGGTTCCCAAGGTTCGGTCAACTTTGCTGCGAGCACGCCATCAGCCCGTCCCTATCGATAAGAAAGTCACTATACTCCAGATGACAAAGGTGCTCTGCGCAGGAAATCAGGGCTATGACACAAGGGCACTGGCCGCTGTTTTTGCAATCCTTTTCTGGTCGCAAAGGCCAACTTGGAAGTATTTCAACCTCGGTGCAGCCAACTGTAAGAGCTACCGTAGGTAAGGTATAGCCAGAGAGCGGGACCCTGAGCTGTCAAGTCCAAGCCTAGCCTGGAAGCCAATGCTTTCAGGGTCCAAACTGGCCCCAAAGTAAGTTGTTAGTTACCTGGGCTGCTAATAATACGTTCACGCGCCTCAGGGCCCCCGACAACGTTTCGTTCGTCCCTGGCCGGCTCCGAAGCCCAAGCCCATTGGTTCGATTTTCTTGCCGTCGGGTATGTCTCCCGAGGCCTATTCCCAGCGTTCACGTTTCCAATGTTTTCTAAAGTTAGAAAGTAGATATATAACTCCGCCGCACCGCGATCATTCAGCGTAAGCGATATCACATTACTCGTATGCACAAGAACTTCGAGAGACATGCTGCCAAGAAGTAGACTTCGTGTGAGACCCTGGATAACTCGTACAGTACTTACTTTAGGGAGGGTATGGTGCCGGAGTAGAAAGCTGATCCTAGACCCATAAATACCCGCTAGTTTCTGACTGCCGTGCAAGGGCCCAGGCAGAACCCAACTCCTACATACAGGGAAGCCTATAAGCGCGGCTCTCACAGTCGAGAACATACACCTAACACCACGTCGTATTATCTCGCGGACTCCGTCGCTCCAGCCTGTGCCATGCACGATCCTACAAGGCGCCACCTACACCACCTCTGAATCCTGTCGAACCCGAGACAACGCTCGGGACTCCAGCAGCTCCTGTGTAACCCTAGAAGGATGTCCCCTACTTCGGCATCCCAGCCCCAGATGCATGCGCAGCGGCATCTCATCAAAGGCCGCCTGAGACCTCCACCGGGACTTTTGGCATGCAAATCATACACCGTTGCTCCCGCCAAGTCTAGCGAAGTGGTTGTCAAGAAAGCCTCTGACCAGGCAGAGCCTGGTAAGGCTTGTCGGTTCCGTCAAACGTCAGGCAAAATTAGCTAATCATCAATGTCCTCACGCAGGCCAAACAACAGAACTTTCCTCGGTTGCAGTGCCTCAACCATTCATAGACCCCGCCGTGCTGGAACGTCGACAGCGAGGGCAGACCTGATTCATTAACCGCTCAAAGCAACTGTCCTTTGCATGTCCTTGCATGCTGCTCGGTCATGTACCGTCGGCGTTAGCGTCGTCATTGCCTCGATAACCGATGCTACGTTCAATTTTGGGGGCCCGTTCGATCCTCCCTTGCCTTCCTTTCAGCTACGCGTCATGCGTCGACCATGTAGCCTTTCAACGTGGCCTGCAAGGATCAGGCGCGTGGCTTCCTGGGACTGGATCATATCATAGGCAGGGCGGCGGGCACAGCCAAGCCTGACGACAACCAATCCCAGGCCCCGTTTTTCTTAACCTGCTTTATAATCGCGGACCGATATTTCGGTCGAATCCTTCCTATTAACATACTACTACCCGGAATCCTACACACCGCCCCCATCTTCTGGATCGAGTCATTCCGATTTTCAAGGATGGTTACGGTGCAGGCGGGTGGCACAGATACAGCCATCCCGTTTATAACCCTGTCACGTTTGTATATAGATATTTTGATCTCATATCAGATCATCGTGGGGACCAGCAACATTGTGAAGGACTTCTGTGGACGGAAAGTTTCCTCTAACTTATTGCAGTCTTTCCCTGATGTCATATCATGGCCACTCCAACTATAGCTGATCAGTCTGGCCTTTGAGTTCGCACTGTCAGTACTTGTCGTCGGGTAGGGATGTGTTCAAACCAATGGTCAAGGTATCTCTGCTTGCCTTAACTCAAAGCAGCCGAGACCGTGATCGTGCGAATTATTGAGAATCCAGGAAGTACGAAGTCTGCGTTGAGCGTTCATCAAGGGTTGAGTGGATATATTTGCTTGGACCATCTCCCAATACCAGCATAGCCTCCATGCCATAATGTAATAGAAACCATACCATTGAGTCAACTGCATCGAGTGAATGTCATGTCAGATCTTACTGGGGATGGACATATGTATCTTGCCATACCCAGATTATCTTTCATCTACCGTTGATATGGGATAAGTGCATAATGTCAGGTATAATACTTACGATTTTTTTTAATGGTGTTATTTCCCTCATCCCTATCTCTCTCGGTCCCGGCCTTGCGATACGGTGCACGCAACTAATTCCTGCAGTCAAGCTCGGTTACATCCGTCCTACATGGACGCCACTTATAACGTGATCATAGGAGACTACTTATCTGAGATATCCACTCGTCTTGGCCAGCCCCTCAGGAAACCAGGACGGATGGTCTGCCCTCGTGTTACGCTGGCTACCCATGATTCATTCAAATAACAAGCGCCTACAATAGAGCGGTCATGAGGAATGTCATGTTGAAGCCTACGTTGCCCCCCGCCCCTCCTCTCACATTACCTAGAACACCAATTTGGTTATTTCAGTAACTGCGACAAACGTTTTTCATCAATTTGCTATTACGTTCAGCACACTAATCAGCCCGAGGACTATCATGAATACAATATAGCTCCCGATGCCCCTGAACGTTGTGTATAGGACTCAAGTCGAGAGCATCTTTCTCGCTTCATCGTGCCGTCGTCGATTGTATGCGGGTCGTAATCCATGGAACAAACTCTATCATAGAATTGCAGCATCGTTCGAAAAAAATCAGTGCCAGCAATCGGCATCATTCTTCATCATTGGGTCTCTACGCTCATGTCCAGCGCTGTAGATATGACGCTCAGAAATTATACATGAGCCGTAACAGAACAAACAAAAGCCTAAAATGTAGATTTAGACGCACTTCCTGCCTCTTCACAAGCTCGGAACATCTATTGAGTCCCGATTAGTTCAAAATCAGACCGTGACACCATACATGAGAACTGGAAGTGGTCGTTTGTTACAGAGTTAGACTCCTTTCAAGTACCTGCACTCATGACATTCTCGCGCCTATTTGACGATGAATGACTCCGAAACACGGGAAACATGTAAAGTAACTCCAAGAGTGCCTGTAGTCACCTATGCTTACACGGACCGAGATAACTACGAGAGTATGTCCTGTCCCTGAACTGGATACTTACTCTGACCATTGAACTATATTCAAGCTATTGGCCATAGTGCTTTGTTTCTATCCCTCGGTTGCTTGTCCTAGCTTAGAAATTCAGAATGTGGATAAGCCAAAAGAGCTTCAGGTCAGTACATGAATATGTCATCCCATTGCCTAGCACCTGAGATTTTCGAGGTCCCTAGATGCTCGATGGTTATTCATGCAAACAAGTCCACACGAGGAGTATCTTTAGAGGAGATGCTATAGCACAAGGCATGGCACGGAGCCTTCGCATGCAAATCCACGGAGGTCTTAATGGACCATATTGCAACATTGACCAGGGAGACCTCATCCAAGCCATGGAGGTCATGTCTTCGAATGTGTTCTATGGAAGAGCCACGCATTGGAAACTCCATCCATTGTTGCAACAGGGATGCTTGCACCTTGATTGAATTGTGAATACGGCGCACATGCAGCTTGGTCTATCAGTTTTCTTCCAGCTTCGCTTCATTTGGCGCGGCAAAGCTACCCCGTGACAAAGCTGATACCTCAACAAAGGTGTTGAGTTCTTCATATTCTCCTAGTCCTCACTACGATGTGGCCTGAGTCGGAATAACTACATGGCTTGCAGATTATCTTTGGGTCCATTCTGTCAACATGGTATCTTGTTAGAGAAATAGAATATAGGGCCTTATCAATTTGTCTTCTTTAGTCGTGCAACTTCACCAGAAGATAGGCGACAGATTGTAGGGTAGATTGACGAGGCCTATGCCACAGACGTACTTCGATCTCCATTGACGTAGAGGGGCGGATCAGGTGTGCCCAAAGCACCCCCATTGTAAAGATCGAAGAATGGCGGCAAAAATCTTAGAGTCAGTTTTGACGGAGGTCAACAGAAGTCGGCGTAGAAATGATCAGTATTGCAGCAGCCAGTGAAAGAGTGTTCAGTTAGACAGCCTAAATTATGCACCCGCTCTGCTCTCTTCGTCCAAAATAGGACCAACGGCCCTTGATATCGTGGCTCGTCGGGTGAGGCAGCGTGAGAGTCTGGACTATTTATGAATACAGCTAACCCGGAAGCCTTCTTGTCCTAGCAGTTAGTGGAGCACCAAGGCCCATTATGCTGGTATGAAGCCTGGCCTGTCAGAGCTGGCGACGACAGATGGCTACTTCCTGACCCGAGTACCCAGTGTCTGGCTCCGACACTGCTGTCGGGCTGATACTTAGCTCCAGAGACATGCATTACGTCTCTCGACAGAGCTAGCGGCAGCCATTCAAGGTATGTTGGGGCTGCCAGGAGTAACAAGTTATTCCACGCCCGGATCATGTCCAAGGCAGAGGTATGATCCTGTCGGTTGCTAAACTCCGACTACTTTTCCATAGACCACTTCCCCGGCTTACTGTGTCGATTGGGCAGCTGGTAGTCTCGCATCGCGATAGTGATCAAGTATCAGGTCGCCCACCCGTGGCTCAAGGCTCTGCAGTTGCGGAAACACCCTGGCAGTTGAGGAAAACGTGTGGGAGCAACTGGTGGCCTTTGAGAAAGAACACCCTTGCTCGTGTAGAGATCTGGTCATCATCGAACTTGAGGCGTCGACCTTCGTCATCTCTATGAACAGTAAGGAGCCTAATATACACCTGTCATCTTTCTCTGTTGGGCGCACACTGACAGCTCCTCCTTTGTTCTCCGGAGACACCGAGCTGCCTACGCAAGGGGCGAATTGCCAGAAGTGGATATGTACATGACGTCTGGGCCAGTGCGATAGAATGGAGAAACACTACGTACTCAGGCAAGCACGGCAATGCAACCGCTGGGGATGTTGGCAGGCCGGTGCAAGTCAGGAGCAGTCTGGACCCAATCATGCGCTACTGCCGACATGAAAAGACTCTGCATTTTCCATCGCCCAAACGATAGGTTTGAGGCCGCCCTCCTGATCTCCAGTCACGCTTGTTGTGGATGAATCCCATGGCCTCATCACTACGTAGGGGCTCCTCCAGCCGCCTGAGCCTGACGCAACTCCGAGACGCGCCGCAACCACCAGAGATTCCTTCCATCCTTCGGACAGCCTGGGCTACGTATCATCACCTGATTAGCCACCCATGAACACTGGGCGCGAGCAGGCAAATTCTTGCCAATCTAGTGTAATGGAAGGTTGCCTCTTGTCAAGGTGAGAGTCGTGTCGTTTTGTATGGGAAGTATTGATATGTTGCACTTTCGTATCCGTCGTGTTTATCAGAAATGACGATCCCCCGCGGGCATGGTAGCTCTGACCAAGGAAAGGGGCTTTGTTTATTTGACTAGTCAAGACATGCGAAATAGGGCAATAGGGTGTTGTGTATCTTGTCATGATATTGGTATTGATATCTATCGTAGTAGTCTAGAATGGCCATCTCGGCCTAGACTTCTTTATAACATTTCCAAACCCTAGTCCAGTAATGGCTATCCTCATTCTCGTCATATCCGAAATCCCAAGAACGCCATGTAATGCAGGTTTAAATATGTAACATAGCAAGCTCTATGACAAGTGCTCACTCTCCCCGACGCTCAAGTCATTGATTTATACTCTGGAGTGAGAGTAGGGCTCGTAAGCCAGGTCGGTGCGGGCGTTGCTGCGTGGGGCAGCGTAGGCCTGCTGGTTGTACCCGTAGCTTTGGGCGCTGTGGCGGTTGTCGTGGATGGGAGCGTAGGATCCGTTGGGAATGAAGGGCTTCTCGTCGTCGCGGCTGCGGCGGGCGTGCTTCTCTCTCTTGCAGCAGCAGGCGCTGAACAGCCAGAACAGGGAGGCACCGACGGCAAAAGCAGCGCCGAGCCAGACAGCAGCCAAGTACGATGTGTTCATGCTGGCAGTTACGCCATAGGCCTTTGCGGATGCCTCAACAGCTCCGACAACCACCGAAGCCATAGCAGTGATCATGGCGGCAGCGGCGATGACGGCAACCGTGGCGACACCACTGATCAGGTAGGTAATGCAGGAAATGGCGCGACTGCAGTAGGTGAAAAGGCCGCCAAAGAGCTCGACACCGAGCGCAACCATGGCGATAACGTAGACAACCTCGGTCCATTTCGTAATCGTCTTGAACGCCTTCAGAGACGTCGTAATCGAGTCAGGGAGAGTAACATTCTGGCCGGTTGTGGAGGCGATGGAGGTGTAGGTCGACTCGTTGAGTTCGGTGGAAGCCCAGTCGAACTTGGCCTTGGTGCATGCACGGTTTCCATCCTGGTCGGTGGAGCAGAATCCCTTTGATGAAATGTTAGCAAGGCGGTCATCATCTAGGAGATGGTGGAGGGCGTCTGTGCCCGGTGTTGCTTACCCAAAGGTTGACATCGTATAGGTCCTTAAGGGCAAGGTCCGCGGCAGTGATGGTAATGCCAGAGGCGGCCGAGCTGATGGCCGAAGCGACATCGCTGGTTCCGGTCGCCCGAATAGCATCTGTTCTAGAAGCGAGAGAAGAGACGTCCCCGAGGTCGAAGTCCCGTGTTACCAGCTTGGTCAGGCTCCCCAGGTCTGATGAATCAATCGATAGGCCTGTAGTGTTGACACGGAAGATGTATAGGCTCGGGTTACTAGTGACGCCGACGAGGCCGACGATGAGCATACAAATGATGCTGGCCGCCGTGAGTATAAATGGCAGGGCCACACAAACGAAGCGCCCCACGTTGCCCATGGTGGATGGTTTTGTGGTGGTTTTGTGGTGTTGTTCGTCCTGGTAGTCGGGCGTATGATGTAATAGTGCGCTACCTGTTCAGCGAGCGAGGCAGGCAGTACCAGTTCAGGACCGTCGAACGAGGGTGAAAAAGTCCTGATGAGTAGGTAGCGGCGACGATGGTCAAATGTGAAGGAATCACAGATGTTGAGAAGATGTAGGAAATGCGAAACCCGGGTCAGCCAGCGGAGGATCAGCTTTGTATTTATCAATGCGGTATCCTGGTGGTTGGAAGGAACTCGTATGCAGACTACTGTCATAATAGCGTGGCGCAGCGGGCGGCGGGCGCGCTGGCTCTGTGTTTCACGCACCGAATGGGGGGATGATCCATGGCTGGGGCCGCTGGGGGACGCGGACCCCTACGCCTGGCTGACGACAGCCTGCCTGCAGTGCTCGCAAGCGTCATGGGGCCTTGGGCCGTGGGCCGTGGGCCGTCGCTCAAGGGCTTGCCGGGCTTGCACCCTGCAGGCTGGCAGGCTGGGCTTGAGGGGGTTTCCAGGTTGCTTAGTGACGGCACTCAGCCCCAGCTGGCCCACCAAAAAAACGCGCAGCCCGCCATTCATACGCAGCATGGACGGCTTGCCATGAGGCGAGCGTCCGCTTGCCCATCCCCGGCCTGATCAACGCCCGATGCCTTGGATTATCGTCCTTTTGCGCTGACGCTCACTCCGAGTACAGAAAATGCCCACATGTTGTCATCAGCCAATTCGGAATCCATGGCGAATGCAGCAAGAAACTTCCCAACTAGGTATGTATTATGGAAGGTAGCCACCCAAGACGCTGCTCATGTCTGGTTGGCCGAGTTCCGAATACTCTTGTCATGTAGATTGCGAAACCATCGTGGGTCACATTCGAACGAGTGTTAGACTTTTGCGTTTGACGAAGATCACCATCTGCCATTACTCGGGCTGACCTTGGTGGTGGGCCAGCTCTTTGAAGGCCTGCGCCGTCATAACCCAATTGTTTACACTCGGCCGCTGCATCAATTCAGGTTCCAGAAGCCCTTTACGCTTTTCGGGAAGAGATATGCGATTCTAACCATGACAGCGCCCAAGATCTCCAGATTCTGCAAGTGAACCATGTCTGCGTGGGTATGTGTGTGTGTGTGCTTGTGTGAAGCACGAGGTACAGCAGTACATACGTAGACAGAGTGGCGTCATGGCGGTGCAGTGACGCGGCTTGCTGCAAAGTCGGCACGAGAGAGCTGAGCTCTCAGACCAACGGCCGGTTGCTGCGCAGCAGTGGAGAGAGCGTACAGACGAAAAACACCAAAGCCCTTCCCGGTCGGCGCGGAGACAGCACCAGTTGGGAGGGCTCCAGTACGCCAAGGACGACTTTTGCGGGTCGAAAGAAGCCGTGTACGTGGGCGTAGTGGGCAGTGCAGAGGCAGACTGTGAGTGGCTGACCAGTCTCAATGCCGAATTGAGAATGTCTAAATTTAGATCAGCCACAGTCTGTCTACCACACCTGGTTAGTAGAGTTGTGACGGTTTTCACTAAGAGAGCGAGCTGATGCACAACGGCTACCTAGGAATGAGTTCCGGAGTACCAGGAGAACTGATCTTATTGGTTCTCTTCTACGCAGGACTGAGTGACTGAGTGAGTCGGCTCCGTACAGGGCTGCCATACGGGTAAGTGAAAACAAGCTCACGGCATGCTGGCAGCTGCCTCCTCCCCCTTGTCTCTTGCATACCTAACCCAGCCTGTGGTCCATATTGCGGCTTGGGATCTGTGCCTCGTGGGTACGCATGCCGTGTCCCGGCCCGCCATTGTGACCCTGTCTGCGTACCGTGGGGACGCGGGGAGGACTGCAGACGTCAGTAAGGAATATTATGGTTTCTCTGATCCTCGTAGGTCACCTCTATAGTATGGGGATCTGGGTCGCTCCAGCTATGTAGGTGCCTGCACCTAGGGTAGTCGAACATGGATCTCCATCCATGCTTCAAGAAGCATGTGCTTCCACCAAGCTATGTCAGTTCTCGAGCATCAGACTGGCTTGGTTGGCTTTTTCGTGCCGCTCTGCATGTCAGTGATTGTCTCTGGTACTGCAGTCATCGGGCGGCCGTCATCGGTCAACGGTCTTGACGAATATATTCGCGGCTTTACACACACGAATCGGAACGACTCAATCTTGGCCCTGGCCACCGGTAGACTGGACCAAGATGTGACCTCGACTACCTACGGTAGGCGGATCAGGCCCGGTGGAGGACATCCACACCGCGGTAATAGATAGGACTTAGCCCTTGTATTCGGGAGGCAGGCGGTGTGTAAGCTACCGTGCTGATGTCGCGGCTGGCATGGTCAGCGTGGGACTGCCGGAAGAATGGCGTTGCTCAGAGTTTGAGACAAGAATAGTCTGCAGTGAGTCCGAAAGCACGTGCGTACACACGGCACTGCTACACGACAAGGCAACTGACAAGCAGAACCTGTGTGCAGAATAGACCGTTGGTCCCCTGATGATGTTTCAGCGCCAAGAGGAACGCCGATTGGCAACGCTGGGCTTCAACATACCAACTTGCCGTGACATGCCACCCAACACATCTTGCCCTAGGACACGTCACGTCGACAGCAACACTTTCCAATTTATTGAGATTCTATCACCGACAACATGATCGGTAGGTGCCATTCCGAAGGCGTCTATTCTCCTACTGCCCACGGCTTGGGCATCGTTCGTTGCGATAGGATGGCGCGGATTGAGGCTGGCGGCCACAGCTCCCGAAGCTGCACGGTCGGCGAATTACCTAATGACACACCAGAGCGGACCCGGAGCCACGGCTCCAGGAACCAGGGGAGCTCAGGTCTTGGACCTGGTCTCGGCCCTCCAGGGTGTTCTTTGGGGTCAGTTGACCTTCGGTGCATCTGCCACGTTCGTGATGCCCGCGCGATCACGAACTCAATGAATCACTAGAATCCTCAACGGTTGTCGGGATGCGAGTCCGGACGACCAGGTGGCAGGCCCAGCGGTGCACAGCTACAGTAGCGAAGTGGGCAGGCGACTGGTGCATCCATCATCGTCAGTCGACGGGGTCGTTCTGCGTTAGCTTAAGCAGCCTTCGAGGTCATCTCGCGGCAGCCCCCACCAGCAGCAAGGCCTCGAACACAGATCACTGCCTGTTCAGCCCTGACGTCGGTGATCGGTCTGAGACTCTGGGCCTCTGGACCTCTTGAGCCCCGCCGAAACTCCATCCCAGCCTGCCGGTCACTGGTCACTGGCCAGGGCGTCGATGGTCATAGAGACACCCGACGACACGGCCGCCGTCAGGTCCGCCGTCAAGCCCGAGTCCCTTGTGCTCTGTTTTCTCCAAACCTGTCCGGCCATAGGGCCAAGTTACCTCGACTTGGCTTGTCCTTCCTGCTGTGCGACGTACTGTAACCCCCGACGACACGAGATTATCGCCAAGGAGGCTCGTTCAACTACCCAAGGCACGCAACAAGCGCGGCTGAATTCTCCCTCGTTCGCAACCGGGTCACCAGCATCTTGGCGCCGCTGCCGTCCTTCGCAGCACTTGGTCACAACAAGCGCTCTCGTCACACCTCAGGCACGAGGCACGAGGCACAAGGCACTTAGCGAGGCTAACCATCTGACTTATCACCACTCCTGATCCTGATAGTCGGTTCTGCGAGAAGGCTCCGGTTTGGGAGACGCCACACCACACCACATCTCTATCGCGTCGCATTCGACTAGCACTTGGCTTGCAGCTTGGCGCCGCGTCTATTCCAGCCCAGCGGAATCCAATTCACACACGTTCGCCCAGCCAGCCAGCCAGCCAGCCGGCCAGCTTCTCCTGTTCTTGCCTCTGGCCGCTGCCTCTCTTCCATCCTTTGCCTAGACCCGCGCTGGTATGTTCTGTATGCTACGGCGTATTATCTGTCCCCTCCACCCCGTCCTTATCCACCCGCAACTGCACTTGGGCTGCAGCTTCTTTGAGACCCAGTGAGCTCAGAAGCTTTCCTCCCCGCATCTCCACCATTGTCATCCATCCATCCATCCATCATCCACCACTCTCCCTCTGGCCATTCGCCGCCGTCAGCACGACTGCACGAACCGTGATCTTCATCGCCTGCCGCCTGTGGAGATCTTGCCATCCCACCCCGACGCCTACCCGCCGTCGCCTGCGTTACTGCCTGCGGCCTCTTCGAGCTGCTCGTCCGTATTGCCCATCGCACCACACGCCCATGTCCGGATCCGGGTCCTTGGGCTGTTGACATCACATCCCTCCCTATCACCGTCACCACCCGCCAGCAGATGCGGCTCAACTCGTAGACAAATTTGCGTTTCGCAGCCGATCCGCGTTTTCTGCCCGCCGTCACCACCCAGCATCAACATAGCCTCGTACGCAAAGAAATGTTGGTCTCTTGACTCTCGTGCCGCCCCCTCCGTTATCCCCGTCGCCGTAAGCGGCAGTGCACCCGTAATCTCTGCCCAGCTCTCGGAGTTATCTGCGGTCCTTGCGTGATTGATAGATCCATGACTAACCGAGTGCCTTTGCTGCAGCTACAAAGACGGACGACAAGACGGCTTCGCGAGGTTCATCCTCATCTCTCATCCTATCCGCCCTCGAACGGCTCTTCCACCCTCCCTAGCACCGGTTTTGAGGCCTCCCGAAGATAACACATCACGACACGGCGCCTGACTCGCACCAAACCAGCAGCAACCGGCTGTGTGGGGAATCGACCGCCGACAGGCTCCCTGCCATCACTACCACTACTATTTATCCCGCTGACCCGACGCTCCGGCTCGCGCATCGCAGGGCTGGCACACCACCATGGGAAACCAGAACTCCAAGGAGGGCGGCTCGTCCTCGAGGTCCGGTGCAGGCCCGGGCGGCGACCGTCTTGAAAACCTACAGTCTTACCCGTCCTTCAGCCGCTCCGACACCAAGGAGTCGTCACGCTCTTTCAAGGCCCTCCGGTCCAAGATCCCCGGCGGAGGGAAGACCGACAGTCCACGAAACTCGGCCGTCCTCACCAACGGCGATGAGAAGTCCGACGCCGCGTCCGTCAAGTCGGGCAAGAGCGGGAGGTCGCGCAACAGCGTCGTCTCGCCCTCGTCTCCCCAATCTCCCCAATCCGTCGATACCGACGCACGATCTCCGCTCGAGGAGCCCCAGCCTCCACCATCACCCATACAGTCTGCGTCCATGATGTCAGGCCATTCCGATATTAGTGCGGCACAGGCTTCGGGCGAAGTCGACCACGTCTCCGACCAGCCGCCTCTGGGCGGCGTTGCCCCAAATCCCGACATGGCTGGACAACCGGGCGCTTCCATCTTGGTCAAGAAGGAGAACACCATCAATCCCGTCTCAGCGGACGTTTATACGGGAGGTGCCAAGGACGACTCCCCGGCCGGAGTCGCCATGAGCGACATCAAGGAGATCGACCTTGACGACTTCATCAAGCGACTGTTAGATGCTGCTTACACGGGCAAGGTCACGAAGAGCGTTTGCCTGAAGAACGCCGAAATCGTGGCCATCTGCCAGCAGGCCCGGGAAGTCTTCCTGTCTCAGCCGGCTCTGCTTGAGCTGGATGCCCCTGTCAAGATTGTTGGCGATGTGCATGGTCAATATACCGACCTGATCCGGATGTTCGAGATGTGTGGCTTCCCACCCAGCTCCAACTTCCTTTTCCTGGGGGACTACGTAGATCGAGGAAAGCAGTCCCTGGAAACAATCCTACTGCTGCTGTGCTACAAACTGAAGTATCCCGAGAACTTCTTCCTTCTTCGTGGCAACCACGAGTGCGCAAACGTCACCCGAGTGTACGGGTTCTACGACGAATGCAAGCGAAGGTGTAACGTCAAAATCTGGAAGACGTTTATCGACTGCTTCAACACCCTGCCAATTGCAGCCATCGTTGCCGGCAAAATCTTCTGTGTCCACGGCGGCCTGTCGCCCGCTCTGGGTCACATGGACGACATTCGTAACATTGCCCGCCCAACCGATGTCCCTGACTACGGACTTCTGAACGACTTGTTGTGGTCCGACCCGGCAGATATGGAACAGGATTGGGAAGCCAATGAGCGTGGTGTTAGTTACTGTTTCGGGAAGAAAGTCATTACCGACTTTCTGACCACACATGACTTCGACCTTGTTTGCCGTGCCCACATGGTCGTGGAAGATGGCTACGAATTCTTCAACGACCGGGTTCTTGTCACTGTCTTCAGCGCGCCGAATGTGAGTCTGGCACACCTTGTGAGATCCAGTCATATAACTAATAGCATTTGCAGTACTGCGGCGAATTTGACAATTGGGGGGCAGTCATGTCCGTCTCCTCTGAACTGCTCTGCAGTTTCGAGCTGCTCAAACCTCTCGACTCCTCCGCCCTAAAGAGCCATATCAAGAAGGGCAGAAACAAGCGCAACACAATGCTCAACAGTCCTGTAAGTCCGAAGGTCAAGACAGTATTTGTGGCTGCCAGCTAACAAATTTCAGCCCGCTCATGTCCAACCGCAAAGCGTGTAATGACGCCTTGGGGTAAAGGCAGAGGTCGTTTGCGAGGAGTGTTCCGGCGCATGAGAAGACGAGTGACCGGGGCACATCAGCTTCAACGAGTTGCATTAATGCTGGCCGTAATCTTGATCACGTTCAAATCAGAGGCCAGGTTGGCATGATTCTTGTCTTGGAAAAGCAAGACAATCAACTCGGTAAGGAAAGCCAGCCGGCAAATAAACACATGTGTACACCTGGAAGCCACAGGAGCCGTGGCGATAGGAGTGCCTAGTGACGGAGGGTATGGTAACCCACTCATTCGAGTTGAATAGCAGACCTGAAACGGTACGGCTATAGCTTGCTTGAAGCCGCACAGACGAAACGAAGCACCAAGGTGCTTCAACGATCTGAGGCCAAGGAATATTGGAGATGCACGCGCATCGGTTTCACCAGCGGGGAGACCCATGGTTGGGCAGTAAGCATACTGCACACCATTCGGGGACTGCCCGAGGAGTCAGTAGTAGTCATGTACAGTTATCGGGGTTAACATGTCAGCTCATCACTCGAGAGTCAGCGCACCAGCTGCTGTTTTCAGGGGCGTATCTAATGAGACTTTGTGCGGGTTTTCGAAGGTTAATGTACTCTCTCCGGCATGCGAATCACCGTGGAATCCATCATGTTATTCATCGTGTACTCCGTTGTGAGAAATGACTGAGGTTGACTGCGACTAAGTGATGTACGTAAGCTTACGGTACAGACCCGACAGACTATACTGTCTATGTGGGCTCTTTATCTCCTCGCCGACGACCCTGCTGCCTTCCTTCTGTATTCGCAACCGCCAGCTGGTGGCAACTGAAGTGCATTGCAACCATTGGCACAAACTAGGCTCAGGTCCACTCGCGAGTAAATGAAAGTGACAGACGACTCGCGCAGGCAGGAAGACTATCTTTTCAGCGGTAGCATCGATGCATGATCACAGCTTCTGTCATCTTCAATGGTTCTGCGCAGCTTCGACAGCCATGGGCTGACGCATTCAGGGCGGGCTCGCCCGGCATCGATGCAAAGACAGTTCGTGCTAAACCCCATCACCGCACTTGAATTTTTCACTTCTTCGCACGATGGCCGCGTCTATGTCCTCGCTGGTGAGGATAACCGTCTGAAAATCTACGACGTCGAGTCCTCCGCCTTGTGTGGCGAACTCGAGGTCTTTCCCGCCCAATCCATCCATGGCATCAGGGTGGCTGCAGGGGCTCCTGCCAGGCGACGGATTCTCATCTGGGGCGGTTATTCGGTCACGGTATTGCTCGCCGAAGCTGTCGAAAGCAGAATCTCAGGAGACGTGGACTGCACTGCCCCCAAATCAGCAGTCGTCGAGGCCAAAGCACCTGACTGGATCTTTGAGGGGGCCCTGTCTCCCTATGGCACGGACGACCTGGTCTTGCTCACGGCACACAACGAGCTTATCGAGGCACGCTTCCATGAAGAGCAGGGCTCTCTTGACTTCGCGGGCATTCACTCTCCATCTCGTCCGATTCTCTACTCGGGCAACCTTCTGTGGGAGGCGCCGGATAGCATTCTCGTAGCTGCTGGGACGGTGTTTGGCGAGATTGTGGTGTGGAAGTATCACGCAGGATCGACAGGGGATGGGCCAGGCTGCGAGATTCTCTTTGTCTTTTCAGGCCACGAAGGGTCCATATTTGGTGTCCACATCTCGCCAATATTCCAGCTTGAGACGGGAGAAAGCTTGAGATTACTAGCGAGTTGCAGCGATGACAGGACGATCCGCATATGGGACATCACGGATGCCCGCGATCTGTCGCGGTCTACCCACGACGAGTACTCGAGAAAGATCCTGGCCGCGCGGCAGACTGGGTTCGGGGACAGCATCGACTCGACACTGCAGGAGAACACATCCGCTAGATGCTTAGCAGTCGCCATGGGCCACATATCTCGGATATGGCAGGTTCAGTTCCGTATAGAGAAGGATTGCAAGGAAGCTTCCTCCAATATAGAGCTGTGGTCATTTGGGGAGGACGCCACTGCTCAGAGGTGGTCTTTGTCCTTGGGGGCAACTCAGAGTCCTGCGAGCGATGCAACAACGCACAAAAAGGCGATGAATGAAGTCCCAACGAGGACAGGGGGCCAGCTCAAGAACCAAGGCTCATATGCAAGTCACAGCGGGAAGAACCTATGGTCACATGCCATCACACGTAACGACTCGAGGCAATTACTGATCCTCACTGGCGGATCCGATGGCAATATATCTATAATTGGAAATGGACAAATGCCTTCTACAGAGAGGATACTGGATGATATTCCTCCCGCCCCAATAGAAGCAAAACGGGAGCACGACGCAACACACCTGACGGGCCTCGCAAGTATTGAAGAGAACAGCAATACTCAATCACCTATACTGCATGGCGATGATGCCGCTATTGCTGAAGATGAGATACCACAATCTAAGCCCAAGACGAAGACGAAGAAGCCAAAGGTGAAGAAGTTCAAGGACTTTTTCAACCGCTACGCTTTCCTAGCAGACGGTAGACTACTTGCCGTCACCAAAGCCGGTCGCTTCTTCATCGGTGGCTCGGACTCAGAACCATCTTGGAGTGAGCTGTCCTTGCCTGAAACCTTTTCTGGTACATCGTTCTCGTATGCGGTGGTTTCCAGTTCCCCTTCAGCATCTGCGGCCTTCGTAGGAACTGCGGAGGGCCACATCCTCGCCTACCAAACCTCCGACTCTCTGGGCTTGAGATATCTGGCAAAGGTTCATGGCAAGGTATCGGACATATTTCTTCTTTCAAACCCTCCCGCGGAAGAGCCTGCAACGAACACAAACAAAGCCACTGGCGGACTGGACGCTAGAACGTCCGGAGGAACTCTTTCCTTGCTCGTGACAGTACTTGGAAGCGAGAGCGCAGCCATCATTAGACTTAATAGCTCTGGTGATGCTATCGAAACGAAAGAAACAGCCGTGCACCTGGAGAAAGGCTTCGTAGCTACGTCTGCCGCTCTGGCTGCGGATACGTTAATCCTCGGTTCAAGAAACGGCATCATCTCAATCCTGCAACCCTCAGGCGATGGATCATTTGAACCTAGATGCTCTGTGAAGAATCAGGTCAAAGATTGTATAACATCAATAAATGTCTTGCCGCCGAAGCCTGGCGGCAGCGCAAATGCCTTCCTCGCCACGAGCAGAGATGGGAAGTATAGGATATACAACATACAGAGGGATGAGGAAACCGTGGAGGCCTTGCTCGTTCACGAAACATCTCCTCCATTCGGGCCTATGATCGAAGGAGCTCGATTCAATACCAACCGCAACGGTAGTATCGATTTGATCTTGTATGGTTTTCGGAGCACAAAATTCGTGGTCTGGAATGAGGCGCAACGCCGAGAGGTTGCTGCGGTTGACTGTGGCGGTGGACACAGAACCTACGCCTTCAGCCCCTTACCAGGCCATCCCGATGGGTTTCGTCTGGCTTGGACCCAAGCCTCCCAGCTTTTCTTCTTCTCACAAACACACGCTGCTCACGGCATCTTGAAGTCTGGGGGCCATGGTCGCGAATTGAAGGCCATCAGCGCCTCGGGAGATTTTGTCGCCACGGCCGCAGAGGACACTGCCATAAGGCTCTGGAACTACGACTCTCATCAAGAGCGCCTGGGTAAGGCTTTGCAATGTCTGGCAGTGATGGAGAACCACACCGCCGGCATCCAGAGTATGAAATGGTACAGGCAAAGCCACCTATTCAGCAGCGCCGGCAATAAGGAGTTCTTCGTGTGGAGGATCAGCCACCTTGAGTCGGCCTACCAAGGACTGGCAGTGAAATGTGAGGCGGCCTACCCCGATCGGACCGAAGATATCGACCTCCGCATCATGGATTTCGACGTCCATTGCCTCAATGAAGACAAGCTGGACAGTGGTGACCCAACCTTCTTCATCTCCATGGCGCTCTCGAACTCTACGCTTCTGACGTATACCTACTCCGAGAAGTCGGGGTTCGCACTTATTGCCAGGGGCACTTACACCGGCGCCTGCATGACCCAACTGCGCTTCATCCACGTTGACGGCGCTGCCATCCAGACCCTCACCGCCGCTACAGACGGCCACATCACCCTCTGGGAGACCAAGCTGTCCCCCTTGTCCCAAGAGGCAGAGACGACACGTACCTCCGTCTCCAGGCTGCACCAGAGCACCATCAAATCCCTCGACCTACGCCGGGCCAGAGCAGCAGCCGACCCTGCGAGCCGGGCGCCGTCCTGCCTCGTCGCCACCGGCGGCGACGACGACGCCCTGGGCGTCATGCACCTCGCCTGGGACGAGGCCGCGGGCCGCTACACAGTCGCGTCCAAGGCCGTCGTCCGGTCCGCGCACGCGGCCGCCGTGACCGGGCTCGCCATCCTGGACGCCGCAGCCGGCGGCGACGACGACGACGACGATGCCGTTGTGGTCACCTCGAGCAACGACCAGCGCGTCCGGCGGTGGCGGGTCGCAGGCTGGCGGGCACGGGGCCAGCAGCGGCCCCGGGTCGCACTGCTGGACAACCGGTACAGCTCGATCGCGGACGCCGGCGACCTGGAGGCGCTGGGCGGCGGGCGGTTCGCGGTCGGCGGGGTTGGGCTGGAGGTGTGGCATGTGGGTGGGGAGGCGCAGAAAGCTGGTGGTCTGATAACGATGAGAAAGGACGTCATGACCAGTCAGACGAGAGATGGCTAGACTCGTACGGGACCGCGGTGTAGGGAGCCCGCGAGGCCGAGGACCTAGCTCTGCCCATCCATGCAATGCGTGTTCCGAGAGTGTGGTTCAGCAGTCGAGCAGATCTTCTGCGTCTAGTCCTGATCTGTGTTTACATAGCGTGAGAATCTTGGGTCGTTGGTGCTCTACGTACAGGATACCTAGAACTGGTATCGTGAGGGCTCATTGGGCAGCGGCAAATTATATCACCTCGATCTCCCTTTGTGAAACGTCATAGAAACCTTGTCTCACCTCACACGTAGGCAGGCACGCGACCTCACAATTGATATATAGTAGAATCCTATTATCACAAAGTATCAAGTAGCAATGTCTTTATAGTACTGCTAAGCGGGCTGCTTCAACAGTCCAGCCCGATGCGGCCGGAAAGAAATCAGAGCCTCAGCCAACTAATTGGGGTTGTAGTTCGCAGCGGCCACGCGGACAGTTTAGCTGGGGGCAAATAAGTCTCCCTCCGTGGCTCAGGGGGCGAAACATCCCAATATATGCCGACACGTCCGGATTTCCAAGTGCCTGCCAGTCCCGACCGTCAGTATATACCTCACAGCATCTCAGCGTCCTGTGAGATTCCAGTTGCCGTGCAAGGCTTCAGATGGCCCATTTGAGTAGTAATGCATACGCTCAGATTGGAGAGGAGAGTTGCGTTTGCATGTCGATCTGTATCACGGCGCTTAGTCGTCGTATCTAGCGGGCTTTTTCCGAACGCGTGATCTGTCGATTACGACAGTACTGCTAGCATCGCTATCATTGATCATGAAGTCGGATCGATTGTTGCTTCTAGCGCTTCCGCCGACGCTGTTCTCTTCGCCGTAGCCGTCTGTCTCTTGGATCTCCTCGCGCACGACCTCTTGCACCACAACCTTTCGGGGCCGTCCACGTTTCTTCTTAGGGGGTGCAACGACAGGTGGTGCTGGTGGGTTCAGCTCCAAGGCGACTGCGTCAAAATCTACGTTGTCGAAAGCCGGGTCGGGAGCCGAGAGGGGGCTAGAGTCTGGGGCGCCGCGGGTCATTCGCCGGCGTGCTCGCGTCCGGGAGGGCGTATCCTCATCAACCACTGAGCCGTTGTCGGCGGGCCCACGCGTGCGACGGGCACTGCCACCACTACGACGTCCATGGCCAAGGAGACCTTGGCTTTCCCTGTACTCTGCATCGATCACGTCGTCAATCGGTTCGTCGCTGTCGTCGTCGATTTTATGGGCTTTTCTGCCACGGCGACGGGGGGTGTCTTCCGGATTCGTGCCATCCGAGCCCACATCTTCCAATCGATTCTTCAAGGCCCGGCCAAATAAGCCGTTGCGGCCGCTGGTCTTCCGCATGGCGCTGCCCTGATCAAGACGCTTACGTCCACGAGGCTTCCCACGAGACGTTGGACGAGCTGGAGCAATAGATGGGGCGTCAGAGTCCACAATCTCGGGACGGTACTCTTCCTCTTCTGAATCTGTTTCCAGGCTGACATGTTTTCGTTTCCTGGACTTGGGAAAAACAATATCTGGAAAGGGGTCTTCTAGTTCGGCATGTTCTCCAGTGACATCATCATCGTCTTCCGGATCTGACTCTATCCTTGCGGCAAATGCCTTCTTCTTTGGCTTTCGCCCTCGTTTCTTGCCTTTGTAGGGTCCACGGGGTCCACGGGGTTTCTTGGCCGCATCATTTCCGTTCTTCTCCTTGGCTCGTCGTTTTTTAGACTTTTCGTCTTCGTGTTGCTCGTCGAGCAACTTCTTGGTGAGATTCGGGAAGTTTTCACCATAGTTGAAGAAGAGCTCGTCGCCAGCCTTGATATCACGTACTGCGCTGAACTTGATACGATACTCCCCGCCCACATAGAGGATCTTGGGGGTAATGTTGCAGCCCTGGCCCTTTCCACCGTCGTCCTGATGATTGATGTAACGACTCAGGTTGCCGTAGATTGCAGCATCGACCCAAATGCCTTCTTGCTCAAGGAGGGTGAAGAGGTATGACGAGTTCGACTCTTCATTAAAGACGTCGCCCCGTCTGGCTTCACGCCGGACGCCTTCATCTTGACTGATAAGCTCGCCAACGTACTCAATCACAAAGTCTTCTTGGGCAATGTCCTCAGCCGCAAACAAGCCGTAGCCACAGTTTGCTATCGTGGATTTACCTAGCACTAAAGACTTGGGCTTTCCTCGTTGCAGCGCACAGTTCTGGCATCCATGGGTGTACAAGTTGTCGTCTTCTGCGTTGACTGGGTTGGCTCGATCCTTCGCTCCACAGCTGCCGCACAGAGCGGGATCACACTCCCGGTTCAGCTGGACACAGATACAGGGTCGTTCTCCCTTCTGCTTCGGTAGACATGTCTTGCCTTGCGAGTGACAGGCGCAGCCAGTAAACTTGATTGCGCAGGTTGCAGGTGTGCAGCGGCAGAAGCGCTCGCACATGACGCCGTTCCTGAAACATTCGCAATTGTCTCTAGTACATGGGCCTTCATGGTTGCAGGGATCGAAGTGGTCTTTTCTCTGATGCTCATGGGTAATTGTCTGGTCTTGCCAATCGCCCAAGAGCATCTTCTTATTCCGGTCATACCAATGAACTGGTTTGACTTTGACTGGCGCCTGAGGCGAACTGACTGGAAGGGATAGATCGAGCTTATCGAGCTGGCGGTTGACGTCCCAACAGGGTCTTCCAGTAGCCACCGCAGTTGAACACTGGACCGGAATTTCTGTGTCGCTGAGTGTGGCGAGCAGCGACTTCAGGAGCATGATTTCTGTCTCGCTCCAGGCTTTCGCGCGGGTGCCCGGACGGCCGTTCAGGTAACAGTCCTCGCCACAAGGCTTATGAGACTTGCGTATACCATCTCCATTGGTGCTGGCGGGTCCTTGGACAGCCTTCCTACGGAGCAGAGGTTCAAGTCCACCAATGACCTCGATGGAAAACCGCTTGCGCTCGTTGTCAACGCCATATTCTCCATGCTCACATGAGTGACTGCAGCATATTAAACAGCCGAGCAGGGCGTAGGTTTCAAGAAAAGATTCGACTGTCGTATTCTCCTCGACCGGTTTCACTTGACTTGGGGTGTCTTTCATCCACTTCTTGGTGTCAACAATGGTATCGACTGACTTGTCGAGGAGCAAGACATCACGAAGCGTCACGGCGCCCTCTTTCCAGGTGTCGGCATCGTTGAACACACTATCAAACGCGTCCGTAAACATCCTAACTGCCTTGGCAGAGCGTGGAGAGCCTGCTTCATCGCTGTACGAGTTCAGGATGCTGGACTTCTGCTGTGGCGTCACGGCATCTGTCTGGTTGGCCATGTAGCGAATCAGAGTGGCCTTGGAGCAGTTTTCGATCGACATGGAGTCCAGCCAATGTTGGAGGTAGAGCAGCAGAGTGGTCGCTCTCTCCTTTTGGCAGGTTTTATGGACTTTCTCCTGTCTGCTAAGAGTGGCGAAGCCAGACGTCTTGTCCATGCTCTCGAGGTTTTCGAGCCACCGTCGGTATTTGGGCTCCTCCTCATCCGCCAAGTCCCGCAGATGGGGAACGAAATTCAACATGGTATTAGGCGAGAGGATATTCTTGGATATCTCAACGTGGTGAAAGCCATACCTAGGGACCGGGTCCCTGTCGGTCTTGATACCCACCACTTCATAGAGCTCCCGTTTCTCCTGTTTTCCAGTACGGCCAGGGCCCATGTGCTACTAGAGGGTTAGAGACGAACATGCACGAAGGAAAGCTTCTTGAACGAACCTTGAGCTTGATTTTCACGGTTCCTTTGCTGGCTTCAGGGGGAACCCGCTTCATCTCAGCAAACCAGTTTTTCCGGGACGCATGATTAGCCTCAGGTGCGACCCTCTTCCAGGATGTACGAAGCAGGCGAGCCGAGAGGTTGGCGCTATCCTTGCCGATGTCGCGGGAAAAAATGCGCAGCTGGTTTTCCACCTTGTCGGCGGTCCAGTCGGCCTTCCTAGGAGTATGATGCAGCTTAGGAGTCCTGTGGGCCGAGTGCAGGGTGCTCTGGGCCGGGGACGTGATGCCCTGTGAGTTGCGGACAGCGCTGCCCATGTTCGTCCTCACGGGCAGTACCGCGGCCCTGCCATCCGCTCGGGGAGGCTTCTGAGCGGAGGCCTGGTTGCTCCGCGGTAGCGCAGCCGGGGCCATGGGGCCTGCCTCGCCCTGCGCAGATGCCGATGTCTGGCGGCTCAAAGCGGGCGGGCTGATGGGCCTGCGAGAGCGGGAGTGGGAGCCTGGCTGCGATGGCGGCTGGGACTGTGCTGAGACGGGCTTGTGAGGTGTGAGGTTCTGGTGAGCCAGGAGCGAGGCCTGAGACTCGTCGGACAGAAGGGCCGTCAAATCAACCTGGTCGGGCGTCATGTCGAAAGAACAGCGGACCTGGGCCCGGGCTTGGGCTTCTCCTGCGGCTTGGTCTCCAAGGGAAATAACCTTCGCGGCGCTTCTGCTGGTCGCGCGACTGCCCGGCCAAACCTTGGAACCTTGCTCCTGAACTACCGAAAAGCTGGAGGCCAATACGGCGTAACGGTCATCGTATCCCACCGCAGACTCTGCCAGGCAAAAGATACTGTCCTGCGAAGTCGGCCCAGACAGAGCGCATGGGACGTGGGCTTCGTGGCAGGTTCGGCAAGATAGCGCGCGGTGATAGAACGTGGGCTCTCAGGCGATACGCGTCTGCAAGCCTACCAGACCGCAACCTACCAGTTGGGTGCACCGACTGCAAGAATATAGTCGCAGTCGGTTTAAATCACGAATCCAGCAGACTCAGTTTACTCCTTCATGTCGCAGATGCCTCGCGATTTGATAGGGTCGACACTATACAGAGCGCATGGCACCGAGGTGGATATAATGCCGTAGGTATCGCGACTCGGAACGATCCTGCTGGACCGCGATGAAGGGGTACGCGATGGCATGGCGCCCACAGCACAGTGCACGCATCTCCCGGACTGGCTAAGGCGCGGTGGCTACCCGGGGGGAACTGTGGCTTGACGAGAGGTCCGAGCTTCCATTGTTGTTACGGCTTTGGTCTGGTCACACTGGACCCTGTTACGGATCCCGAGAGCTGATTCCCGACTCCCCCTGTGCTGTGGACGTCCCCATACCGTGAACGGCGATCTATGGATTAATTCCCCTCATCATCCACCAACCCCAGACGACGCGGGGAGCAAGGTAGCATCTGCAAGAGATTGCCGATGTATATATCTTGAAGGGTATGGGGGTCTCGGTGTACTGAGGCTATATAACATCGTCTCAAGCGTCTGGTACAGGGCACGGCTGTAGCTATAGAAACCAGCTATAGAAACCCAGGTGCTCGGGCACCATAACATCTTTGAAAGCAGGCGTGGTGTATGCCTATACTGTATATACGTACTCTATGTATGCGGCCAACATGTACAGTATTGCTAGAGACAAAGGCAGGAAAACAGATCACAACTGTCTGGGGCCATCGACGTCTTATGTCTTTGACGTTTCTCACCGGGCCCTTATTTGGCTAACTCGGAAGATTCGTACATGGAGAGAGCCGAGCGCCCGGGCATCCCACATCGTGGCCCCTCGGCAGAGGACGAACCCGAGTCTATGCTGGCTGGTGGGTTTGTCAACCAGCCAACTAACTGTGTACGTGCCTAGGTAGCTAGCTCACAAGGGCGAGCGCGAGGCAGAGGGCCGCACCTGCATATGCGGCAGTTCAGGTGACGGACGGTGCTGTATGGACCGTAGCCCAGCTTGCCAAGATAGTTTGATTGAGCGGGCGATCGACTGTCGAAGAATGATGTGCCTGACGCTCACTCACTGTCCCGGGTTTTCCTAGCGCGGGCATTGGTGCTTCAGGTGGATCGTGGGCAGATGGATGCCGCTTCTGTGTGTCTCGAACAGTGCTCTCTCCCAGTTGTCCAGCGGTGGGATCGGCCCCCCATGGGTTCTCATGGGCTCCTGTGGGTTCACAGCCCACTTGGCCAGCGACCGGATTGGGCGCCGTCGCAGCGCTAGTTGCCCATGGCACGGGCAATGACGTAGCAACGACAGCGGGTGCACGCAGTCTAGTCTCCCCCCAGGCTGTCGGGGCGCCATCGACGTCTTGGGCCCCCCAGGGCCCCAAACACCACGCTGACATTGACGTCTGCGTTTCTGTCTCCCCGTCACCAGCAACACACAACCCCAGTCCTACATAACAGCTGCGGCCCGCCCAACTACATTCTTGTTCATCATCCCTTGTCCATTCCCCCCTTACTCCGAATTCTGCGCGCATATATCAATTGCCAGTGAACCCACTGCAACCCACTGCTACGTCCCGAGATACCCTGTCGCGCAACTCGTTCCGCTTATCCACCTCCAAGATGCACCGCACATACTCTATGCGCCAGAGCAGGGCGCCCACTGCTTCACAGATCCAGGTACGCATGCCCATTTGGAGACCTGATCTTCTGGCCCTGCCCTACTTGTACTTGGTACTAACCGCCATCACCCAGAACCCCCCTCCTCCCTCGTCGAGCACCAAGTCCGGCCGTTTCTTCGGCAAGAGCCCCTTCGGCCATGCGCTCCGTCGCAATGCCGCCGGTGCTTTCGGCCCCGACCTAGCCAAGAAGCTTACCCAGCTCGTTAAGATGGAGAAGAACGTGATGCGCAGTCTAGAGCAGGTCGCCAAGGAGCGCATGGAAGTCGCAGTATGTACACGCCCGCCGCCGTCTTCCGTCCTATGCCGTCTAACCCCTTGTCCGTTTAGCAACAACTGTCCATCTGGGGAGAGGGTGGCGACGAGGATGTCTCCGACGTCACTGACAAGCTCGGCGTCCTCCTCTACGAGATTGGCGAGCTGGAGGACCAGTACATCGACCGCTACGACCAGTACCGTGTGACGATGAAGAGCATCCGCAACATTGAGGCTTCGGTCCAGCCTAGCAGAGATCGTAAGTCCCCGCACAGCCCAATCCTGTACCGAGACGTCATTCTTGCCAACCTAACCGCGCCTCTCTCGTTTTAGGCAAGCAGAAGATTACCGACCAGATCGCGCAGCTAAAGTACAAGGAACCCAACTCTCCCCGTATCGTCGTTCTCGAGCAGGAGCTCGTCCGTGCCGAAGCAGAGTCGCTTGTCGCCGAGGCACAGCTGTCCAACATCACGCGCGAGAAGATAAAGGCTGCCTACACGTACCAGTTCGACGCTCTGCGCGAGCACAGCGAGAAGGTTGCCATCATTGCAGGTTTCGGAAAGCACTTGCTGGAGCTCATCGACGACACCCCCGTTACCCCTGGCGAGACTCGTGCGGCCTACGACGGCTACGAGGCCAGCAAGGCTATCATCCAGGATTGCGAGGATGCCCTGACCAACTGGGTCACTCAGAACGCTGCCGTCTCTTCCAAGCTATCCACCCGCGCTCGCACATTGTCCACGAGGAGACGCAACAACATCAAGGCCCGCTCCGAGGGTCTCGATCTCTCCGGCCAGGACGCTCCTCTGAATGATCGCGATTCCTGGGTCGCCGCTAGTGACCATAAGGGCCAGGAATACGACGATGAGGATGAGGAGGCCAACTCGATCTTAGACAGTGATGGTGGCCTGAACGGCGACCACCACCGCGGCCGGACTGAGGTGGTGGCATAAGCACCTCGAGACTGGAACATCAAAAGAAAGAGCGGACATGGTAATGAGCTTCCAGGTGGTAATGTCTAATGCACACGGCAGCGTCCCAAACAGCGATTCTGATACCACCGAGGGCTGATATCGGGTAACAAAGGTGTTTGGGTCTGGGTAAAGCAACGTCGGATTTGGGGGGTTTCTCGGAAGGGTTCGAGCGGAGTTAGGCTCTATTGCCCTTCACTCGGCAACAGTGTTTGGTGTACTTCTATTTGCAAAATCTTTTGATCCAACGGGAAATGACATGATATTCTGCTGTGAAGTGTAGTTAGTGTAAGGTTTCTACATGTATATGCACATTCTGTCTTTGCAGGTCTACGACGTATGCCCGAGAAAATTCGCTACCATAGCACCAAGCTCTCCTGATACGCGTCCATCTTGCCCAGAATCTCATCAAGCATCCGTGTACACAACTCTTCGCGGTAGTCCGCCGGGGAGGTCCTCTGGGATCCCGGAGTATCACAACTCCTCTTCCCGAACCCAATGTCCAGCAGCTCCGCGGCCTTCCTCCGCAGCGACTCACGGCGACAAGCGCGGCACTGGCCCCTGACATGCGACTCCTCCCGCCCGCCATCCTCGCCCCCCTCGCCCTCGGCTTCCACGATCTCCCCCGTGTCCTCGTCCAGGACCCACGCCCGCGTCCCGGGCACGACGTCCTGGACGCGCCGGTCCGCCGCCAGCCGCGGCACGGGCCCGACGGGGATCGCGTGGCCGCAGGCGTACCGGAGCGCGCGCCCGCAGACGGGGCAGGCCTGGCGCCCCCCGTCCCGCCCGAGCCGCTCCTCCATGCAGCCCCAGCCGACGAGGTGCGCGCAGCCGGGGACGACGCACGGCGGCTCGGTCGGGTGCGGGGAGGCGGCGCCGGCGGCGCGCGGTCCGTGGTCCGACGTCACCCACGGCGGCAGGTCGAGGTGCGACGTCTTGCAGATGGCGCACCGGATGCGCACGTGGACGGGCGTGTAGTTCGACTCCGGGCGGACGCCCGGGCGGTGGGCGGAGATGTACTTGGAGAGGTCGCGCCAGTGGTCGATGGCTGTGACGATTTCGGGGACTGCGGACATTTTCTAGGAGGTATACACGCCGGACCTGAGGGTTATAGCTATGGGATAATGTTCAGATACAGATATGTGAGTGCTGGTTACCGTATACAGGTTGGTTACGGCAATCTCGTCCCTGAATATGGAGTGACGAGGGCGTCACTAACACCGATGGCCAAGACTGCACACATCTCCCTCTTTGAGTCCTAGTTCGACCAGCTTCTTTGTCTTGAGCACAAGGTTTCTGGTAAGCATCGTTGGAGGTCACCGTTAATACTGGGGATCTCATGCACAAGGCCTCGGGACAATGAGATGCTTGGTCGATTGTAGAAATAGGTACCGTTGTTTGCCATTGCGGTTGATATGAGTTGGGTCTGAGGCCTACCACTCGTGGGGAATATTGAATGGTTCGCCGCATGAGTATTCTCCAGCATCGAAGTCCGAACATATCGATTCACTGACATCTGGCAATTCCTATCTCCCGTGAAGTCTTAAGGACGACAATGTGCGGGCAGCATAATGCCCCCTATAATTAGTTGAAACCGCGCGAGACATATGCAAGGATCATTTTGACACCCTTCATGAATACACTTCCTAACTTGTAGGTTACAAAACTTTGGAGCGATGTACACGTATGAAACAAATGTATAACGGAAATGTATC
The DNA here is from genome assembly GCF_022829205.1 of Neoarthrinium moseri. NCBI lineage: Eukaryota > Fungi > Ascomycota > Sordariomycetes > Amphisphaeriales > Apiosporaceae > Neoarthrinium > Neoarthrinium moseri. The sequence goes on from NW_026055124.1 coordinate 185,809, forward strand.
GCCAGGCGTTCCTGTTCCAGAAACCGATATATAAATAATCTAGCACTTCTTCTAGATCCCAAATCCCAAGAGCTGTCCGTGTCGTGAGTCGTAAAAATACAATCGAACAAAGCGCCAAACGAAGATCCCTCTATACATGCGAATTGCTAATCCCAGTCGCTTAAGCATTTGTTACCAAGTTTAGGCCTGATCCGGCGACTTTCGCCTCAAGCTCCCAATGCGTCGCTTCAGGCCCTCGAGGCCAGACCGCTTGCCGACGGTATTGCTTCGGCGAACATTGGAGTCATGCGCGGCACCCGGGGGACTCGAAGGTCCTGCCGAGGAGCTGTAACTGCGCTGGCGCACGACGGTGCCTCCGTCCTTGCGAGAACTGCCGCCGGGCTGCATCTCGTACACCGCTGTGCCGTTTTCGCCAGACGCGGATGCGCCGCGCTCCTTGATCTGGCGCTCTATGGAGTAGGACGGCTCTCCCTTGCCCTTCAGGTCGCCCGGCTGGTATTCCTATTTCTTGTTGTCAGGTCGAGTTGCAAGCTGTCACAAAGTTCACCAGGTTACTCACGTAGTCATAGTCCTTCCACCTCCGGTACGGGCCTCCCTCGGCGTCCTCTTCCCTCATAAGATCGGCGCCTTCCTCGTAGCGCATGGTGCGGCCAGCGAGATCCTCCTGGCCGGGCGGAATGTTTGCGGTGCCCGCGAGCGGCACATGCTTGCGCAACGAGTCTTGCAGGTTCTCGATGGGCGTTGCGTCGAGTGCCATCTTGTTGGTCTCCTGGACGGCATCGACGGGGGCGTACTTCCTGTTCCTGTTGCGGGAAGCCAGCGTGGCGTCGTAGGGGCCGTCATGGTGGTACGTGGCGCCCAGGATGTTGTCGAGCGAATCGATCTGATCAACCGGCGTCAGGTTGTTCTTGCGGAGGTGCGGCGCCCGGTGAGCGGCCTTGGTCTCCTTCCGGATCTGATCCAGCGGCCTTTCGTACGAAGTCATCTTGTCTCGTGTTCACGGTTTAGTTGCTTCGTCCTGGCGCTATCGAGCAGCAGTTCTGAATGTGCAGAACACTCAAAATAATGTCTAGATTGACAGTAGAACAACGGGCGGCCGCAAAGCTTTTGGGTCCTGATGAGTTATTTATTACGCCTGGAGACCTTGGTGAGGTGATGTAGCAATCGTCGTCCTCGGCCGGTTATCCGGTGAAATAGGTCGTGTGTGAGAACCCGCCTTCCAGGCTATGCGTGGTGTTGACGGGAGCCCAAGGGTAGGGTATGATGTAAGTAGTGGGGCAAAGCCACGACCGGAACACACAGGCCAACGGTGACGCACGCCAGGCCAGGGGGCCCTTGTCTGTATTTCTTGTCTGTGCCTGTCGCTGCGCTGAGAGGGAGCGCTGTGTCACACACGGTTGATCTCTCGTTTGATCAGGTCGCAGGATCGCGAGACATCGATTGGAATGCGGGAGTTGGGGGGCTTTTCTTCTTCAAGGTCATATACCTGCTTACTGGGCGCCTGCTCCTCCTCTTTTCTCTGCAACTGAGCCCTCATGCAGAGGCTAATTCCCGATCTGCGACATCGGATGAAATAAACATGCTTTCTGCGACCACCAAACATGCGATGTGCCTGGGAACCTTGTGGGGAGACGCCCGTACAACCCCATAGACATACGTGTGTGTGGACTCGGACACATCCATCTCATGCAACCATCTCATGCAATCATGATCTAGAGATCTCACTGCCATTGATTGATCTGGTGCCCCCAGCAGGACGGACAGCGGGCTTGGTATTGGGCTAATAGATACGGGGTATACGTACGCAGTTCACCCAGTTACACACTAACCTAGGTCCCCGGGTCCAGAGCCCACGTAGTGGCCGGCGCAGCCGTGGTTCTGCTGATCGGTATGTGCCGCCAGACACACTTGGCCGAGATCCAGGGATCCTGGTGAACCTTCACAACTGCCTCGAGACGTGTAAGCTGAGTAAGTGAGCGCTCTTCGGCTCTTGTCAAGGCGCCCAGCCTCAGAGCACGAAATGCATCGGACGTTCATCTGATCAACGGACGAAACAGGGACGGTTGACTAGGTCCATTCAGCCCTACGACGGTGGGCCCCCCACCACGTGGGCATCGGTAGGGGGACTGTGCTTGCCAAGGGCCACCTCGGGGGGCCGGACTACGATCATGCAAGCCAACTTGCGCTCTGTTTGGACGTTCCAAAAATAAATAGTGTACCTGACATGGCTGTCTTTGAAGGGTCCTGACCAAAAACACCAGTAGTAATTCTGCTGCAACGGAACCTGGAGTGTCAAGGGTAAATGAGCATCGAGAGTCCAAGGTGTTCCCACTAGTGGCTGGCTTTGCTCTGCGGAACGCACCATAATGCCGCCGCTGGTCACCTATACCTCTGACTCTGACTCGGACTCGGACTCGGACTCGGACCCGGCGCCGGACCCAGAAGCAACTGCCGGCTCGGCCTCCGGGCCTGCATCCAAGAAACGCAAGACATCGCACCAAGGTGTCCCCACCCAGTCTGCACTCCCGCCCCTCCCAGCCGCCTTTCACGACCTCTACGCCTCGACGGTGCGCGTCAGCAACGTCGATGACCCTTCCCTGCACCAGGGCCGGAAGCGGCAGATACCGCACGTCGTCGGCAACTGGCCGAGCCATCTGTACGTGGAATGGCACCCCAGCAGCGAAGAGCATGCGGTCCTGGACTCGCTTCTGCGCACGTTAGGGCAGCAGCTGGAAGCGAAAGAAGGGAAGTACAAAGATAGCGGCATCGGCGGCACCGCTACTGATTCGGACGTGGCCGCCGTCTCGGCCAAGCACAAGCTGTCCACCTTCCTGGCCTCGGACCTCGGCGCCCCGCTGCCGCTGCACATCTCGCTGTCGCGGCCGCTGGCCCTGACGACGGCCCAGAAGGACGACTTCCTCGGGCGGCTGCGGGCGAGCCTCGGCCGGTCCGGGGCCCGGCCCTTCGAGCTGGCGCCCACGGGCCTGGAGTGGCACCGCACCCACGAGAGCGCGCGCAGCTTCCTCGTGCTGCGGGTGGGCAGCAGGCGGAAGCAGCCCTCCGGCGCCGGCCCGGCGGAGGCGGACGACGGGGACCGGGGTAAGTCTGGGGCAGCAGGGGCAAGGGAGCCGCAGGCGAAAAAGAATCCCGAGCTGGCGGCGCTGCTGGGCCGCTGCAACGCGCTGTGTGCGTCGTTCGGCCAACCTGAGCTGTACGCCTTCAAGCCGCCTGCCAGTAGTGCCAGCGGAGGAGCCAGCGGAGGAGCCAGCGAAGAGAAGGGCAGCAGTCGCAGCAGCGGCGGTCCGGGGACTGCGGTGGGGGACGCCTTCCACGTGTCCATCGCGTGGTCGTTCGCCGAGCCCACGCCCGAGATGCGGCGGGTGACGGAGCAGGTCTTTGCGCGGGCCGGTTGCGGCGACGCCGTCGCGGACATGCGGATCAAGGTGGACGGCGTCAAGGCCAAGATCGGGAACGTGGTCACTCACATCGGGCTGTTAGCGCCGGGATCGGACACCGGAAACGAAGAGGTGGTCAAGGGCGAGAGGCGAGGGCTGTTCGGGCTTTGACCCTGGTTTGGTTGGGAAGAGACTCGGGGATGCGTGCGAGAGTGTAGATTAGTAGAGACGGAAGTATGTTTGTGAGAGGCACGTCCCGTCTCAATCAGGCATCTGATGCCTTCAGTACAGAGATACGGGATCAACACAGTCATCAGAAGAGCGGTATTCGCTGGATGTATTTCTAGTCTTGTCTGTGCCTCGGTAGATCCGGACTCCAACTGATCTGGCAGAATGACATCGTGCCGCCGCCGAGCACACGCAGGATTTATGTACGATCGTCACCTTTTTTCCCTCCTCGTCTAGAAACAAGAAGCCGCCGCATGCTGTCTGCGCATCGAAATCACGGCAGCCGAAAACAACACAAATCGAGCCAAAAACAAGGAGTCGTACGCAGAGGGGTGTACTGCACGAGAAATCAAAGATCCTGCCATTTAGAACGCCGGGCCGCGGCCGTGGTCGATCAGCCGACCAGGCCTGAATGCTATCTACCTGTACCTTGCGCGCGCAGAAGTATCATCAAATCCGAATGAAGAAAGGAGACGAACGCCGAGGGCGACGTATGCTTCATGTGTGGGGGAAGCGATACACGCCGATGCCGATGCAAATGCCACAAAATTTATCATGGGGCGGGATATCACAGGGTACGCAAAGAAACCAGATCAAGATCCTCCGTTCGCTACCTTTAGCTTCCCTCCATTCCAATCGCCGGAGGGACCTGTGGCCTGGGGATCAGAGCTCACGCTCCACCGCCTGGTCCTCGGTGTTGGCGCTCGCGGGCTTGTGGCCGAAGATGGCCTCGAGGTCCGGCCACTCGACGTACGACTCACGGGGCGGAACGTACAGGCCTATGTACCATCGCCAGGCGCGATCCATCTCGTACAGGGATGCGTGCCAGCTACGATCTGTCAGCAAAGGATTCGAAGAATAGGCGCGCGCAAACGCAAACGACAGGAACACAAGGGCGCACTTACAGCCATCTCGGAAATCCGATAAACCCTCCCATGACGTACTTGAAGACCGCGATAACGTTCTTCAGCTCATCCGCGGAATCTTTAGCAGCCTGCTGGAGCCTGGTGAGGTTGCCATCTCCAGATGAAGGTTCCTTCAGACCATCCCACTCGTCGCTGTTTTCCGCGACTGCCTCGGAGTGCTGCTTGCTCTGGCCCTGGCCCACGGCATGCGGCAGTTTGACGCGATCGGGGAGAGCCTTCGGCTCGTCCTCTTTGGGCTTCTCCTCCTCGACGGGAATCAACTTGTCGGTTACGCCGTGTGACTCGATCAGATCCCGGAACTGGGTCACTGCGTCGACGGAGTTGCTCAGGCGGGCGTATAGGTTGAACAGGGCGACGAGCTCGGTTCTCTTCAGCAGGGGAATCTCGCCGCTGCCGTTATCGAACTCGAAGAGGACCTTGAGCGCAGCACCGTAGCCCGCCACCTGCAGCTTGCCCCAGAGCCGGCACTTGTCGCAGCTCGTACAGTCCATGATCCGGCTGATGTTGCGAAAGTTGTCCTTGAACTCCTGCTTGAGGCTGGGGCCTTCTCCGTTCTTGAACATCAGGCTCTCGTCGAAGATCTCGGGCTGCTTGAGCGAGGCGTCCACGACGGCGGCGACCTTTGCCTTGGTGGCGGCATCTTGGTCACGGTCGCCGGTGCAGAAGGTATAGGCCTGCAAGTGTGGACCGATCTTGGCGACGGCACGTGTGACAAGGGCGTAGTTGAAGTACAGGTTGGCAATACGCTCGGGATGGGACTGGACGCGCTCGACGTAGCACGATATGTTGCGTCCTCGTTCACCCGTCATCTTATTGAGGTAGTCCCAGCAGATATGAGTGTTGATGCTGGCGTGCATGCCCGAGACGACCCGGAAGAACACGCGCTTTTCGAGACACTCGTCCTCGTACTCGAGTCCCGTGGACGAGGGAACGGGCCCCTCTATGCCCTGGCTTCGCTGCTGATCGAGCACCTGCTGACGCTCGGCGCTCTGCAAAACGGCCCTGAAGTCTTGCTCTGCTGGGCCTCTTGCAACCGATGACATGCCCAAGCCAGCCGAGTGTGGAAAAGATGACTTCTTGAAGCAGTTGTGGCGATAGATGGCGTCCCAGACCATCTGGGCACTCTTGCCGCCGTATCCAGTGAAGCGCTCGGGGTTCGCGACCAGAGAGACGTAGTCCCCCTTTGCGGAGGCGCTCTCATCGTCCGGAACGCAGTAGTCCCGATCGTCGCCTTCGTCGTCATAATCAACCACACAGCTCTCGCCAACATTCTCTCCAAGGGAACCCTGCAAGGGCCGTTGAGGTCGCTCTTTTTGCGCCTTCCGGCCGGGGTGCTCAGCCTTGGGGCCTTCGAGTTTGCTCAGCTCCTCGGCACGCCAGACCAGCGGGATGTCGGCCTCGTCCTCGATCGTGGAGACGGCGCATGCAATGTTGCCGCATAAGCCGCTGTCATCGTTCCAGAACGGACAGGTGCGGCCGAACAGGCCGAGGCGGTAGTAGGAGAAGTAGTCGGTGGTATGGGTCAGGTCGTCGACAGCGGGCTTCACGTTCTGGTTAAGCTTCTCGAGGGAGTCGTACGAGACGCAAGCATCCGAGACGATGGCATGGGGCGTGATCTGGCGAGAGACACCGTTAGGAACGACAGCCGAGGGGGTGAGAGCTGAGCAGTTTCCAGAGCGGGAACCGGACAAGCGAACAGGGGACAAAGAAGAAGAAGAAGAGGAGGAGGAGGAGGAGGAGGGTTCAGACGATGCTGCTGCCGCCTCGGCCGGCGCAGCCGCCATCGCCAACATAGCGAGGCCGGCCAGGCCAGCGAGGAGCAGAGCATGGACTGCGCGCAGGATGTTCATCATGATGGTTGACGTACTTCGCAGGAGTTGTTGTCATCCTCTGGCCTGCTGCTTGCGCTTTTGCATTGTGCTTGGCCAAGCAAAAGCGAACAGAGGATGAAAAAGCTCTTTGCTGCAGGCCGCATTGTGCCAGGCAGCGCAGGGCGAGGGGGGTCTGTTCACGATGTATACTATCGCACGATTGGGCGCATGCGGGTCGGGGCTCCGCGTCAGGGTAGCAATCGATTTCTGTCCTCTTGATCCCGCAGGAGGGGCTTTTGCCGGCTGAGGTCGCAGACGGGCTATGTGACAGGAGGTGAAACGAGTTCCGAGTTGAGTTAAAGACCCGGATGCACACTCTGGAGGACGGGACCGGGGGGTCGTTGCTGAGCTAGGGGGGTGGGCGTGTGTGCGTGTGTGTGTGTGTGTGTGTGTGTGTGTGTGTGTGTGTGTGTGTGTGTGTGTATGTACTTTGGACTCTTGGAAGAGAACACTTGGGGGCTTCGAGAACAGAGACTGTACTCTCTTAATAACAACGCATGCAGGTCAATCTAACGCAGACTCCTGTGACTGGACAATGGCCACGGATGAATCGCAGGTCACGAGAAGGAAACAGACGGAAACGAATCGGTATGTATTGAGTGAACAAGCTTAAGTCTGGGGGGCGTTGTGATAAAGTTTCGAGACAAGGCGCGGGCAGAAGCAGGGGTCCCGTCCGGACAAGTGCGGCAAGGCTCAACGTGTTCTCTTTTTTTTTCGGCGTGCCACAGTGGCGGGCTTACACAGCACCAGTGACAACGAGGAGGCCCTTGGAATCTGGATCCCACGCGTTCGGCCATTGGGTGACATGGTTCGATCCATGGTCCGATCTCCCCGTTTGGGCAGGAAGGCGAACGATTTGACTCGTCCGCCAGCTGATTACAATATAGTTGGCCTCCCAGCTGACGACGGACAAGCACGACGAGCCAGCCAGGTTGCCAGGCCTGCAATTGCCGTCGTCTTGTTGAAATGTGTCCAGAACCCCAAGTCATGAGCAGCTCGAGCCAACGTCTGACATTGCCCGTTTTCGATGCCATTCATGCCATTTCTCGGCAGATCGGCTTTCAGAAATAGAAATCCGGCAGAGCTGCCATCGTACGTCATACGCAGCCCTGGAGCAGCAAAAGTGGCTGAGGCTGACCTGTTCCTATTTTATTTTGGATTTTTGCTCCCAGCTTCGGAGCCTCGCCCGCTGGCCGGTGGCACAGGTTCTCCAGCTGCTACGTACTAACCTACAAGGTTTCAACGGTTTGGGGCGTTCTTAGAGCATCCCGCTAACCAACTTAGATTGGCACCACGCTCGCTCACCACGTTTGCTTGCACCGGGCATCTTGGCTAGACATGGTCAGATCGTGTATAACACGAGCTCATCTACGAGAACTCCGTATTGATTGCATGTTGACTAGTGCCCGTGCGATAATCGTGCCTTTATATTCGTATTTCATTCGGTTTGCTATAGAAGCAGCTCTGATAAGCCAAAGGCTACTGGGAAACCCCTGTATCAGATGACGAGAACCGTTGATGAAAGGACCAGTGACGGCGGGGCGGTCAGGAACCCCTCCAATCCAATCCGATCCAACTCGCCCACCATTAGTAATTTCCTGAGTCCAGAGTCAACCACAATGCGATGCGTCGGTCAATATCCTCCCCCTGTCCGACCACGACGTCGCCCTGATTATGTGAGTCCCTCGCATGCATCACGATGCCAGTGGGTGAACGACAACCATTACTCCCCTCCCCTCTCACACACTCTCTCCCCGTGCCGTCAGATGCCTTGACTGCATTGGCCTCGTCTCCACGGTGGCCGAAAATGGACAGAGATCAGGCTTCCAAGAAGATGACCCATTGCCGTCTACAGCATAGTCAGGAAACTACGCGAGACGCAAGCGAGCAGCTGTGAAGTGATGCCGCAGAAAGAGCACAATGACAAGAATTCCAGCCGTAAATCGTCTCGAGCATGATACTCATACAAAATGCAAGTGTCGCTATGCAGAAGTTGGGTCCACAGCCGTGAGCAGGCTGCTCCGGAATGGCCCAAGCCAGGTGCTATTGTGTTGCTCGAGGCTGATCACTGAGGAGGCTGATAGTTGAGCGGTCGCCTGGAGGTGGGGGAGTTCGAGGTCAGCTTAACGTTGGTCCCGACAGGGAGACGCGGAGAGGGGGAGGCGGTGTGCACTCACTTAAACAGCAGGATATGAGGCTCGGGCTCATGAACCTCATAATGCTCCCATCCCAAGCTCTAGCACAAGGGAACCAAATTAGTTGTTGCTCGGCAGGGCAGTCGGGGCATCTCTTTTCGTAGGGAGCACGTACCTGCGTAATACCAATGGCACGCCACTCATCCTCCCATAACAGCTTGAGCGTACCATGCGAGGCATCGTGGTAGTCCTTGGGGATGGCCTTCAACATTGCCTTGGGGAGCTGAACGTGTCTGTATTCATACTCGCTGTCGGAGTAGCTGGGAGGGGGGTTGGTCAGTGCTCCGTGTCCGTCAAGCGCTAGAGATGCAGCGGGATAACAAGGGATTGGGTCCTACCGAGCCGAGTAGTGGATGCTATCGATGAACTCTTCAAGCCGAGCTCTCTCCGAGTCGCTCAGAGGCCGAGGGACCTTGTTGCGGCGGGTCATGTCAATGTCCATGGCAGGAGGCATCTTGGCGCGTGGGCGGTGGCGGGTGGCTGGTGGGATGGATCTATCTCAAGGGAGATCTTTGTGGAGGGACAGCAGCAGCCGGGGCTACGGCGACGACAAGGACAGCCGGCGAGGGGAACGAGCGTCGGGCGGATTGCAGCAGTAGCAGCGGTAGCGGCGGTGCTGTGTGTGTGTTTGTGTGTATGTGTGTGCGTGCGTGTGCGTGTGTGTGTGTGTGTTTTTTTCTCTGCCCTGGGCCAGGCAAAGAATCCGAGGGGGGAGTTTGGTCGCGTGGGGCTCGATGTCGGCGGGAGGCGGGAGGGGCGGGCAACGGGCAGGTCGGCCGGAGGTCACAACCTGTCGAGGCAAGGCAGCGCAGGGCGAGGTGAAACGGGGCGAGGAATGCGGATGCTTCAGAAGCGCGCTGGCGAGACTGGCGAGACTGGTGAGACGAGCGCGGTCAGGTCTGCACAGAAGGTGCAAAGTCGAGGGCCGGCAGGAGTGTGGATGTCGCAGAGAGGGAGAGAAGGAGCGCGCCGGTGGTGGGCAGCGAATCCAGTCAGGCGAACGGATTATTGGACCTGAGGCGGCGGTTTGACGGGCGGGCTGGGATGCACTTTGTTTCGACCGATTGTGCAGAATAAACATTCGCGCCCAGGCCACCGAGGGGTCCGTCCTCGCTGCTGATCGGAGGGGCATTTTTTGGGGGGGCGCTGGATTTCCACCTGCATCTTTACCATAGTATTGTCAAGGTCCACTGGGACTGGGCGGCTGGACAGCCTGACCTTAGAACCGTGGACAGCCTGACCTTAGAGCCGTAGACAGCCACAGCGAACCCAGGGAGGACCGCCACACCTAACTAGACTCCAGCGAGGCGAGGCGAGGCTCAACAGCGCCTGGGCAGAAGACGGCCAGACGGCCAGACTGTCAGACGGCCAGACGACAGCCGGTCAGACAGACCAGGTGCCCCCCGGGGGCCCAGAAACGAAGTTGTTGGTCAATTGCGCACTCACACTGGACCAACTCATTTGGCTCTCGCGGCGCGCAGACCCCATCGTCCATCCCCCGTCCATCCCCCGTCCACGCCCATCATCCATGTAACTTGTGGTCTGCACCAACAGCCATTTGAGCATCTCCAAGCTTCTCAGCGTGCCTTGCACCACCGTTGCCTACCTATAGTCCAGTCCAGTCCAGCGGGCAGCCTCCTAGCCCCGTCGTCCCCGAGCTTTTAGCGCTGCACCCACGCAAAAACACCCGCCGTCCATCGTGCCCATCCACCGTCCCAGACCTTGGGAGCCCAGCCAGCCAGCCAGCCAGCCAGCGCGAGAGAGAGCCAGCCCACGTAACTGAACTTTTAGGTACTGGTTCGGCGCAACGCAGAAGCTCCCCCCATCCCATCGCGTCCAGTGCAAAGCCGTCGCGTAACCCTTCGCAGCCTCAGCCTCGTCCCCGGCCGTCTCCCGTCCAAAAAACACCACGCTCCATCGCGCCCCGACTTGCGCACCATCCGCTGTGCCATTTGCAGGCGCGCTGCACCCTACCCCCAGGACGCAATCCGATCCAATCGTCGCCTGGAGCCGCATGCCTGCCTCCCCCGCTGCGCATAGCTGAAGATGGAGGGCAAGAGAAAGGCGAGTATTGCGAACGGCATCGATGCCGGCTCTAGTACGCCGGACCGTGCCTCGAAGCGTCGCAGGCTGGAAGAGGTAAGCTACTACCTACCTATACTACACCTCTTTTTGTCCCTTCCATTTCTTCCTATACTCTCCCGCCCGCCCGCATCGCAAGTCTCCATGCACATGGAGGGCTGCCGTGTGCATGCGACGTGCAGTTGCCCCGTCATGTCGCGAAGCGTCTACCAGCACAGCACCTCTGCCCTGCCCTGCATCGAGTACCTGTTCTCGCCTCAAGCTGCCCCTTGTCCGCCTAGTACAAGCCCGGAGTTGGACCACATCTCGCAACCCCCCGAGCTATAGCAGAGCTCGGCCCCAAACGTGTTATACTACCGACCGACGTGGCCATGGCTAACTCGACGGCAGGAGTTTGGCGACTTGGCCAACGGAGAGTCCGCCGAGTCCACCACCGCCTATGGGCTGAACATGCTCGAGACAATCAGAGCTACCACTGACAAGAAGTGAGTGCCGCGCACCTCTATCCAACACCTCGGTCGTGTTGCTGACCCCCCATGCTATCTACAGTGGTCGCGCCGTCGCCCCCATATTCGAGAAGCTCCCCAGCAAATCTGCAAACCCTCAGTACTACAAGAAAGTCCGCCTGCCTCTGTCGCTGGAGCTGCTCGAGAAGAAGCTCCGGAGCCATGAGTATACAAACCTGTCTACCCTGGAAAGCGACTTCAAGCGCCTGGTACAGAATGCCAAGGAGATGAACCCGCGCACCTCGGAAGCCTTCAATGACGCCGAGCGCATTCGCAAGGCCGTCAGCAATCTCATGGTCAAAACCAACCCAGCCTACAAGTCCGGCAACTACTCAGCGATTCCCACGCCCCTTCCGCCGAGTCCTGGCCGCGGTGAGGCCGCAGCAGACGACGACGACGACGACGGTGCCGACGAGGAGGAAGACGATGCCGAAGCCGATGCAGACGCCGATGAGGACGAGGACGCCGTCGAAGACGAGGAAGAGGAGCCCGAACCAGAACCATCCGCCAGAAAGCGAAGGGGCGGTAGGCCTTCTCGTGGTGCGGTAGCATCGACGCCCAAGGCCTCCCGATCGGCATCAGCCCAGGCTGCCGACCAAGACAGCTACAAGGGCCTCAGCTTTCAGCAGGCGCAGGAAAAGATCGTGAACGATATGTTGGCCAAGAAGGACGACAGGTTGGTTCTCCATCCACCACCGCCAGGATATGATTATACAGGAGCGGTTGCTGACAAGAGTTCTGCAGTGGCGAGTATCAGTATTTCGAGGCGTTCTCCTTCTTACCTCCTAGGAGTCTCAAGGACTACTACGAGATTATCGCAGAGCCCATCTCGTTGAAAGCGTTGCAGAAGCAAGTCCGTGGCCAGCATGGCAGGGGCGAAGCGACCGGCGTCAGTGACTTCAAGAGCTGGTCCCAATTTGAGGATCAGGCCAGCCTTCTCTGGAAGAACGCGTACCACTACAATGAAGATGGCAGCGAAATCTCCTTGCTAGCCCAAGAGCTTGAGGTGCGTGTCCTCTCTTACGCAAGGTTCATTTTGCTATATGTACGTGATACTTTTGCTAACACGATCGGTGCAGGCATACTTCACCGAGTTGCTAAAGGACGCAAAACACCACGTCCAAGAGCCCCCACAGTCCAAGATAAAGCTCAAGGTCCCCCAGAGTGCTCAGACGCCTGCCCAGCCCAAGAAGATTACCATTCACGTAGCGGGCGGCAAGGACAGTGCGGCTGCGTCACCAGCCCCTGCCACTGCGCAGTCTGCTGAAGGCGAAGTGACTCGCAATGGCACACCAGTCGGCCGGAACCCATTCAATGGTGCAGCTGCTGTTAATCACAGTCAGCTGGACAAAGCCCGGAGTATGTCGACCTCGGCACCACCGCGTAGCCCTTCGGTCACAGGCGCAGTCAAGCCCGAGGAGACGGCCAGGCAGTCACCCGCCATACCGCCCCCGGGGCCGGCCATGATCACACAGCAACAATTTGCTCCGGTCTTGCCTCCTCCCGGCATGAACGGAATCCCGGCCGTCGCTCCCCCTCCTCCTCCGCCGCCGCCGCCGAAAAAGACGGCCGCGGATATCCTGGAGGCCCAGAAATACCGGCCACATCCCATAAGTAGGTACCCATCCCGTGTCGAGTTCCAGGTCTCGCTACTAACAGCCATACAGAGGAGTCGGAGGCTCTGATCTCAAAGCTGGTCATCAACTCCCATCCGAGCCTTACCCTCGACAAACCCCTGGATATCACAATACAGGCAAGCACAACGGAGACCCAACAGGAGCTTGTGTTCAACGCCCCGGCAAGTTACTTCCGCCTCCAGCTGCGACCTCACATACCTGCCTTCCTGGAGGCCCAGCAGCGTGAATGGAAGCTTCACGTGTCGCACGACGGGGCACGTCTGTACCCGTCCTCAGGACCGGACCGGCGCAGCGAGCCCATCTTTGACGCGAACCTGCGCTATGGCACCAACCGTTTTGAGGTTGGACTGGTGGCAGCCTTACCGAAGGGCGAGAAGGGGCCGCACGGACTCGGAATGGAGATGGAAAAGATTGTAGTTTTGTTCAACTTGCTCAAGCACCATTAAATTCATTGGCTGGCATGTTTGGGGATCCGGCAGAGATGGATCAAACGATTGGGGAGCAAAAAGGGGTTGTGTTGCCTCGCGAGGCCTGCGGTGGTGGGACAGGCGTTTATTGTCGGTATATGCTGTGAGAACATGCGGTTATAGTCTACATTTTGCAGGGGCCTATAGGAGGTGGACTTGGCATTGAGGCGCTTGTGCTGCTCAGGCCTTCCGACTAGCGGGCGCTGACCGTCAGAAACAGTGGCTGGTGGTGCTAGTTCGGCCTGGTAGGAGGCAACAAGTTGCTCCCTTTTGATCGTCAAGATGTTTTTTAAAAGTCCCGCCGAAACCAGCAGCACTAGATTCATGTTGCCTGGGTCGCCTAAGCATATAATTTAATCAGAAAGAATGACGAAGAGTCACGTTCACGAGGGAGGCGTGAGATTGGTGACCAAGGTCCGAAGGCAGGTCTATTTACAGTATGCAGTCCAAAGAAGCTCTGTCCTTCTTCTGTTACCCAAACATTTGTATTCAGATTATCAACGTGCCACCTAGCCGCAGCAGCAGCAGGCATCCAGGAAGGGGTGGATAAGCTAACCGACAATACCTACTTACTCCCGATCTAGGTACATAGACGTGTTTAGGGAGGAGGAGGAGGAGAAGAAAATAAAAGCAGTCGTTAGGCCCGGCTTGCCCGTTTCTTCACTCCAGCTTCCACGACATAGTTGGGGGTACTATGGTAGGGTCAACAAGGCGGACACTGTCATCCAGTGCCTGGCCCAACGAAAGCAGAGTCAGAAAATCGCCTCCACGACTCGTGGAGCACTATGTTCCAGTGCCCCTCACAGTGGTGGGTGCACCGGCTTCACTTTTTTTTTTCGTCCTTCTCCCAGCAGTTCCCATGGCAATCCGATGCCCCAAGTGGCCCCAGTGGCCCCAGTCAGTGGCAGTGGCCCGTGTGCGTCCTCTTCCCGGCTCGGAAGACCCTGGACCAGTGATGGGAGAGGCGTGGGAAGCACGACTTGACTTGCCTGGAGGTTGGCGGGTTGGCGGGTTGGCGGGCAGAGAGACCCCCCCAGCACCCAGCACCCTCCAAGCGCCGCTAGGCCCAATGCAGTGAATATTAGTGGCTCACCGCCCAGACCGCTGCCCGCAGCCCGACCCACTCGCAGCGAAAATTCGTTCGCAAAAAAAAAAAAAGTCGGTTGAAAAGGCTGGCCGAGCACAAAAATACGATCGGGCCTCCCCTCCATTTATCTACTGAGCCTTGCACACTCCTCTCTTCTTTCCTTCTCCCGATTTGTCCCTCAGAGATCCTACAGATCGCAAAATCCATCAAAATGGCGGAAGAAGTTTACGACGGTGCCATTGGCATTGATTTGGGTACGTCCTCTCCCGCCTTTGCGTTGTGTTCAAGACGCACCCCCAACCCCCCGCGGCGCCGGCCAGAGAAGACGTAGAAGACGAAGAACATCTCGCCGTGCAGCCAGCGACGCCCGCCCGCCCGCACCGTCCACTGCTCGAGCGAACAGGCTGCTGACCCTCTCCCCCTTTCACAGGCACGACCTACTCCTGCGTTGCCATCTACGAGGGTAACAATGTCGAGATCATCGCCAACGAGCAGGGTAGCTTCACTACCCCCTCGTACGTCTCCTTCAACGAGAAGGAGCGTCTGATCGGTGAGGCTGCCAAGAACCAGGCTGCCATGAACCCGATCAACACCGTCTTCGATGTCAAGTGAGTTGCCATTTCTCTCTCCACCAACCCAGTCGGCTCGTTTTCCTCCGAGGCTGTGGTCGAGCGTGGTGACTGACGGAATTTTCCCTCCCTCCAGGCGTCTTATCGGCCGTCCTTTCGATGACCCCATCGTCAAGAAGGATATCGAGTCGTGGCCCTTCAAGGTCGTCGAGCAGGGTACCAACCCCATGGTCCAGGTCGAGTACTTGGGCGAGACCAAGACTTTCTCCCCCCAGGAGATCTCCGCCATGGTCCTGACCAAGGTAAATACCCAACCCCCCCTCGGGGCACCATACGAAGAAGACTTTTTTCCTGACAAGTTGCGCTACAGATGAAGGAGATTGCCGAGGTCAAGCTTGGCAAGAAGGTTGAGAAGGCTGTCATCACCGTCCCTGCCTACTTCAACGACAACCAGCGTCAGGCCACCAAGGACGCCGGTGCCATCTCTGGCCTCAACGTCCTCCGTATCATCAACGAGCCCACTGCCGCTGCCATTGCCTACGGTCTGGGATCCGGAAAGTCCGAGAAGGAGCGCAACGTCCTCATCTACGATCTCGGTGGTGGTACTTTCGATGTCTCCCTCCTGAACATCCAGGGTGGTGTCTTCACTGTCAAGGCTACCGCCGGTGACACCCACTTGGGTGGCCAGGACTTCGACAACAACCTCCTGGAGCACTGCAAGAAGGAGTTCTTCCGTAAGACTAAGAAGGACATTAGCAACGACCCCCGTGCGCTGCGAAGACTCAGAACCGCTTGCGAGCGTGCCAAGCGTACTCTGTCCAGCGGTGCCCAGACCACCGTCGAGATCGACTCTCTCTTCGATGGTGAGGATCTCTTCCTCCAGCTCACCCGTGCTCGTTTCGAGGAGTTGAACGCCAAGGCCTTCGCCGGTACCCTCGAGCCCGTCGCTCAGGTCCTCAAGGACGCTGCCTGCGAGAAGAAGGACGTCCAGGAGATCGTCCTGGTTGGTGGTTCTACCCGTATCCCCAAGATCCAGAAGCTCCTCAGCGACTTCTTCGACGGCAAGAAGCTCGAGAAGAGCATCAACCCCGATGAGGCTGTCGCCTACGGTGCCGCCGTCCAGGCTGGTATCCTCTCTGGCAAGGCCACCTCGGCCGACACCTCCGACCTCCTGCTGTTGGATGTCGTTCCCCTGTCCCTTGGTGTCGCCATGGAGGGTAACATCTTCGCCCCCGTCGTCACCCGTGGCCAGACCGTCCCCACCATCAAGAAGCGAACCTTCACCACCGTCGCCGACAACCAGCAGACCGTCCAGTTCCCCGTCTACCAGGGTGAGCGTGTCAACTGCGAGGACAACACCTCCCTGGGAGAGTTCACCCTGGCCCCCATCCCCCCGATGCGCGCCGGTGAGCCCGTCCTGGAGGTCGTCTTCGAGGTCGACGTCAACGGTATCCTGAAGGTCACTGCCACCGAGAAGACCTCGGGCCGCAGCGCCAACATCACCATTGCCAACTCTGTCGGCAAGCTGTCGTCTGCTGAGATCGAGACCATGATCAGCGACGCCGAGAAGTTCAAGAACACCGACGAGGCGTTCAGCAAGCGCTTCGAGGCCAAGCAGCAGCTCGAGTCGTACATCGGCCGTGTCGAGGAGATGATCTCGGACCCGACCATGTCCCTCAAGCTGAAGCGCGGCCAGAAGGAGAAGATCGAGGAGACCCTCAGCGAGGCCATGGGCCAGCTTGAGATCGAGGACTCCAGCGCCGAGGACCTCAAGAAGAAGGAGCTGGCCCTCAAGAGGCTCATGACCAAGGCCATGTCTTCACGATAAACGAGTCGCTCGGAACAGTTAATGAAATTGGGTCACGAAGATTTAGATGGGGTTTCGCGGCTAGATTTCGACGAGTCTGGCTATGATATGAGGCCCATCTTCATGAATGATAGACTACGGCATTTTGGGGGTGGGGTTCTAAAAGGGTGTTCCCATTCTCCCTCGTCCCGGTAAAGAGCGAGGAAGCGCGAACAACAAAAGTCTTGCAGGGTTCAGGCGTTTTCTCTCTTCCGCAACCTCATATATTCCTTTTTGAGCTCCCTCACCTGGGGGTTCTCTCTCTCTCGTCCGCGCATCCTACCTCGGCGCATCACGCATGTAGAATAGGAAGAATGAAAGAATGAAACAAAAACAGCAGACTCCTCCGGGAAATGTCGTGATACTGTGTTGATTCTGTGTATGTAAACTGTCTTGTTCAGATGTATGCGAAACTACTTCGAGGTGTACGGGACTACACAGGACGACTGGTTCTGTGTTCCAAATGCAGGTCCTTCCACTGCCATCCGCGTTGGTGGTCTTGCACCATGGATGGGTTGCTTCTCTGCTCAGGACTCGGTCAATTCAAAACGTGCCCCAATTCGTCCGTCTCACCGCAGAGTTTGATCGGGCATTACATACATAGAGTGAGGCAGAAGAGAGACGGTGGTCGGCGGATCGGGGCTTACTAGACTCGGTACGGGTTTTTCTGCGGGGCTCTTTGTTTCGAGCTGTTTACGTCACTCGCTTGGAGGAAACGAATCCCATGTTCACTAGGTAGCTGTTAGACTCCGGATTGACTGGGCGACAAGCTTCCCTCCCACAACGCCTACATGATGGCATTCCTCGCACGCGGGGTATAAATCATTTAGAAACTCGTCATCCGGCTGCCTTCTGACGCTCAGATACTATTGCCATCTCCTTGCGCGAACCTCCCGTGTCGATAAGAGCGCGCATCCTGCGTATCCCAGCATCCAGCATCCAGCCTTGATACTCCAACCACAGACATCGAACCTCTGCCAACCGATCCCCGATAATCCCGAGCCGGAGGACCACCATGTCTTCGGCGATAGACATAATGGACAGTGCCGGATACATCCAGACCAGCCTGATCTGGGTGGCGTATGCCGTGGCCGTCGGTATAGCTCTCATCATCGGAGCTCTGGTGACCTTCACCTGGCAAGACCACCGGGAGAGGTCTGTTCTTGTCAGCACCGTTGCCACGATTAGTCTCACGGCCTTGCTTGCGACCGTGCTCCTGCTCCCCGTCGACATCGCTCTCGTCTCGTCCACCACCGATGCCGCCCTCGGCGTCAAGAAGGACTGGGCGACCGCTTCGCGCGTCCAGGATATCCTCTTCACGCTCAAGGTTGTCTACTACAGTCTCTACAGCTTCGACGCCCTCCTTTGCTTGATCGTCATTCCCTTTACCTACTTCTTCTACGAGGAGTACGACGAGGTCGAAGAGCAGGAGGGAAACCAGACGTTTGGCAGCAGGCTTTGGGGGGCTTTCAAGTACACCATTGCCTTCATACTGCTGGTCGTCATCATTTTCCTCGTCGGCTTCTTCGTACCCGCTGCCGGACGTCATGAGGGCAAACACCTGGACCTGGACTTCTTCAAGCGTCTCCTGGATGAAAACCATGGCGAGAAGGCCATCACGTTTGGTGTCGGATTGTTGATCACGCTGGGAACTTTGCTGTACATCCTCTACACCGGTGCGGGCTTGGCGCTTCTGCCAGTTTCCTTCATCAAGTCGGCGCCCTCTGTTTCTGCGCCACAGCTGTCGGAGAACACTGCATCTCAGCTGGAACAGAACCGTGAGCGCCAGCGACAGCTGGAGATGCGCAATGCCGGTCGCCCGGAGGGCATGTCGCAGAAGGACCGCCGCGAGCTGGAGGCTCTTGCTCGGGAAGAACGCACTCTTGTCCGTCGCGAGCGTCTGGCGGCAGAGGCTCAGGGTGAGGGCAAGAGCTTCCTCGTGAGAGCGTGGACCAAGATCTGTGCCATCTTCCGACCCATCAAACTCCTCGGCGGTATACTCCTAATCATCATCGCACTGTTGACTTGGGTGTCTATGCTCATTACTGGCATTGACAAGGCCGCCAACTCTGTTTGCAAGCAACACTGCGGCTACATTCTCGCCCACGTCAATGTCTTCCAGCCAATCAACTGGATCTTTGTGCAGACCGCGCGAGCGTTCCCGGTGGATTACATCCTGATGGCCCTGTTGATCGTCTTGTTCCTCAGCAGCTCCATCTCAGGGCTGGCTTCTATTGGCATCCGCTTCCTCTGGCTCCGCATCTTTCAGATCCGCAAGGGTCGCACCGCACCCCAGGCCCTGCTTATCGCGACTGTGCTTCTTGCACTCATCATTCTCGGCATCAACTACGCGGTGGTCATGCTGGTCGCACCCCAGTATGCCTCTTTCGGCACCCAGACCTTCTGTGACCTCCCACCTCACCACGCAGACGAGCAGCCCAACTGCAGGAACCACCTTGAGGCGGTCCAGCCGTGCTCTGAATGGGTCGACCGCCACTTCAGCACACAAACCTGCACGCCTACCGTCATGAGCACCTTCCTGAACCGCGTCACGCTGACCTGGCCCGTGTTCGGAGCCATCGACTTCTGGGCCCAGTTTGCCTTCTTGGCCGTGTTCTTGATAGTGTTCCTAACTACCCTGTTCCGCACCCCCCAGATGAGTCTGAGCGAGTACGACGAGGACGCCGAGGCTGATGAGGAGGAGGGCCTGCTGGCATCAACGTCGAGGAGGTTTGGCGCCACCTGGCAGGATATCAGAGGCAAGTCAGGCAGGAACGGAACCGAGCCCAGCAACGGCGAAGGATCCCATAACTGAGTCACGAGACGGTTGAGTTTTTCAAGTTGTACTTTTCAAAACCTGTGGCTGGTGTTCACGAGTTCAGATTGCTGTTATCGAAAGGTGCGCTCGTCAACGTCAGCGGTGCTGCGGTAGTTGGAAGAAGTATATACCCCGGTAGGCATATGCATGGACAGGAACAGGGGGGCTTCTCACGGGAAGGGCTGGCTGGCTGGTATACGGCGCTGGGCCAGGCGTTTTCGTGTCATATTCTTTTTAACACAAGGCCTTGGGCGTGGGCTTTCCCAGGAATGGGTAGGGCTTGTGCAGAGCATGAGGTTAATTGCATTTTTGTTTGTTCCTATCAGAAATCTTGAGCCCATATGTCTTTCAAAATGTTTCCTGTTGAGCTAGAGACACAATGTGATTGATGGAGAATCCACCCGCCGACTATCCGCCCTAGTTACTCAAGGCCAGCTCCACCTATTCCCACTTACCCGCGGTCAAGGCTTAGCTTGTCCGTTGTTCTCGATAGTAACTCGTCACATGGCTCTATCTGTTTCCTATATAGTTGTCAAGGTATATATTCCTTCCCACGAGACAAGGTATATCCTGCTTATCCGCTTCACTAAGAAATTCCATCTCGCGAAACACTCTGATTCCCAAACTCTGGGGTCGCAGTGGAGGAGAATCGTACTCGATGCTGTACACACGACCAATGTAGCTCAACGAAACCAGTCGCACTATATCAACGCATTTTGTATACCTAACACAGGGTCGAATAGTCACCGGAATGGCAACGTTCCACAACCCGATCCTGCGCGGCTTCAACCCGGACCCCACCGTGTGCGTGGTCCCGGGCGCATCCCTGGCGTTCCCGCGGCCGGGGTCGTCGTCGTCGTCGTCAACATCGACGACGCACTACTTCCTCTCCACCAGCACCTTCGAGTACTTCCCTGGCTGCGCCATCTACCACTCGACCGACCTGCTGAACTGGGACCTCGTCGGCCATGCGCTCACACGCCGGTCCCAGCTCGAGATGCGGACCGTAGAGCCTGGGTAAGTCGTCGTCTGGGTATTCTTGCCCTGCCTGGTAGTTATGAGATGGTGCAAGTTGTTGAAGTGCACTGTTCCCAAAAGCCGGGTCTAGGTTCACCACACAGAAAGGATACGTTGGCTAATTTGTCCTGTTTGTCCTGATCAGTGCCGGAAGCTGGGCCAGCACATTACGTTATAGGGAAGACGAGAAACGGTGGTATCTTGCGACTGGGGTGTATCAGAGGTACCGACCGTCCAGTGATGTGAGTTTGTCTCTCAAGAAGGGTTGAGCCCCGACGTCAATGGGTACAGGGGGCTCTGCTTAGAGATCGTTCGAGGGGACTCCTCGAGCATAGAGGGGCTTGTCGTGTAATCGAGGGCAAATGGTTAACAGCCGGTGTCAACAGGAGCGTATTTTCCCGCGTGGATTCTACGTCTGGACGGACAACATATGGGATTCGAGCTCGTGGTCTGATCCAGTCTATTTTGACAACCCGGGCTTCGACCAAGATGTAAGTCGGCCCCTCGGCTCAATATCTTGGAGGCGGAATATGTATTGACTGTGTTCTTTCTTCTCCCGGCATCAAGCTCTTCTGGGACGACGCCACCTCCAAAGTCTACCTGAGCACCACGACCCGCCTGAAGAACCGGCCGGCCGGCTCCAAGCAGAAGGACTTCGCCATCCACGTTTCGGAGATCGACCTCCCAACGGGTCGCACGCTGACGCCGCCGGTCGTCATCCGCCGGTCGCACCACGGCATCGCCGAGGGCTCGCACATCCTGCGGCGCGGGCCGTACTACTACCTGCTCACGGCCGAGGGCGGCACCGAGGCCGGGCACCAGGAGTGGATCTTCCGCAGCCGGGACGGCGTGCTCGGGCCCTGGGAGGGCCAGGGCAAGCCCCTCTGGTACAACGGGCCGGACGAGGAGGTGCAGCGCACGGGGCACGTGGACATCTTCGCCGACGGGAACGGGGACTGGTGGGGGGTCTTTCTGGGGGTGAGGCCCGTCCGGCGGACGGCGGAGGACGGCGGCGGCTTCTTGGAGCCGCAGATGGGCAGGGAGACGTTCCTGGTCAAGGTAGACTGGGTGGACGACTGGCCCGTCTTTAACGAGGGGATGAATATCACATTGGAGACCAAGGGCAGAGGGGGTCATGTCAAGCAGTCGTTGGCTGAGTTGAAACCCGGGGACGTGAAGTGGAGGGCAGATTTGAGCAGCGGCGAGCTGGACCTGGGGTGGTACCAGAAGAGTAAGTATACCTGCACACCGGTCCCGTCACTTGTTAGCTGATGAGGGTGGTCAGATACGCCGTTGAAGCAGTGCTATTCCCTCACGGAGAAGCCGGGGTTCCTGCGCATATATGGGAACTGCTACGATCTCACGTGGCCGGAGGCGCCAGCAATGCTCCTGCGCAAGCAAACCTCGTACCACGAGACGTTCCACGCAACGATGTACTTTGACCCGACTCAGACCGGCTACGAGGCGGGGATGGTGCTCTGGTGGAGCCAGTTCTCATTCGCAACCATCGGGGTGACGCTCCACGGTGGTTCGGAAGGACAAGGGGCTCCTGTACGGACTCTGGTCTGCCGCCGGCCAAAGGTAGGGGGAGGTGTCCAGGAAAGCTACGGGCCTACGCTAAAGGCCGTAGGTTCGGAGGCCGTCCGGCTCATGATCACGGCGAGAGCTACAGAGTACGCACTGGAGATCTCATCCAACGAGGCCACGGAAAAGGTGGTCATCGGCGCGTCAGAGTTGACAACAATGCCGCCAGTAGGCGGGGCCTTTTGCGGTGTCATGGTTGGCCTCTACTCTTTCGGGAAGGGGGAGCCAGTATTGGACCCAGCCGACTTTTCAGATATATCTATTGTGGAAGAGGGACCAAGATGGGGTTAGTTGAGTAGAGTGGCGCTCTGCAAATGCGTAGTGGATACGATGCCATCCATTTCTTGAGTAGCCTCGAGCCTCCAGAAGGATAATCCAAGATCTGATGAAGGTAGGAAAGTATTGGAAAGGAGACATGCAGGTACAATCTGTTGGTGCAACGAAACGCGTCTGACAAATGGGCCGGCGTCGGTGGTAAAACCTGCGGGCCTATGATAAACCGGGACCACAGCTATAGTCAACTGCCACAGAGCACGGCAGGTATCTGCCTCAGATGCCCGGGTCATTTGGCGTGACGACTGCCATGGTCAATTGCCGGGAGCTGTGTAGTTTCGTCTAGTCTCTAGGCTTCTTCGTCCTTCTGGGCTGGAGACGTTGATCAGCTAAGTCATCAGACTGTGCTAAAACCCCCCAAAACCGAGCCTGTGACCGGGTGGTGCTAACCTCCACATCCCGAGCTGTCTCCCTGGTTCCGCACGGGGGCAGAGCGGCTGCGTATGCGGGGTTGCGACATGCCGGCGGCGGGGAACTGTCGGCGTTGGATTGGCGAGAGACTCGTCTAAAGACGCACATGCAAAGCACCATTCGTCGGTGCAATTTACGTGTACTTTAGCTCTGGGGTGCCTCTCTGGGCGGATCAATCAGGGTCTGTAAGAAGTGGAGGCCGACCAACTAGTCTCACCCGTCTCGCAGTCCTCTCCTGTCAGATTGCTCAAAACCAGCGCGTGCCGCACCGTTGGGCCGTATTGAACACTCTATATACAGCATTCCACTAGTACTCGCGTGCTCACAATGACATCTCAGGTGGTCCCCTTCATCATCAACGGCGCCGAGAGCCGCCCCGAGAAGACGTTTGACGTGGTGTCACCCGGCACCGGGAAAGTCGTCCACCAATGCGGAGTCGCGACCGAGACCGAGGCGCTGGCTGCCGTTGACGCCGCTGCCAAAGCGCTCCCGGCATGGCGCAACACGACGCCTGGCCAGCGTCGGGACATCCTCCTCAAGGCGGCCGAGATCTTTGAGAAGAGGCGGCCGGAGCTGGCCTCGTACATGATCGATTCGGTGGCGGCGGCGCAGGGCTGGGCCGATTTCAACATCAGCGTGACCGCCGACCTCGTCAAAGACGTCGCCGGCCGAATCAGCTCAATAGCGGGCTCAATCCCGACGCTTGCGGACCCCAGCGTCAGCGCCATGGTCGTCAAGGAGCCCTACGGCGTGGTGTTGGCAATCGCGCCCTGGAATGCACCCTATATTCTGGGTACTCGCTCGGTGCTATTCCCCATTGCTGCGGGCAACACGGTCGTCTTCAAGGGATCTGAGCTGTCGCCAAAGGTCTTCTGGGCCATCACCGACATCTTTAAGGAGGCTGGACTGCCTGATGGCGTCTTGAACTTCATTTCCACAGACCCTCCCCATGCGGCAGCGGTCACCGAGACCCTGGTCTCTCACCCGCACATCAAGAAAATCAACTTCACTGGAAGCACCGCTGTTGGCAGGATCATCGGCAAGCTCGCCGGTCAATACCTGAAGCCGGTTGTACAGGAGCTGGGTGGCAAAGCTCCCGCCATCATCTGGCACGACGCCGACCTGAACATTGCCGCGGAGCAGTGTGCCCTGGGATCGTTCATGTTCTCCGGCCAGATCTGCATGAGCACGGAGAGGATCTTGGTTCACAAGAAGATCAGCCAAGACTTCCAGAAGAAGTTTGTGGAGAAGATCGAGGCCATGTTTTCTTCCAAGGGCGATGCACCGGTACTAATCAACGCCAACGCCGCCGACAAGGTTAAGAAGCTGCTCAAGGATGCCGTCAGCAAGGGAGGATCCGTGGTCAACGGCAACATCGATGCCGAGGAAGCCTCCAAGACGAGGCTGCGACCGATCGTGATCGCCGGCGTCACTCCCGAGATGGACCTCTACGCAACCGAGAGCTTTGGCCCCTCGGTCAGCTTGATCGAGATCGAGACGGAGGAGGAGGCGCTCCGCATATCGAACGATACCGAGTATGGCTTGACGTCGGCAGTCTTCACTGAGGACCTGCGGACCGGCCTCAGGTTCGCCAAGGGCATCGAGACGGGCGCGGTGCACATCAACAACATGACAGTCCACGATGAGTCTGCATTGCCTCATGGAGGCTGCAAGGCTAGCGGTTATGGACGATTCAATGCAACAAATGGTATCGAGGAGTGGCTGAGGACAAAGACTATCACATGGCGTTCATAAAGAGTCGGCAGAGTCGAGTCCTTATGGCAACTTCCGGAGTATCCGCTGTGTAGGCACTAAATTGAATGCATGAATCTAAGAGTTGAACCAATCAAGCGATGCAAATAGTACTGTGATTGGTCCTGCGGGTTTCCAACTGTCCATCTGTGTACCCAGAGAGGTATGTACTATGGCAATGGTACGTTGTTCGGGGGGCGGCTATATTCCGCGCGTATCCCTGTTCCCATAATCTAGTGGCCCTAGCTCCTGCATTGCAGGAAGAGAAACGTCATGAAAAGTCGTCAACCGTCTCAATAAACCCCGGCTGTGAGCCTCAACCTCAACCTCAACCTCAACTCTCGGCCTCTCGAATTGACAACGTCCTCGAGACTACGACTAACGACATGGGTTCAAAAGCCTCCAAGCCTGTGCAGTCAGCGAGCCGCAAGTTCCCCACCAGGGCGCCTGGTGCAGTACCTCCCGCCTCGCGGCCAACAGCACGCCCAGCGCAACCGCCGCAGCAAGGTCCCAAAGCCTCGTTTGCCAAAGATGAGGGTGAGTCGATTCCCGTAAGGAGAGCTGGGTAGAGCATGAATCCCGTTCTTCGCAGCTTCTGACACCGCCCGCTTCTAGCTATCCAAGCCGACGGCCAAGACCCCGACCAGGCAACGAACCCGGCATTTTCGCAGCGCTTGAGGCAGATGGGCATCGCGACGCCAAATCCCACCCTCTCCAATTCTTCAATAGCATCCACGGGCCCGCCCGCATCCAGTTCGTCTCCCTTAGGACCGAGCTATCCGTCACCGTCGCGAAACCCGACTCTGACTGCCTTGGAGGCGCGCCAGCGCATCCAAGACGAGGTTCAGCTCCAATATGAGAACCCGGCCGGTGGGCGCGGCTTTGTGGACATCGAAACCTTGAGGAAAGCCTTGGTTCTAAGAAAGCGCGGAATCCCAACCTCTGATATCGAACAGCGTCTGCGTCTGAAGCGCGGCGTTGTAGCCCATCTTGAGTCTGGCGGCGCCGTCACCCCGATGTCATACTGAGAACGCCTCTGGCCCGTGGTCCCGCTGCACATCAGTGATCAGAAGTGGGCATTTTTCGCGGATGCGGACAGTCGATCGCAGGTATTATGTAGAATTATTAGGCTATGCTTAAGAGAGAACAAAAAATCAAGACTCTAGGTATGTGAGCCATTGCCGCCTCCCTACCTGGGTATTTCGCTCTGACAAAGCTGACCAGGACACCGCCCTGAAAAAGACTTTTGGCCGACGTCACCCGTTTCTAGAAGATCTGTACATCGTGCTGCATGTACCCTGACGTTTCCCAAGCCGCTTGTCCACGCAATTACCAAGCAGCGTGACCGCCATCGATCCGAAGATCAGCGCCCGTCATGAACCGGCTAGCGTCACTCAACAAGTAGACCGCTGCGCCTCGATAATCTTCAGGCTTGCTCAGCTTGTTCAGCATGTTGTGGGTGGGCCACTCCGTTCGACGCTCAGGGAACTGCTCAAAGAGTTTCTCGACCATCTCCGTCACGACTAGTACGATGCGGTTAGTCATAGAACGCCGGTGCAGCATATGGGCCCACTTACTGTAACCTGGAGAAATGGTGTTGACTCTGATGCCGTGCTGGCCCCATTCCGAAGCGAGGTTGCGGCCAAGTTGGATCACGGCAGCCTTCGAGGCATTATACACACTGCGATCCCGGGTGAGCCTTTGGGCCTTCTCTGGCTGCGTCTTCAAACTTACGGGCAAATCAAACCGCGGTTTGCGATTGTTCCACTCATGCTAGCAATCAAAACCAAGCTGCCCTCCGTCTTGCGACGCACCATCTGTCGAGCAACGGCTTGCGCCGTCATGAGAACGCCGGTCACGTTGACACCCAACATGCGATCTGCATCCGCAGCAGTGTACTCCAGCGCAGGAGTTTCTTGCTGTATACCGGCCGCGGCGATCAAGCCATCGATATGACCGTGCTGGTTGGCGATCTCCTCCGTGACGTCGTTAATTCTGTCAACTCCAGTCCTCACGTCAATCTGGTGATATACCAGAGTTGTCTCAAGCTCGCCCACAGCGCGCCTTGCTACCGCTTGGTACTTGCTGTCAGGACCAGGCTCGGGTTGCCGGTCAAAAACGTGGACTGTCGCTGTGTCAGTGAGGGTCTTGGGCGGATGGACCCGGCTAGTTACGTACCGGTAGCTCCAGCTTCCAATAGAGCTTCCGCTTGCACTAGACCCAGTCCTTGTGCGCCGCCTGACACAATGATGACCTTGTCCTTGAGGCTGAATTCGGGTAACAGTGCTCTGGGGCTGTTCTTGATCGGCTCACGCTCCTGGTCCTTGGACGTAGCGTGGAATTCTCGCGCGCTCAAGGAGACGGGGAATGCCGTTCTCAATGGCTTAGAGTTTGGTGCCCGCGAACGGCCAATCGACGGTTGTGTAAAAGAGGGCGTGCCTCTGGCTAACCTGGCTATCAAGGGAGCCCGTCGACCTATTCTGGGGACAATTGCTGCCATTGTGGATTTTGACCTTGTCAATAGGGTCTTGGTAGGTGTTGGAGCTGTTTGATTCTGGAGTATTGTGTAGGAGTGGAAGCCGAAGTCCAGGACAGACTTTATAGAATTGGGAAGCTTCGAAGGCTACGACAGGCAGTGAATACTACAGATGTGACAACGCCAGTCCAGATCTACGATGATGTAAAACAGAAAGTCAGCAAGTTGCCGAGACCGAATCAAGCGGATTCACGCCCCAAGGCCATATATAACCCTTGCCCTGACGGATAGCTCAAAGCGAAAGAGGAACGACACGAGACCAAGTGACCAACGAAACTGGGGCCCCTCATCTTAGACCATATTCCTCCAGGCGGAAATAAGCTCCGAGCCTCACTTGGCTGAGGGGGAAGCAGAACTAGTATCCTGGCGTCCAGAGAACTGTCCATAATACAATCGGCCTTGCTACGTCCACCACAGTCACTTTTACCCGCCCTCGTCGACCACGCGTCGCCTCATTCTGCCTCAATTGGCTCCGTGCTCGACGTGAAACCCGTCACGCAGACCGGTGAGGCACCGAGAAGTTGATAAATGACAGAAACGATAGCATGGCATTGTGAGCCGCCTGCGTGCTTCCATTCACCCTGGTCTTGCGTAATACTGTCGTTGAATCACAGACGCACCACCAGCAGTGGCAACCAGCGCCGGGTTACCGAAACAGGCAGTCCCGCGTGTGGAGATTTCGCTCGCCAAGCCCCATCTGCTGTGCATCGTCTGCTTCTGGGCCTGGCGCACGCTTCAAGGTTTTGGGGTTGGGTCCACCGAGCCGCCATTCAGTTGCAGACGTTGGGACGTCTGAGCATTGCCGCCAATTCACCGGTCCGCCAGGGATGGGTGGAGGGAGGGGAGCGGGCACGAGGAAAGTATAGTTATAAGGGACGTCTGTTATCAAGCCTCCGCGTTTCTTCCTGCAGAGTCTGCCGCAGCTCGTCCTGCAAGCCCGCCACGACGTCCACCATACACCTACCCGGGAGCCCAAGAGCACTGCAAAATTGGTGCGGTCGACCCTTTTTACCCCGCTGCGTCTGGTCGGTTCGTAACTAGTGCTGCTCCAGTGACTATTTTCGATAGTTGGGGGTCGGAGTATGGAGTAAGTGATCCCTGACCCCGCGCCCATCCACCACGATGGTGGAGCTTCTCAATGGCCAGACCTGGAGCACGACACTAGGTATGTATTTGTGGTGCGTCCATAGCGCTTAGCTTGGTCAGGGTTAACTTGCTCGACTTTTTGCAGCTTTGCAGATCTGGCATCCGGACGTCGGCAGGCAAGTTTCTCACTGGCGAGGCACGTTTCTCGACGTCCCTATGCAGGCTCGCCCTCACCCTCATCATCCCTCGCGGAGCTGGCATATTCTCATGCAGGCTGCCGTGTCACTTTCGGATTTCAATGGCTACCCTACCGCTGGAGTAGCAAAGTCTATGATGATGTTATACCTAATCTACCCTATACCACTAACCTCTTATAAGTGTGCCACTGCATTGGACACATCCTGCTCCCACCCACCCCTGTATAAATCACTTCCGCGTGTCTTCATTGTCTCTATTTGGATGATATCAACGCCTTGGCACAGACGATAGACAATAGCGCGGGTTGTCACCGTAAATCGTCCCTGCCAGAGAGGACACAGCTCCGACCGCGGCAAGTTGTGTCCATGGTCCCTACTGGAGGACCAGCCTGGAACTCCCGAGGCTCGTTCGATAGTCGTGAGGCCTGGTGGCTGCTCAGCTGCCGTAGTCTCATCTGTTGCAGTCGGGAACTTGTCCTACCCCAGGCGAGTCCGGGGGCCAGCGCCGCTGCAGATCCGCCCGAATGCAACGTTAGCCAGCCCGCTACCCAAGGGCAACCGGAGCGGACGCTGGGCGACTGACTTATCGTACAGATCTAGCTTCGGAAGGATCGGCACTGCTAATTACCCTTTTCCATCGGTCAGTCGATAGAATGTGCCTGCTTTGGGTATTCCGTTTGCAGTGAAGAAGGGCTGCCATCTCATTGGCCTGAGTCCAGCTATAGCACGTCCATGGGCTCATTTGGAACCGCCGGTACTAGGCAAATTCCGTTCTTGGTCGACGAGAGGCACGTTTCTCGAACCGGCCGTTCCAGAGTCTTCTCTGATTGGCGATCTAG
Source organism: Neoarthrinium moseri (assembly GCF_022829205.1). Taxonomy (NCBI): domain Eukaryota; kingdom Fungi; phylum Ascomycota; class Sordariomycetes; order Amphisphaeriales; family Apiosporaceae; genus Neoarthrinium; species Neoarthrinium moseri. Next base: position 215,191 of record NW_026055124.1, read on the forward strand.
AATCTCGGATGCCGGACCCCCTAGGCTGCATATACCAGAGATTGGCCCACGACCGCCCTGATTGGCCACCTGTATAACCAATCTGCAGACTCCTTATCTGCCTGTGGTCCTTACTCACTTTTCGCCCCCGCTTGACATTGCCGAGGATTTTTTTTTATTCTCCTTCAGCCCAATTGATCCAACGGCAAGTCAAATTTGGAGAGAGTGTGTGTAACCCGATCGCCCAACAGGGCAACGACCTCATCGCACCACGAGACCTCGCACAGCAGAGCCTCATCGTCATCCGCAGTGGGTGCGTCGCAAGGACCTACTCCATTAGCTATTGTATCATGCGTGGAGCTTTGTGGTGCTTCAGTATCGGATCACACACGTGGCTCATTTTCTCTGAACTTTGGAAACTGCACGGAATACCTTGTCCAGATGCAGGCAGGCAGGTATGATAAGATACCGTGCTACCATGCGTTGCCCGGGATAAGGCGAACGAGTTCGTCCTGAGTACTGCCGGTGTGCGTTTGTTCAATGCTAACCGGTTATAGCTCTCAAATGTTTGCAACCCAACATGCCAAATACCTTTCCTATTCTTAGTCATATAGATATTGGATATTGTTGCCATTTCCACAAGGACATAGGTCCGGAAGACTTACAGCACTTATGTTATCGTATTATATTTGACACGTGAACTCTTCTTGAAAAAAAAGTGGGCTCAAGGTGTTTGGAGAGCCACCATGCTCTCGAGTCTTGACTGGTATTACTTGCAAGTGATAGCTGCACTACGATCGGGTCCTCGGACTCAAGCCGGACTAGCAGATATCCCGGATGCTATCTGGATAACTCTTGCTCGATAGCAACTATAGACCTGGCAAGGGATTCACTGATGCATCAAATAGTTGGTGTTTTGCCTTTTTGGTTCTGTTTTCAGCCCTCGTGGGAAGTGATCAAATTTACTCGTCTGACCATTATCACCATTATCGAGGCGAATGTATGAGGTACATGGGGTTTCCATTTGAATTCATGACAGGGACACATGTCTCTGGCTACCACGAACCAGACTTCCATAGCAGACTTTGACTAATCGTAATTTTCATTTCCTCGCATTTGCTGTCAAATAGGAGATGCCGTAGCATCGTGATATGCTCCATAACTTTTATGAACTAATGCCTGCGAAAAGCAGGAATATCTACCTGGTATGATATATATGCAACTATTAATATGAACCCTCCCCGAAAAAGAAAAGACGATTTATTGGCGCCTGGGTCTTGAATGCGGCCAGTAAGTTATTCTTCACATGCGAACCCAAGAACTACATGGGCTGCATGGCCATCAGAAGAAGGGTCACAGACCAAGGTCATCAAAGGAGAACTGGTCTTTTTTTCAGCATAGGGGACAAAGCAATGTGAATCTGTAGCCCAGATCTTGGTTCATCGGCCAAGATCTTGACGTGACCCCTGAACCTGACGACCCCCTGGACCCAGCCCCTGCAGATGGGCAAGGTGGGTTAGTAGGTGCCTAGTGCTTGACATTTGAAATACCATTTTCATCTCAAATCGGCATTACAAATTCAGCTGGTGAAATGCAAGATTGTCAGCATCCAATTGGGTTTTCTCAGATCTGGCAAGGTATGGATCACACGAACCAAGAGCGAAACCAGAGTATGTGATGCGGGGACACAAATTTTACACCGCAACTACTACCGTTTGCGATCTATCCACGCGAAACGCAAGCAAAGAAACATATACTTCTATCGCGGGCATGAGAAGGTTCATCCTGCATGACCAGGCAGCTTCACTGTGAGGCCCCAAAACTCGGATGTGATGTAGCAGAACAGAAAAAGCAACCACATGGCCGTCGGCACGGCCCACTGCTTCTGTACCTCTGCAGTCTTGACACGCCGGGTGTCGATCCGGATCATCCGTGTCTCCGAGATGTCGAAGACTCACTCTTTCCGCCACACTAAAACAAAACGTGCCGTGCTGGGAAGTTGGGGGGCTGGCATCTGCTGGCTGGGGTGGATGGTGACGCGGCTGGGACGCCACGTTCAGCTTGAACGGCACGCCCCGAGTTTGATTTTTTGGTGATGGGTCAGAGCCAGGCAAATCAGGGCTGGGCGAGGGTGAACGTTGCTTATTCCTCCAGCTCTTGGGGACCCGGGGGGGATCGACGCGAGGCCACAGGCACGCAAGCAAAAGCAAAGTAGAAGAAGAACAATAGCCCTACCCGGTCCTGCGTCCGCAACTTTCTCTAAATATGTCTCGAGGAGACGCTTTTGAAGAAATGCGGGGAGAACGTGTTCTTGCAGATTGTCGACTTCGTCAGAGATTACCTACATCTGCCTCCCGTTGACGGTCTCAACCATATGCCGCCTGAAAAGATCTAGAAATCGAGAGGCCATGAGAATACCACCGCTTTCAGTGCTGGCTACGTGGCCGCGCCCCAACTACAACCATCCGGAGACGCGAGGCCCAGCGGGAAAAGTGTTGGCCGTGGCGTTGACGACCTTGGTGACACTCATCCTGGCCATCCGCATCTACACGCGCCGGGCCATCTCCAAGAGCTTCGGTCTCGACGACATACTAATCGTCGCTGCCTACGTACGGTACCGCTGCGAGAGGAGGATACTGAATCTTGAACTCAAGTCGCTGACACGCTCTCCAGATACCGGCGTTGACGTTTGCGATATGTGGCATTTTTGCCGAGGTGTCCTTTGGCTGGGATAGGCACATTTGGGACGTCCGATACGAACTGTTGAGTCCGGGCTTGAAAATGAGGTATGCGATCCATATTGCGAGACGCGAGAGACAGTATACTGAACTGCGGTAGCGTTGCATCGTTTTGCCTATTTGACTTGGCCTCAAACCTAACCAAGCTCTCAACGTTGGCCATGCTGTATAGACTCATCCGACCGACGAAGTCGCGGATGAAAATTGTGGTTATAGCCGCATGCGTCCTCGTGACCTGCAGCAGCCTTGTATTTGTGTTCGTTGTCATTTTTCAATGCAGGTGGGTTGGCAGTATACTCCCTACGGATGTATTCGATTCGTTGCTGACCTCAGGTCCAGCCCCGTCTGGGATTATTGGACGCTTTCCACGGGTCCGCAGAACTGTATCGACGAGGCAGCCCATCTCCTCTCGGCAGGCATCATCAACACCGTGACCGACTTCATCGTCGTGCTGCTCCCCATCAAGACCGTCGCCGGCCTTCAGCTGCCGAGGAAGCAGTATATAATCCTCATCGTTTTGTTCTGTGCTGGCTTTGTTGCCTGTGTAGCCGGCGTTGTCCGAACCTACTACACCTGGATGCTGACCATCGACTACGACCGGACGTGGGAAGGATGGACCGTATGGATCAGCAGCCTCATTGAGCTTGATGTTGGCATCGTAAGTAGTTCTTAAGCCCACAACCCCCCTTGGAACCAACAGGCTAAAGTCTGCCGACAGCTATGCGCTTCAGTGCCTTCCATTAAGCAGTTCTTTACACTATATCTTCCCAGTGTCATTGGAACCACGCGTCGCTCCACCAAGCCAGACAAGCAGAGCCATGACCGCAACTCGACAAGGCTGACTGTGACGGTCAACACGACGGTGGAGACGACGTACGAAAACAGGTCCTCGATAGAGCTCATGGAGGGCCCACAGATGACCCTGGCCGAGCTACTCCAGCTTGATGAGCTGGAGAAGCCTGCCACGCCCCCTGAGGCGGCAATACACACGCGCAGCCGACCCGGAAGCCATTTCGAGGCGCCCGGGAACCAGGTCCCCTACCAGCACCTTTTCGAGTCGCCGATTCTGAAGCCGATCGAGCCAGGCACAAGGTCCTATGCCACCTCGATCAGTGCCTCGTCGACCGCGCTATGAGGGTGGTTCTATTTGCAAGTACAACGAACGACATCACGATTATATGAGTTCAGCGAGGCAGGTGATACCCAATTGGTTTAGATGAGCTCACAATGAGCGGCCCATGACTTTCATGTTGTTATTTACTCCTTAGAGGTGTTTGGAGCTTTGAAGACGGTGTCAGCATGATACAAATCCTTTTAATGTTTAGAGCCGATTTTCAAGATAGAAATATATGGAGATGCGAGATGGCTAGATTCGTGCAAATATCGAGCGTCTAAGTCTTACTTGCCTTGCCTCTCTTCTTCCGTCTACCAACCTCCTGAGGACCATCATCGCCGTTGTCATCATCTACGAAATCGTCATCACCATCTTGTACGACATTTGACTGTTTAGTTCTCTGCCTCCTCCCACGCGCTGCAGTACCCTCACCTGCCTCCAATGGGGCTTCCTCGCTCAAATCATCGACGGTGGCCTTTGCACGCAGCTTGTTCACTGCATCGACCATGCGCTTGCTACTCTGCACCCTGTGCCTGGGAGCGAAGGCCTCCTTGGCACCAACGCCAACGCTGCCCTCGAAGTAGCGAGTAATGTTACTCTGCGTGCCCACCGCATCCCGCTGATTCATGTCTCGGATGACGGGCACAAGAACCTCGTCAGTACGCTCTTGGCTCCAGCCGATAGTGGCCATGAGAAAACGCCGCAGACCGTCGACGTCTGGAACTCCCCACTGGAAATGTTCCTGGTCTTGATCGACCTCCGGCTTGATATACGCATCGAAGACGGCCGGGTTCGGGAAACCCAAAGGTAGGAATAGTTTAGTGGCTTGCGATTTTCGAAACTTCTTCCGGAACGTGGAACCACCGTCCATCTCCTCGGGACGGTTATTAATTTGAACATCCTTCCACCAGTCGCGAAACGCTTCGAGACCTTCCTTGCCAGGGAACTCGGATAGAATCTCAACCGCAGTGACTGGGCCGACCCCCGGGAGACCTTCAGTGTAGTCGGATCCGAGGAGTTGAGCCAGGGAGATCAGCTGTTCACGAGACAATGAGAGCTCCTTCTCGAGATCAGAACCGAGATAGCATTCCACAAACTTGTTGCTGTTGAACATGTTCTTGTATACCCGAGTTCCTCCGAAGAGGAAGGTATCCGAATCATCAGTCACGATTCCATCCACAAGGCCGAGCCGTACAAGTTCTGCACACTGAGCTTCAGCTTCCATTGGAGCTGTGATGTACGGAATTCCAAAGAGTCGCAACAGGGCCTGGCACTCGGTAATCATGATTTGTGTCACCTCATCTGCATCCCTTCGGTCTTTCTTCTGCTGAGTTCGTAGCGCCTTGAGTTCTCGCTCATATGCCTCTTGATTCTCTTTCTCTGATCTGTTATTCAATTGACTAGCGAATCGGGCATGCTCTTCTGCTTCTTCAGCCATTTGTGCTAGAAGTTCTTCGTCCTCTGGGTCGCTGTACTCTTCTTCTTCGAGTGCTTCGTCGCCGTTGATGATAACATCACCATTCTCATCAACAGCAACGGTTGTAGAGATCTCGGGCTCACCATTTGATGCCGAAACATCTTCAAACGTAGTTTCGGGCGATGGGGCCCGGGGAGCAGTCGCACCTTCGGCTTGGGGCTCCGAGGCCTCGACCTCTTCGAATTCCGGCTCAGGAGATCCTGACTGGCCAATTATTGGTGTTCCATCCCGTGGCCCTAAGACTTCAACCTCCTCGAAGTCTGGTTCCGGAGAAGATAACTCGGAACGAGATGGAGACTGCGCAGTGTCGACACTTCGTTGCACTTCGATGGGCTTTTCAGGCACCTCTCCATCATGCTCGTTGACAGGCATTTCACCATCCTGCAATGCCTGTGAGTCCGGCTGCGGAGGGCTGACTCTTGTTTGAGTCGCTGGCGAGAGTCTTGACGGCTTTTGCAGCTTTGGCGGTGGAGCATCCAAGATCTCGACATCGCTGTTGTCGTCGTCAGACGATTCAATCTCGATGAAAGCCTCCTTTTCGCGCCGCTTCTCTTCCTCCATCGCTGCTTCGCGGTCTTCCTCGTTGATCTCTTTCTCGCGGTCTCGCTGTGCCCTCATGGATTCTCGAATGTCGGTTGCTTCTTGCTGCATCCATGGGGGCAAAGGACGTGGTGCCTCGTCATCTACCATTGCTTCTTGATCCTCTTCCCTTTCGAAACCACCTGCCATGTCATCTTCTAGCTCGAATCCTCCAGCCATTTCATCCTCTGGTTCTTTTCTTCCAGACTTTGGTGCCGCCGTCTGTTTCGGCTGGTCTGTCTTTTTAGAGAATATGCTTGACTTCCAATCAAGCTTCTCGAATGGCAATGGACCGCCGAAGGCGTTTGGCATGTTTGGAACCGTGGGGGCTGCCATAGTCCTGACTGGTGCGGCCTTTTTCTTCTTTTTTGCTTTCGAAAGGGCTGCCCTGAGATCCATCTCATCGTCACTTCCGTCTTCACTCCGTTTCCGTTTCTGGACTGCAGCGTTTGCCCTATTATTCACGATATGTGCAATCATGCTGCCGCTTGCTCGTGTCACCGGCTTGGCTTGCTCCACAGCTGTCTGCTTCCACTCCGGCATGGGTACGTCCTCGAAGTCCTCTTCTTCTTCGACATCGTCTCCCCTTGAAGGCTTGCTACTATGCTGGGTTTTCAATGACATGGCGATCGCGCGGTTAAGGTCTTCTTCTTCATCTTCGTTCACGCCATCACGATCTTCGGGGTTGAATAGACTATCGATCGACGCTGATGGACCTTGCACAAACAGGGAGTCATCGTCCTCATCGGCAAGAGTCGCGTCGTCCTGGATGTCCTCCACCCTCGAATCATACACCTGTCGCTGTCGTTCAACGGCCTGCTGGACATGTGATGGTATCTTCGGGAGTCGGTTGATCCCTTCAATGGGAACATCTTCGAATTCCTCTTCCTCGTCCTCCCATTCCTCCTCCTTAGCCTGGTACTGAAAATCCAGAGCATCGACGTCGATCGGCTTGTGCATCTCGCCCACATCTTTCTCTTTGCTGACCACTCCCAGCGCCCATCCGCCCTCAACACCGTCGTTTTTCACTAGGATGTATTCTCGGTCTTTCTCTCCGGCGATACGTGCACCGCCGTTGATAGTGAGGTCAAGTCCTGTCATGCCAGCTTCCTTCATGAGCCGTTGCGTCAACCGGTTTCGCTCCTGGACCCTCTCGATCTGAAACCTGGAAAAGTCCATTCGATTGGGAAACATGTCCTCTAGTTGCTCTTTACTCAGGCCCATCCTGAGTCGACTGCGAACCCTCGCAGCGTTGAGAATATTGTAACGATCTGCCGGCGGCAGGCTCTTGAAGAACTCGCCGTCGAAGTCGATCTTGCTGAAATCGTAGAGGTTAATGTCTTCGCCCCTGTTGAATTGTCTCGCATACTCCTCAAGTTCGTGTATGCTCATGATCCGAGGATCATCAGGCTTTCCCATGCCTTCTATACTCGTGTGCATGTCGGGTAGGTGATATGCATCTTGCTTGAAGAACTTTCTGTTCTTCTGACGTTCCTGCTGGTCCATCCCGAGCTCGTCGACGTAGACGAGGTTTTCGGCGTTGGGAATTTCTTCCACCGGCTCCTCTACGGCAGGTCTCGCCAGTTCCTTCTGCCGCCGCCGCTTTTCGCTCTCTTCTTCGGCGATGCGCTGCATCTGCACAGCGAGCAGCTTGCCGGCAGTGCGCACCGCATCCTCTCTACGCCCCTCCCTTCTGCGCTTCCGGCTCGTGATTGTCTGGCGCTTGAGGGCGGGGGCGCCGCCGTCGAAGACGAAGACGGGCCGGATGCCGAACCATAGGAGCTTGCATATCCGGCGGAAGAAACCCACGACGTGCGAGTTTCGGAGCGCATTGCCCTCCTTGTCGCGCACCGCCTTAAGGAACTGGTAGATCCAGATCGAGGCATCGACGGCGAGACGCTTGCGGTTCAGGGTCGCGAGGTTAGTCGGACGCGCGCAGGGCTGTATGACCGTCCAGAGGCCGTTCACACCCATGGTGCCGGTTGACTAGGTGCTGGCGACGATTCACACTGGCACACAACGGGCGGATGTAGGCGAGTTTCAGTCTCATCGCTGGTGCTGGGAGGATTGCATTCCGTCAGATAGCAAGGGGCTTCAACGCCAGCATCACCGATGTCGACGTCTGGGTCGGGGAATTAGAAAGGATGACCATGGGCGCATGCCAGGCCGTAGAGATTTCCTGTTAACTAGTAACTCCGGCGGTTCTGCCTGGAGAGCTCGAGCTGTATCCAATGACGATGACTCGCACTTTAGCGCGTCGATCGCGACCTACAGGCCTGCAGGGGGTTGCTTTAGTGGGGTAGAGGCCCCTGGGCCCCGATATGTCCGCCAAACCCCCGCTAGATCCGTGGGGCACTGAAATCCATGCCTTGGACGAACGATACGTGCCAGGGACAACAGCCGTAGTTAGTACCACACCCGAGGCAGCCCTGCAGCACGGTGGCTTTCTACTCTGAACAATCTACATGAGCACACAGTCTCACGGTCTCATCGATAACTGCGTTATGGACTCGGCTGCGCTCCCAGAGCCCGAGGCTTCGACCATCCCAGCGCCGTCGCCTGAGAAGGTTGAAGCCGAGGCATATCTGCAGTCACTCATCAACAAGACACTGCGGATATATACGACGGACGCGCGACTCTTCGTCGGCACCTTCAAATGCACTGATCCAGTCCGTAAGCCCGGCTTTCCTCCTGACATTCTTGTCCTACTGACAACCGCCCAGCAAAGCAATATTGTCTTGTCCTTGACCCATGAGTACCGCCAGCCTTCGCAGTCGAAACTAGCCGAGGCCTCCGCCAACATGGACTCAGACACTGTCAGGGCCGAGATGTCATCTAGGTTTCTGGGTCCGGTCGTTGTCCCAGGAAAGTACATTGTCAAGATCGAGGTCGAAGAGTTTGTCAGCCAGATGAAAAGTCGGTCGATACTTGAAAGACGTGACATCTATGCCTCAGCTTAAAACGCCAGGCTTCGCAGGACCTTGCATGGCACCAAAGCAAGCGATTGCCGTACTGGCCCTTGGAGAGCCACTGCAACATCCATACAATGGTGTATGCCCTCAAGACATCCGGTCGTGCAGAGTGCCATAGGCTGGGAAGCGTGGCATGGACTCGCAGGGCTAGCCCCATCACGCTGCGTTCTTCACTTCCTTTGAGCAGTGCAGCTAGCCAACCCCGTACGGGTGGAAGGATGTATCGCAGGAACTTGGACTGTTGATATCAAGCATGGAGGCAACTCCGGCGCTCTTCCATCATGATGGAGGACGTCTCCTGTACAGGCATTCCAAAGGATTTTGCCGGCCTGAGAGGATTGCCAAACTCGGCATGTGGTCATCACTAAACCCCAGACGCCCGTGACTATTCAGCACGACGAATTGGGGACTATGAACTCATCACCCATAGCCTAGTGTTCGCCAATGATAACTCAAGTACATCTTACTCAATTGAAGAAACAACAGATGGTTATTGGTAGACTGGTGATTGCATTCTATATCTAGATCGTTCTGACATCAAGGAGCTATGTAACACCACCCAGGCGACTCGTCTCTAGTGGCTTTCCAGCAGTGTTCTCATGGTGTTAGGCCGCGACGGCGCGAGTTTGACTTTGCGCCTGCTGAGTCTCCGTCGGATCCTGGCCATGATGCTCTGCTTCGGTGGCATCAGGGGCTGGACGCCCCCGCAAAACCCGGCCATGTACGGACCTGCCTCTGTGAATATCACACGCTGGCACCTGGCCTTCCTGTTGTCCCAGCCATCGGTCTGGTTGTCGGTCCCGTGGAAGACGCAGACGATCTCCTTGCCGAGGGAGAGGAAGCTACCGTGGCCGGGGCCCCAGGGACCGTTCTCCTGCTCAGCAGCTTGGAGCAGTGGCTCCTGGGCCTTGGGCCAAGACGAGGCGTCCAAGGGGTCGCCCCCGTTGTAGTGCAGCACGGCGAGCTTGTACTCGTGCGTCCAGCTCCCGGCACACGAGAACACGATGCCCTTCCAGCTACCGTCCCGCGACTCCAGGTATTGGGGCCCCTCGTTGATTCCGTGGAAGCCGTCGCAATCATTGGTGAACTCCCAGGGAAGCTCAGGCGTCGAGATCATGATCGGCCTGCTCTCCGCGATCGTAGGGTCCTCGAGCCTCATTATGAAGAGCTGCTGTGTGAGATCGGAGCCGCTGGTGTCGCCGAGCGGCCAGCCCGAGTAGACGAAATACAACTCCTTGTCCAGCTCGAAGACGGTCCCGTCAATAGCCCACTGATCGGGCATCCCATGAATGCGGCCTAGAAATTCCCATTGTCCCTGCGTAGGATCTTCGCAGGCTGGAGGACCGCCCAGCACGTACATGCGGTGGCTTCTGTTCCCGTGAGCTGGGTTTGCTGCTGCATAGTATATGTACCATCTTCCGCGCAGCGCGTGCAATTCAGGGGCCCACAGGTCCACTGAGTGTTCAGAAGCTGGAGGTGGAGTCCTATGTCTTTTGGTCAACCCCAGTTTGTAGATTCAGGTCATGATAATCATACCAGACAGTCCTCTTCCTTGGCTCTTTCTGGAAATCTACAAGATGCTTCGAAGACCAGATTTCAATCCTGTTCCCCGCTGTGAAGGTCTGTACGTCATGTTAGTATTAGGTTGACGATCTGGCTTGATGGTTGGAAGGATACACACGAGGTGGAAATAACCATTAGCCCGGACCATGAAAGGGTCCGGCGTGCTCTCAGGCGTGACCGTATAGCAAGAGGCGTCGTATGGCTGCATGGCTGAAGGCGTGGAGTGACTGTGATCGACAGAAGCAAGTTCCGAGCTGGTCGAGCTACAGACATCAGATAAGTGTCGAAGCATTTGTTTCTGACTGGCGAATCGCCTGATAATGACGTCGATCGTCCTTATCCGGCGGTCATTGTTTTAGAGTATATCATCTGGTTGAGCTCGTCCCAAGTCACGGTTTCACGACACCGGGATTTAACACATGCAGAGTGTGGGGAAGTGCGACCTTGCTCTGGGCGAGGGTTGAAGCATATTGTTCATTCAGTCCCTCCTATCCAGGTGCGTACGTATGCTGGTGGGTAATGGAAACACAGCTTGGGTTTCGACGGCACAAACCCAGAGCTCATGAGCAGAAAGTCATCCGATGTTCGTCCGAAGGTGACCCCAGCAAGCATACGTAACCAGCTCTTGTGACATCGGTAGATAACACCTTAATCGCTGGCTGACTGCAATATGATGTTTTTTTATTTCCTGCGTGATCGTATCTTGTTATGTAATTTCGAATGACACGGCAATTCAAGTGAGCCTTCGTTATGCCGAAAGAGGTGGTGAACGTCTCCTTGTACATGCTGGATTCGGGGCTGGCAAGAAACTACTGTATAACGATTGTATCACAAGCACCTTGGCGTATTGTCTCGACAGTGCCATGACCTTTCTCGTATTGCAAGCTTCTGCTGTGGATCAGAGTTATTATGACATCTACCTAGGCGAGGCCCATCCTCATATACTCATCCCCTGAGCGCAGAATAAGTTCGTGCCATCTGATACCGGTTCGGGTCGGCTCTTGTGCATACTCGTTGACACTATGCCGTTTGTTGCAAGCCTATAGCAAACGCCTAGCGCCTCTCATAGCTTTGAGTCGAATCTAGGCCATCTGCGCCAGCCATTCAAGAAGCTTCTTGAGTCGGTCTGTATGAGTAGTATGAGGCTCAAGTAAGATGATCATCAATCCCTAGAGGGAGACCACTTCAAAGAGCCCGGTCGTAGTGTCCTTGATGCACTCATTTTCGCATTTCACGTTGTCAAACTCGACCAAGGTCGTCTTGCTGGGTTTGAGACAGCATGTTCTGAATCCGACATAATTCTATCTCTTCCTTAGAAGGTCTCTCTATCAGCTGTCTCGTGGCATCTATGCCCGGAATCGAAGTCTCCTCCAGAACCCTTTGAAGAAATTGGGTCTCCCCGGCACAGTTTGCTCTCATGTCTGCGAAGTGCTTTGTACCCAACTGGCTACTATGCAGTTTGTGGGAAGCCTAGCAAGACAAGAATACAGCCAGCCTTTCTCTGGACGCCGACACATACATTGCAGCTTACACTCTGTAAGTCGGCTCCCATCGGTTTGGCCATGTCATGACGGCAGCAATACGCTTGACACCACCCGATTAAGTTGCGGGAAAAGATCAGCAAAGTATGGGCAAGCTTCAATCGATGCCAGATATTCCCGGGTGACCTTAATGCTTCGGGTGAAGCAGGCCTTGGCCGTGATCCCTGCTACGCCGGATGATGCGAGACATCCGCCTCAGCGATTTTTCTTCAAGAGCTCACGTTTTCCAATGCCGACATTGTTCTTCTGCTTTCTTATTTTTGCGCCGGTTATGGCTTCACTCGTTGGGAGACTGCCAGCAAATCAGATATGGCGCGGTACAGACGACCGCCATCTAGCTTGGCGACTTCCATCGTGCAGGGGTTACTGCATAATTTGTAGGGGTGATCCCAGTGCCCTGGAAGCCCGAATCTGCGGAGCCCTGTCGGCGAGATGCTAGCACGCACGATCTTCACTCGGGCCTGAAAAGCCTCCTTAATAATAAGGTTATTCTGAGTTCTGTCCCAACTGCTTATTCACTGGAACTCGAGATGGGACAACCTTGGAGAGGCAAGAGGAGCCAACAGGCAGACATCAACGTCAGTTGGTTTTTGCCCCGGCCGACTGAGAGTGTGAGACAATAGCAGCACGGCGTTGAGCCAGGAGGATCCGTCCACGGTGGCACTCTGCCCGGGTCAGTCAATTTCAACGACCCTCGTAACTTCCAAGTCCCGACATTGAATGCGACTTGCTCGGATGGATGGACCGCTGCACTGTGACTGCATCCCTCGTTAGTTTCTGACACACCATCTCCGTGTGCCTGTGGGAGTCTCGAGTAGACATCGTGCAGCACCAGTGCTTCGGGCTCATGCAGGACTTGCTCTAGAGGCACTGGATACGAGACTTGTCTCGCGACGATGGCGAAAGCCTTTTCGTATCGTTGTTCCCCAACTTGGCGTCTGGCCACCTCGCCGCCCAATCACGGACCCCACAACCGGTGCCTCCCAGAGTCTGGCCGGCACAGCATTGGACAGAGCATGGCCCGACTGCGCATGTTTATCAATTGAGATGGCGGTCGACGGGGCTCTCACTGCACAGAGCTCCATCCGTATCCAACCACCCGATGAATGGCTTTAGGCGACAGCTGCAGAATGCATCACTTCCAAGACCTACTCCGCAGTGCCACCACCTTCCACCGAAGTCAAAAAAAGTCCCACAACTGTCCAAGCATGTCTTACAACGACTCTGGGGCCTGCGGGCCTGTTCGTACACGGAGGAGGTGTCGCTTTGGACTTCGGAGCTAGCAGCGGTGCCATGTACTATGGTACAGGAACCACGAGGCGGCCATTGAGTGTCTAACGCTATTCAAGGATGGCAGCAGATCCAAATTGTCAGATCAATGGTCCAAGCCGTACGGTCTCCATGGAAATTGCGCTGGTCGATAATTCTAGGTGCCAAGGGGAGGACCAGCGAGCGTGCTAGCCGGGCCTCACAGGCAGGCCATAATTAGCCTCCTCCCGCCTGTGGCCAAGGGTCCTCGTGACGCACCGCACCCACTCCAGATCTCGTGAAGGCAGACGCAGCCCGCATCACGAAGCTCGAGATCGGCCATGGGCGGAAGTCCCTGGCACACAGATGCGCCTCCCCAAGCTCCCCCCCCCTAAGCAACCAAGAGCCAGGCCAACAGGGGGACCCTTCGGCAAGTAGCAGAGCTGGCAGAGCGAACAAATGAGGGCGTCCCAGCCCGTGGTACGGCCCACCCAAACACCGCTGCAAGCTCTCCGGTGGCTGTGGGTCGGCCGGGCTGGGGGGCTAGCCAACCCCTGCCACAGCTATCTCTCAACTGGCGCTAGCGAGGCTGGGATAGCGTCGTGAGCTCCTTTATTAACCTTTCTTGCTCTCATATTATTGCAACCCCGGACTCTCTGCCCTCAGAGCTTCTTCTCGTCTCTTTTTCTTTTTACCTCTCGACACTCTCGTCCCAGCACTCGTTACTGTTGGTCAAGTGGCATCTTTTACTTCGATTCGATTTTTCTAGAACATCTGTTGTCGTTATACTCCTACTAATACACCCCCCCAAAAATACTTCTGTCAGTCGCTGCGATCCCGGTGAAAATATGTAAGTCATAGCGTGGCACCATTGTGTGTTACATCGCCAGACAAGACACCTGGCGATCTCTCTCCCCCATTGCTTCCGTGAATAAAGTCATTTCTTTCCCAGACGACGATCGCTAACGCGGCCTAATGCTTACAGACACCTTCTAGTCTGCCTGATCGCCTACTGTAATATCTCACAACCGCCGCAAACACACGCACATTCAAAATGGTTTCATTCAAGACCACCGTCCTGGCAGCAACCTCGTTGCTCGCCACGGCTATCCATGCCGACTACGTTATCAACCCCGACAGTGTTTCTCTCTCTTTAAGAAACTATTGGTGCCAGCAGGAGAAGACATCATGCCCTCTCATCTGTCAGCAAACCGAGCCGGGTACAACCCTGGTCAACACTTGTGATCCGGTACGTTTGTCACCGGTGATTCCACAACACAACGATGGCTTGACTAATGTAAAACAGGAAACATTAACATACGGCTGCCTGTGCGGTAACAACCTGCAGCCCAACGTCTCCGAGTACTCCTTGACTATTCCCTACTTTACATGTACGGAATGGGGCAGCCAATGTGTCACGGCCTGTGGCCAAGACAACGCCTGCTCCAGCGCTTGCCGAGAGGACCATCCCTGTGGTGCCCAGAACCCAGTCAGGGAGAACACGACTTCCACGGCGAGCGGCACCGCTACAGCATCGGGCACCGCAACGCAGTCCGCCGGCGCGATCTACACTGGCCTTGATGGAAGCGGCTCCTCCTCGTCCTCCTCCTCCAGCTCGTCGCCAGCTGGCAACGCGGCACCGCGGAACTTGGAGGTCGGCAGCTTCTTGGGTTTCTTCAGCCTCGCAGCCGGTGTAGTAGTTGGCTTCGGCCTGCTCGTCTAAGACCAGATGAGGCTGTTTATCAACAATCTTTTATATACCCACCACTGGGAGGATCTGGATCAAGACCCGTGAAGAGAGAGGTGGAGGAGGAAGAGTAATTGTTACACATGGAGAGAGGCCATTGCCTACTCCATCTTTGATCACCACACTGTTCGGAGTTATGGGAATAGCGGTTACGCCATCCGTGGGCATGGAGAACTATAATGGTGAAAGTTGACAGCTCACTTCTGGCGACCGCAGGGCATTGCAATCGGGTGCAATTTCTTTGATGGCGGAATGTTATTGTTGGGTTCGGTCGCGTATCAGCAGAAGAGCGCGGTATAATCCAAAAAAGACCCCTACTACTGGAGACGGGATCTTGCAAAGAAGAGCAAAAGCACAGAGCATAGAGCTCAGATTAATACAATCACTGGAACATGTTGGCAGTGAACCACCCGACTTTCTCTGTTCTCTTGCGCTTCTTCATGTTGATTGGCAACGAAAACATGAGCGATGCTCAGATTGCTAATGGGCCAGTGCCCTCTACAACCCCAGTTAGATGAATGGGACTGAGATGAGAATGGAATTTCCACCTGCACCGCTGCCATTTCACTCCGGCACACTAGTCGAAATGGAGTGCTCGCTAGCCTGGTGGATCAGTCCCGTTTGCGTGTGGTCATCTTAGGTACAGGGACACATTGCACACGCACCGGTTGCGTATAGGGGTCACTCGGTTGGTCAGTGGCATGTACTGGGAATATATACCTGAGTATAGAAGGGGAGCAAAGTGTTATATATGCTTACCATGTACGACGACGTCAGAGTGTTGTCCATTTAGTGCCGTTTTCACATGCAACTTGACTCGAGACCCTGAACAGCGCAGCACCCCTGGCGTCTTTGTCCCACCACTCAGGATCAGGGACCATATCCGCAGCGAAGGAAAAAGGCGGTAAAATGCCCTCCAAGGCCGCCGGTTGGCGCTATTACCCGCGAAAGACCTGTTTGATTCGGCGGGACCTGGCAGCCCTTTGAGCCCCTTGGCCGATGCCCCCCCAGATCCAGGGAATCACGCGCGGATTGCGTCGTCCTTCCTTGCTCTCCTATTGCTGCGCTCTGCACGCCGGGCCCCAGTTAAAGAGGGTTGACGAGGCCACTTTGGTCCTCGGTCCCCACTACTCGCGGCAGGTCCCTAACGACTCAAGACTCCAGGAATTCTTTTTCCCAAGACTTTTTTTTTTGATAACCCGTCGATGCTCCGTTGTGCTTGTATACACCGTCCCGCTCGTTTCATGATGCAGCGCGCAAGGTAGTGACGTCAACCCTCTTTGTCCCTCGACGACGACGACGACCACCACCACCACCCCCAGCCTACGACCCATCCTGCGCCGAGACTTGGAGCTCCCAGGACCATCTCGTCTCCTTGCCATTGCCCCTTGCCCAGCCGCCACATACGCGGCCGCTTATACCGACGACCGCCGCGGGAAGCCGACGCCCAGCGAACCGCCGCGACCATGGCACCCAGCAAGA
The DNA here is from genome assembly GCF_022829205.1 of Neoarthrinium moseri. Taxonomy (NCBI): domain Eukaryota; kingdom Fungi; phylum Ascomycota; class Sordariomycetes; order Amphisphaeriales; family Apiosporaceae; genus Neoarthrinium; species Neoarthrinium moseri. The sequence goes on from NW_026055124.1 coordinate 231,631, forward strand.
GTGCGTGGATGCAGCAAAAGAACCGAACCTCCAGTATGTCTGAGCTAACGACGAAGCTGTGCACAGAGACTGCCGCTGCCGAGTGCATCTCGGATGAGGCGCTCATCCATCTCAAATCCTACCAGTATTCGGCCGTCGACAAGTCGCCCGTCTCGCATTATATCCTTCGCCCCTACGTACGCACCCGACCCGTCCTTTGTCAGAATCAAAGAAATACCGTTTGCTAAGACATGATGTAGTGGAACGCCGTCGTCGAGCTCCTCCCGTTATGGCTTGCGCCGAACATGGTCACCCTCCTCGGATTCTTCTTCATTCTGGGGAACATCGCTCTCATGGAGATCGTTATGCCGGACCTCGTGGGGCCTGTACGTATTTGCCATATGGGGGAGATATCTAGTGACGTTGGACTGACAGCGGATCTCTGTGTAGGCGCCCTCCTGGGTGTACCTCAGTTTCGCATTCGGGCTCTTCATGTACCAGACCATGGACAACATCGACGGCAAACAAGCACGACGCACCGGCACGTCGAGCGGACTGGGTGAGCTGTTCGACCACGGAATCGATTCCTTAAACTGCACCCTTGCCAGTCTGCTGGAGACAGCGGCCATGGCTTTGGGTACTTCCAAGTCGGGTGTATTCACCGCGCTCTGCCCGTGTCTGCCCATGTTCTTCTCCACGTGGGAGACGTACCACACGCACACCTTGTACCTGGGCTACTTCAACGGGCCCACGGAGGGGCTTCTGATCGCCTGTCTTGTCATGGCTCTTTCCGGCATCTATGGCCCGGGCATCTGGACCGAGCCGATCGTGAATCTCGTTGGGACTAAGAACCTCTTCGGATACGACCACCTGGTTGGCGAGCACTCGATCCGGGACATTTGGATTCTGATCATCGTTGGGTCGCTCCTCGTCGGCCACATCCCCTTCTGTGTCCTCAACGTTGCCAAGGCTCGCCGAAAGAACAAGCTCCCCGTTTTACCCGTCTTCCTCGAATGGACGCCCATGGCCGTGTACACCCTCTCTATTGGAGCCTGGATCTACTCGCCATACTCGACGCTGAGGATCGAGAACCACCTCGTGCTCTTCTGCTTGACCATGTCACTCGTTTTCGGTCGCATGACCACCAAGATGATCCTGGCACACCTGACAAGACAACCTTTCCCATACTGGACTGTCATGCTCGTGCCGCTTGTCGGCGGTGCTATCCTGGCCAACTTGCCTAGACTTGGCTTCGAGCCGATTTCTGCCAAGAACGAGCTCATCTACTTGTACGGGTACTTCATATTCGCCTTCGTGGTTTACTTCCGCTGGGCATACCTTGTTGTTACCAGCATTTGCAAATTCCTAGGCATCAACGCCCTGACGATCCCCCATGAAAAGCAGCTGGAGAACAAGCGGAAACTACAGGCTGCCAACGGAGCCGCCAATGGTTCTGCCAAGGGCAAGAAGGAACTATAGATGGTGGAAGCTTAATCTCCCCTTCACCTTCAATGCCTTGGGTCCTTGACAGAGACCGATTGTCGCCGGGCGGCGGACGAGTCATCACCTACGGATCATAATTACCTGAGACTTCTGCGGTAGTTGGCGGAAACTTAGAGTTTGGAGACAGAGCATTTCCCTAGTCTGATGGACCAGGGCGATGAATGCTTGAAAAAAGGGGTTGGGTTTGGGAGCGCATTTTTGGGGCGCTTGCTAGCCACAAAGGTTGGCCCATATCATATCCGCCGCAGGTGCAATAGAGCCGCACCTGGGGAGCGTGAGCATCGGCTCGGGCGTTAGTGGATGTCGTGTCGAGGAATTATGTACATAGAATAAACTCGAACTGGCATCTAGCAATCAGTTGAGAGCGACGCTCATTCCGCTCTCCTGACGATTACACTGTATCATTCAAGAAAAGCTTGGTGATTCTAAACTTTATTAATATCAGACGCTACTTCAACGTGGCTTCATACTATAGCAGAACGGACTTCCTACGCCTTCTTCACATCATCATGATCTGTCGAGCTCGCGATCCCCTCCCACTGTGCCAATAGTTGCTGGGTCGAGGCAATCTTGTCCTTGACCCCCTGGATGACATCGGGACCCAGCAGCAACCTCATCGGGATCTCGCGGCCCTCGGCGACTCCACTGCGCGTCAGCACGTCGACGATGACCCGGCAGCCCTTGACCACGTCCCCAGGCTGGTTGTCGTTGACCATGTCCAGCGCGGCCCCGACTTGCTCGACGCCCGTGCCCCGGTACTCGTCGGCCATCTGGTTCGCGACGAACTGCCGGTTGCCGCCGCCGGAGTTGAGGAACCCCGTCCGGAAGTACCCCGGCTCGATGACCACGGCCGAGATCCCGAAGTCCTTGACCTCGGCGTGCAGCGACTCGGTGAACCCGGACACGGCCCACTTGACCGCCGAGTAGTACGCGAAGCCGGGCCCGCCGCCCCACGAGGCCAGGGACCCGAAGTTGGCGATGACGCCGCCGGCACCGCCGCCGTCCCGCGTCCGCAGGTACGCCACCTGGTGCCGCACGAGCGCCATGTTGCCCAGCACGTTGACGTCAAAGGTGCGCTGCACGTCGGCCGGGGTCGCGCCCTCGATGGGGCCCTGCAGGATGTAGCCGGCGGCGTTGATGAAGTGCGTGATGCGGCCGAAGGCGGCGACGGCCCGGTCGAGCGCCGCCTTGATGGCCGCGTCCCCGGCCGTGACGTCCAGGTCCAGCAGCAGCGCCCCCCGCGACCCCAGCTCCGCCGTCACCTTGCTGGAGGTTGCGGACCGCGCCGTCGCGACCACCTTGTCGCCGCGTGACAGGGCCTCCAAGGCGATGTGCTTCCCAAAACCCGAAGTGGCCCCTGAGATGAACCACACGTTGCCTGTCATGGTGCTGTGTTGTGATGTTGCTGCGGCGCTGGTTGACAACTGGAGTGGGATCTTGTAATCGGGGCAATCAAGTTGTCTAGTATTCAGAGGATGTTATAGGCTTCCAATATAAGTAATGGAGTAGAGTATATCGATTTTGACTGTTTCTGTCAAGGGAATCTGGTGTCAAGTCCAACGGGCACATGTCTCTCTTATATGTATTTCTTCTGCAGACGAATGCATAGCTTCTGTGCAGTGAGTGTTCGTCCCAGATAGCTGGCTTGGGGGCACCGCCGAGAGCAATGTTGGAATGCCATCGTTATGTCCGTTCAACACTGCGGCCGACCTTACATGGAAATGGATCGCGGCCATAACGCAAAGTCCACGCCGCAGCCACAGCATGACGGTCATATGCCAGCGCCGTCTGGTTATGCTTGGCGGGGTGCACCGGCTTCTGCGTGATTGGTCTGCGTAGCCTCAAAACGCCGAGACTGTCGGCGATTATAGGTATCGCCGCAGACAAAACAGGGTGGGCGTCAGTAAGCGCCGTGACGCTACCAAGGGCATTGGAGTAAAGAGATGCAAGACAGTCGAAGACCAGCCGAACATTACATGAATACAGCAATTGCGCAATGTTTTCTATGTCTGTTTCTCTTGCCGATACACGACGCTTGCTGGTTGGAGGATGCCACTCGTCCGAGGGCACGGCGACGTGGATCTGCCTTACGTGGCATGCATACTCGAGTCAACCCGTCCACGGCGACACCAATACTACGTCCTTCTGTCGCAAAGCATGATAGAAACTGCCTCGGATGCTGAATTGAGTTTGCCTAACTCGGGGACTAAGGAGCCGTCTTCTGTCAGACATACAGTCGGCAGGGTTAGTCGTTATAGATCGGACCCCTGGCGCTAGACGGGCTCCCTGCATGACCCGGAGCGAATACCGTGCCGCTCCTCATTGGCGCGCAGCCAAGCCATTGCAAATGGGCATTACCCACACCTTGACACTTGACATGATTCAATCTGGCACTCCACCGTGAAATGGCAGCGCGGCCTCGAGTCACTGCTCAGGCCTCCTCCCAATGCCTTCGCCGCGCAGCCCGAGGACATCCTGCGGCAGCAATGGGTCTGCTCCTCGCCAACGACGCCGCCGCCGACGAGAACCACCATCACCAATGGCTGGGAGCTCGCTCTGGGTCGTCCTGTTCCTCGTCGTCGCCCTGCTCAGCGTGAAGGCGCGGGCCTACGAGCACGTGTCGGACGAGACGCTGCGCAACATCCCCAGCGGCGGCGCCGACTTCGACATCCATTCCGGGCCGCTGCTGGCGCCCATCCTCATCCCCCGCGTCCCCGGCACGCCCGGCTCGGCCGCGGTGCAGCGGCACTTTGTGGCCTTCTTCCGCGAGCACCTGCCGGACTGGCGCATCGAGTGGCACAACACGAGCTCCCGGACGCCCGCGACGGGCGACCGCGAGGTCCCCTTCTCCAACCTCGTCTTCACGCGCGACCCGCCGTGGGCGCACGAGGGCGACGTCGGCCGCCTGACGCTCGCCGCGCACTACGACAGCCTGTACCGGCCTGAGGGCTTCATCGGGGCCGTCGACAGCGCCGCGCCGTGCGCCATCCTGCTGCACGTCGCGCGGAGCATCGACGTGGCGCTGACCCAGAAGTGGGAGGAGATGCAGCGCTCGGGCGACGCCGGGGCCGGGCTCGAGGAGGAGAAGGGCGTCCAGATCGTGCTGCTGGACGGGGAGGAGGCCTGGATGACCTGGAGCGCCTCGGACTCGCTATACGGCGCCCGCGCGCTCGCCGAGGCCTGGGAGTCGCAGGTGTACCCCGCCATGTCCGCGTACCGGAACAGGATCAAGGCCATCAGCCTGTTCCTGCTGCTGGATCTGCTGGGCGACGCGGAGCCGCACGTGCCGTCGTACTTTGAGGCGACCCATTGGGCATACGAAGGCATGGCCAAGGTTGAGGGCCGACTGCGTAAGCTCGGCCTGCTCACTTCCAAGCCCAAGAACGCCTTCCTGCCGGAAATGGTGAAGAAGCCGAACATGTTTGCGAGGGGCTACATCGAGGATGACCACATCCCCTTCATGGTCCGCGGCGTACCCATCCTGCACATCATCCCCAATCCGTTCCCTCTCACCTGGCACACGATGGATGACAACGGCGAGCACCTGGACATTGGGACGGTGGATGACTGGGCCAAGATCGTGACCGGCTTTGCTGCCGAGTGGATGGAGCTTGACGGCTTTATGGGCTCTCCCAAGCAGGCGTTGGGAAAGAAAGAGACGAGCGAGACAACTAGAGATAGATCCGAATTATGATAGATGAAGGTCGTTAATCCGTGTTGCCTCCATGGAGGGGCGCGCTACGCTGTATATCTCCTGCCGAACCACCGCCCGTACAAGATTCGGATACGTAAAGAGCAACACATTGATGGAAATGCGGTGTTTGTGAGTGTCACGTGGAAATTGTTTTCCATTGTCCTTTTCGTCCCCAAATCTGCTCGCCGCACCAGTCCTGAATGCCTGACCTACAAGTATACAGTACATCTATGTATAGCTACAGCCCTGGAGGAACTCGAGGTCCAACTACGCTAACATGGATAGGCTATAGGCAGGCCGTGCTAGCATCTTATCGATAAGCCCCCAATGCACTGTAACCGCTGGCCCGTGCTCCCCTGTGCTTCCAGGTTCCCTTCCCGTGCTCCCCGGGACCTCCACGTCAGCTCAATTGCTGTGGTCCGCTAAAAGCTGCGGCGGCTTGCAGTGAAGCGCCAAGTGTTCTTCAGGACAGGTACCGCAGTAGTGAATTTCGGGCCAGCTACGTCCTTCCACGAGACTCGTCAATCCCTCCTCCCTCAACCCGCACACCACAACCACCGCGCCCGACAACGAGGCACGCTTCCCACCATGCGCTTCCTACCCTCCTTTGTGCCCTCCCTCCTGCTCCTGGCTGCCGGTGCAGCTCAGGCCGCGTCGTCTTGGGGATTCGACGAGGGAACCGTGTCCGTGGGCTCCAAGAAGGCCGACGGAGCTGTCAAGGAGAAGTGAGCCCGCTTCGTCACCAAACATTGGACCCAATTGCTTACGTCTCTGCCCCCCCAGGTTCACCGAGAAGAAGCTCCCCAAGGCCCCCGTGGCCTTTGGCGCCGCCGACACCCTCAAGCTCATCATCACCGCCCAGGAGAATGGCAAGGGGAAGCGCCCGCACCAGGCCTTCCTGGTCCTGCAGGAGACCGAGACTGGCCTCGAGGCCCCCTTCCCTCTGACCGTCAAGGAGAGCGGCAAGGCGACTGTCGACATTGTGCGTCGTGCCCACAACTGCAATACCCGTCCTTGTGACCGTACAGCGTAGCTGACTTGCGCCACTTAGAAACATGCCGATATCCCCGTCCAGCTTCTGGTCTCGTCCAAACCCCTCAAGGCCTCGTTGGTCATCGCCTCCTTCGGCTCGTCCGATGGTTACAACAAGCCCGTCTTCGATGTCCAGATCAAGCTGGACCCCAACGCCGCGCCCCCCGTCTACGAGAAGCCCCTGCGCTACGGCAAGCTCGACGAGATCCACCACATCTTCCGCGACGACCCCAAGAACCCGCCCAAGGTCATCTCACTGGTGTTTGCGCTCGCTGTTGTCGCCACAGTTCCCGCTCTGTTCGTTGGCGTAAGTGCTCTATTGTGGCGAGGGACGTGACATCGTTGTAGATCATGGCTAACCGCGAAGCAGTGGCTCGCGCTGGGCGGCAATGTTGCGCACCTCCAGAAGGCATTCTCGGCTGCTCCTGTTTCGCACGGTGTCTTCTTCGGCTCCATCATCGGCATGGAGCTCGTCTTTTACCTTTACTACGTCAGCTGGAACCTCTTCCAGGTCCTGCCTGTCGCTGGTGTCGTCGGGGTCGTCATTTTCCTCAGCGGCACCAAGGCGTTGGGCGAGGTGCAGAGCAGACGCCTCGCAGGCGAGCGGTAAAGGAAAAGATTCGAGGACAGAAGCATTTTCTCGGTCGATCATGCATTGTAGAGGGAATACGGCCGGGATTCATGAGGATCGGCCAGTGGGTATAAGGGTATATAAAAGCTAGGTAGCCCGGAAAAGTGTATATTGACGGCCGCTGTTACGCCATCTGATGTCAGCCAAACGCTATGCCTCTGGGAGTGCCGACCACAGTTTCGCCTTGCCGACGCCAATAGCTTCAGTAGCGGTGTCAGGCATCAGCAATAGTACCGAAGTGTGAAGGATTGCTGGCCATCTGTCTTGTTCCTTGAAGTGCTGAACTTTTCATCTCATCCATAGAGAGGCCCGCGGACGCTGGTTTGCACGTATTCAACCATTTGAATAAGCCACAGTTTTCATGTCTTCACGATGCCTCTCTCATCAGAGACATACAGGCAATTGCAGTCTAGTGCCTCCATCCTAGCTATAAAGTTGACATTCTGCTACACTTCGCTCAGCAGAAGCCTCCGTTGGGGAAAGCGTAGTCATGATGCCAGATCCCGTAGTATGACGTTCATGACCGCTGAACACTTCCGGTGGGTGGCAGGCTAAGCAATACGCAACGGGCGTGGCTTATACAGCGGCGTCTTTAAAACAAAGCGTAGCACACAGCCCGGGGCCCGCCGTGCTGGCATTTACAAATCAATCTGCCCAATCACAGACTACGCCTCGCATCTTATTTGGCAGCGCGGCCAATCAGCAAATAAGCACCAGAGCAGTTAGCCCCGACTAGGTAGGCGTACGTATTCGACATCGCTCAAACTCAGCCATCGCCGGCGTGCTGAGATGGGCCTGTGATCATGAGAATTTGGAATACATGCCAATGGTAAGGAATGAAACGACCTTGGAGAGAGGATAAAAGCCTGGCCGGCTCCTTGTTTCTTGGATGATCATTTTCCACACCCTTGCATCCATATAACTTGCACAAGACCCTTACACCAATCTCTCACCAGAAATTGGACTATAGAGCTCCTCACACCCATCAAGCAGAAAACCCCATCAGCCAAAAACTAGAAGAAGAACAAGCGAAATAAAGACAGCACCACATATGGCGTTCGTCCTCGTCGGTCTCGTCAGCGCCGCCGTCCTGGGTGCCATGGACAAGAGCCGGGGCAACAACGATGCAACGGGAGCCTTCGCGCACCGCGACGCCTGCTCCTCCTCCTCGTCCTCCTCCCGGCAGCAGTCTCACTGGCAGCTCGCGCAGCCCTGTTCATGCGCCGAGTGCGCCTCCCACATGGCGGGCGCGCATCCCGCCCCGCTAACCCGGCGCGAGCACAGGCGCCTCCGCCGGGCCGCGAAGCGCGAATTCAAGGAGCACCGCCGGGCCGAGCGCCGGGTCTGGAAAGCGGCGCGCCGCGCGGGCGTGCCGGTACCTGCCAAGGTTGCTAGCCCCGAGGTCGACGAGCCCCCGGCTTACGAGCAGGTGGTCGGCAGTGGTCGGCGGTGACCGGCTGACTGTTGTGGCGTTTGGGGGGAAATGGGAACATGGATCATGGCTAGTGGAGTTGGGATGAAGTTTGGGTTATCTGCTTCTAGACTTGATATCATGACCAGTCACAGAGTAGATCTTGGTTAGTAACATTTATGTACCTGCCACCTACTTCCTAGGCTTCGACAAGTGCTCGTACCACTGAAGCTTACATATCTATACACACTCATACTAGTTGAAGCGCCGTACTGACGTCCCATCAAGATCGACTATTGGAGTACAGACGGCCGGCTATAGGCCTAGCTTGTCGAACAGTTTAGGTGTCGGTGCTGGCGGTGTAGCCAAACGGTGAAAGGCACGAATGATTGGTCGGGCGGTATGCGGCTGGGTTGTGATCGTACGACGGATTTGGAGTCAATATACGGCGTGCTTTGTCGCGGTACAAGATATAGGTATATATATGCAGAGAGCAATCCCTACAGCACTTGCATTTGGGTATGGCCGAACGAATGGTCGATTCGTCCCAAGCTTGTTCCCACTATGCCGGGAGCAGGGTTCCTTGCATGACTTGCGCATCAAATGCCGAGAAACCGTTGGGCTACCTGTGCCAATGGATCCCGTCTGTTACCTTTCTTTTCTCCTTTGATGTTTCTCTGTGCGTGAACGAGTTGTGGACGAGCTGGGATGCTGCAATATTGTGAATATTAGGAGCGAATCTACGGGGCTGTAGTGATAATGGTTGGTTTTTTCCACGCGAATGAACGTGCGTCGACGACCTTTTGCTTGCCCCCCGTACACAGCAACACATTGGGCGTTGGAGCCATGGCTCCCTTCTATTCGTTTTGCCACACCGCGAGATGCTGCAACTTGGCAACAGGGAATAACAGGCACCCCCGGAGAATGGCAGTTGGAATACGGCTACGTGCATCATACAGCTATGCCGCCCACGGCCAATTGGAGCACATCTGGGTCCTGGCAAGATGTGGAAGCCCAATGCGACCAAATGCATGCGAGATGGCGCCCATTGGGTATACGTCCTTGAGCCGCGGGGAGCAGTGACATGTTGTATCCGATCTTCTCGGAGGTCTGTTTGCTGGTCAGGATGGGGAGGTTTTGGCGATTTGTCTTTTCCCCATGGCATGAGGATGACATGATCTTTGTGCGCGCGTGGAAAGTCGATCCGAGCTCTGGACAGTGCGTACCTTGGTGCTTCGTGTGTGTAACTTAACTGGAGTTAATAACAGATGCATCTCGTGAGCAGGCAGACTCCAAGACAGACGATTTCCCCGGCGCCCAATAGGGTCGAGGCGTCCCATAGTCCGCTGTTCCGTCCTCCATGTTTCACGTCTGCAGCCGGTGCACGCTTTACAAGTGGTAGCGACAGCATCAAACAGGCCGCGGGATCTGGAATTGCGTGTTCCCTTTTATGCTGTCTTCATGCTGTACCTGCATAGAGAGAGGCCATCCTGAGGCGGCCGAGGGCATAATCGCATTGGAACTGCGGAGTGGGCAGGCAGATATATTTTGTTCACCGAGGAGCAAAACTATGGATTATGTCGATTATGTTACTTCCACCCTGTAGTTATATGCAAGTCAATAACCTGGCGTCCATCCACAGTGCCCCCTGCCCCTGTTGACTGATCGTCAACTAAGGTAAGTATACGGGGGTGATGAACATTGCTGTGCTGTCCCTCCCTTCGTTTTGGTTTGCAATGTGTTGGCTCGTCCCCAGCTCCATTCCATCCATCAAGGTCTCCATGTCCTTCCTGCGTGGCAGACATGACGTGGGGACCGACTGTGTCTACTTACCTAATTCAAGATGTATAGCGCTGGGGACAAATCTGGATATCGGCCCTGTCGGTGGGTTTACAGGTCAGCAGACGGGGCGGGTTCGCGCTGTCCATTTGCCCTATTTGCCCCATCCGCCCTGCCCCGATGCCCGGGAGGGCGCCACTAAGGTGCATCAATGCAGGCTGGGCTAGCCCGTTCCAGGCCAGCTGCAAGTCAGTCGAGCAGCTAACCTTTACGGGGCGCCTTAGGGGATGAGGTACCTCAGTCAGTGAGTGCAGCCGCCCCTGCCAGGCCTAATTCACGTCGGGTGTGTACCCCATAGCCACGTCCACGCTGGCTGCTGTGAGCCTGCAACCTGGAACTCTCCCAATTTCCACGGGGCCTGGGGAAGATCGACAACCCTCTTCTTTTCGCTCTTGCTCCAACACCACCGCCGTCTATCGGGCTGAGATTTTCTCCCTCTCACTCGCTCTCGAGCAGCCCACTTACTCGCTCATTCACTCGAGGCGGTCCGTCCGTCCACAACCGTCCAGAGGACCCCCTCCGTTTCTTGAATATCTGCCCTCTCCTTGCCTGCCGCTGGCCAGACCTCCGCAGCCGGACACGCACCATCCTTCACCCTGCTCCCGCTCCCAGCCTCCGGCCATCTGCTCAGCGCGCGCTTCCCCGAATTTCCCGCTCGTTCTGCACCTCGACACGACACCCCTCCTGAACTTACTGCCGCCCACGACGCCGCCTCCAACCTTCGCTCGTTGTTAGAATCCGCGACAGCCCCACCATCGAATCGAGGCTTGGGCGCACGACCCAACGCACCCGCAAGCGCTCGTTGAGCGCTTCGGCACACTTCCTCCGTCCCGAGAGGCGCCGCAGTCCTGCAGACCATTTGGCGAGACGCCTGTCGAGGCATCCAGATCCCGGTACTGTCGGCCATAGAGGCGTGGGACGCCTGGATTCTATTGTCTCCCTTGGGTGGCCGTCTGTCTCCGAGCCACAAGACACTGCCTACACCTCCCTATCCAGATCAGCCGGTAGCTCGTCCAACCCCGACGCCCGTCCTCTCGATCGCACGATGAAGGGCACTCCTGTTGATCAGCTCGTGTACGAGTACATGTTCCCGAAGCCTCGCTCTACCGACCCGCAAAACTTCCACTCGCTGCTGCATCGGCATCTCATCCTCGAGGTTCGCCAGGAGGTGCACGCATTCTACGGCCATCTGGACACGCAGGAAGCCAAGTATCCCGGCCTCGACTACTGCCACCATATCCACCGCATACGGCTCAGCCGCTGGGCCTGGCACCGTCGTCTGTTCCGCGCCTTCGACGGTCTGCGCCTGACGAGGTCGGAGATCTCCAACCTGACCAAGTGGGAAGGCACGAAATGGGCCAAGGAGCGCTTCGAACGTGACTCGGGTATCTTCATTCGGGACACGGCACCGGAAGAGGTCGGCCAGTGGATCGAGCCCGAGGACAGGCCGCAGGCTCTGCGCGCAACCCTGCGCGCCCAGATGCTGGACGACCAGGAGGACGACCAGGAGGAGCAAGATGCAGCCGACGATGACATGGACGGCGAAGAGGAGAGCGACGGCGAGCTGAACAGCATCGGTATCGCCCTAAACCAACGACTCCTGGCGCGCCGCGAGGCCGGCGACATCTCCGAGCCCCTGGACGAGGAGTGGGAGCAGTGGCTGAAGAATGCGATTGACTCCGGCGCACTTCCCTTTCTCACAGAAAACCTGCGCCATTCGACGGACCCTGCCGCGGCCGCTCTCGTACCGCAAGCCCTGTTCCCGCCGCGCATGCTCAGCGCCGCGCGGGCCGGCCAGTGGGACGAGGTTCCCGAATTCCTCCACGATATGCTTCGGCGCACACTGCAGACCGAGGCTGCTACCGCCGCCACTCCCAGCATGCCCGAGATGCAAGGCTCTGCTCGGTCAGCCCGGGACATACTGAACATTGCGTCCTGGCGGCGGTCCTACTCTGATCTCCGCTTGCCGATAGGCGACGGGCCCACCAACACCAGCTCGGACAGCGTGCGGTACAACCGCACTGCCCGACCCGGGGCGTGAGCTCATCACAGACCTTCGTGCTAGACTTCCGCGTTTGCAAGGGGGCTTCTCACGAATCTAAGAAATATCCCCAGGGGGGGAGAACCAAAATATCAAACTAGGCTCAACCCCCCTTTCTACTACATCATTATCTTCTCACAGATACCCCCGTTTTATCACATCCCGCTACGACTCGGTGCACCCCGGCTACTGGGTGTTCTCTACTACTACTACAAAGGCTGGCAGTCTAGATGACACGGTCCCGCCCCTCCTCAAACTGAGGGTCTTCTGTTCTTTGCCCTACACCTTTTTTATTTTTCAGCTGATGCGAAAACGAACAAGATCACGAGCAGCATACCTGTCATGGGGGGAAACACACGCACCATGGCCCCGAGCAGTTGGCCGTCGACAGTTTCCTTCCCCCACCTCTTTTTATTTTACAACATGGATCTGGAGTTTGAGCATCATCTACGTCTTCTTGCTTGCTTACAATTGTTCACTCTGCTTGCGTTAGAAACACGGGGACATGGGGACAGTCGGTAGGCTTTCGGGGTCCATAGACAGGCGGGAAGGGAAGAAAATTTACCGTCGAAAAAGTTTATATATGTATGAAGGCACACTTGGACGCTGATCAACAAATCGTGGTGATCTGATTTTTTTCTCTCTCTCTTTCCATCATTGCTTGATCTGTCGGGGTATATCCCGCTCTAAACTTCTTCGCGGCCATCATTCACGATCCGTGTCCAAGACAGCATCGACCAAACGCCAGTTCCCGGCCCCCAAACACCTTAAACGCCTGCTACGTAAAAAGATTCCAAAAGACATTTCCGCTAACAAGCTGTATAACACTGCATCCTCGTCGTGCTGGCAAAACGTAGGCCGTCTGGCTCTTCAAGGGAGCCAATGCTCCTGCGGCCCCGGGTCAGGGTAGAAAGCGCTCGGGATCGCATCGTGAAGCCCAACGCAGTGTTCATCGCCGTTCGACGCGCGGGTTGGGGTTCAAGCACCCATGGCGACGCGACACTTTGCGATTCTTGCAGACCACGTCGCCCTCACGGCTCCTCGGAGGGCCTGTGATGCGGTGGCGCCCGGGCGAACCCAGGTCCGCGTTCGTGAGTATAGATATCCGTGATCAAAAAAGGTAAGCAACCCGCCCAAAACGGCGGCTACGTTTTACGCGGCCGTCCCCGGCGGTTCAAGTTGACGCCCTCCTACGGTTCGAGATGGGACCACTCGGGGATGGCTTTGATCTGGCTCCACATGTACTTCTCGAGCTTGTTGGCCGACTTGGCGTAGGGCGTCGTCTCGTTGTTGTACTTGCGGCAGTTGTCGAAGATGAGCTTGGCGTCCTTGACGAACTCCTCGGGCGTGCCGTACTGGTCGGCCTCGAGCTTGGCCTCCATGGTCGACAGGTCCATGGGCTCCTTGATGACGTCGTAGTAGTCGGCGACGTCGTCCTTGTTGACGGGTACCAGGAAGGGCCAGGCCGACTGGTGGTTCTGGAGGTCGTTCAGCAGGTGGAGGAGCTGGTTGTAGTTGGGGCCGTGCCGCGGCTGGCGCGACAGCTCGTCCATGTCGGGCGACCAGCCGGACTCGCGGATGGCGTCGATGGACATGGGATCTATGGATTCGACGCCATTCTTCCACTGCTTGGGTGGCTGGTGGATCATGTGGGATTTGGAAAAGGCGCGGATCTTGGCGTGCACGCACTCCTTCTGCTTCAGCAGCATGCGGCCCATCTCGAGATAGCGCACCCGCGGAAGCATGGAGCACTGCATTATAGTGCCTCCCTCGTAGTCCTTGATGTAGCCCATCCACACAGATTTAGGCAGGGTGATCTCCTTGGTGAATCCCTGTTTCTTAAAGTACCCGATGGCGTAGTTGTCGGCATAGGTCAGGAAATGCATGACGTCGCTGGTGGCCTTGACGTAGTCCTTGAGGTGGGACATGAGATGGGCGCCGTATCCCTTGACCTGCTGGTCACTACTAATGGCGCAGAAGACGATCTCGGCGAACTGGCGTCCCTTAAACGGCCGATAGGTGATTCCGCCGACGACCTCGAGTGGCTTCTTGACAATGGCGATGGACAGATGGGTTCGGTCGTAGACGAGGCGGGCGATGTAGTCCTTGGGCATCTTGGGGAGCTGCTTCTGGAAGATGCACTTGAGGCCGGTCAGGATGATGAGCGACTCGCGCTCGTTGTCGTTGTTCACGACGCGGAACTCGATCTCGCCGTTGCGTTCCTCGATGACGCCGAGCTGACGGGGTTCAGTGTTAGCATGGCTGGTGTGTTCCTTACAATGGCGGCACAGGGGCGCCGGGCAGTCGGCCGCGACGATGCAGGTATAAGGAAATAGCTTATTCTGGAGAGGGGGTGCACTTGGTCCCTCTGCTCGTTCTTGAACTTTCTCTCGGACTTCTTCTTCTTCTTCTTCGTCTTCTACTACTGCTTCATGTGCCAAGGCTATGACGGCCTGTTGCGAAGGAGGAGGCCGGGCGGCTGCAACTTGCAGAGCTGTAGGTTCTCGCCATGTACATGATGTAGTAGTAGTAGTAGTAGTAGTATCAGCAGCTGCTGGGGGTCCAGGGGAGGTACTACATCCCTCTGGGGCGGGGCGGACACAGGACGGAGCGGGGGGCTGTACTTTTTCGGGGAAGGGTATAGGCTTCATGGCGGGCTTCTTCTCGGGTTCGGCCGAGTCGCTGTGCTTGGCCCGCTTGGAGAGGGTGGGCGACTCGGGCTCGTCGCTGGCCTTGCGCTTGCCATCTGGAGCACGGGGTCAGCAATCACTCAGTCACGGTATGGCTCGGGCGCAGGGCGGAGACGCAGGCAGACATACTCTCGTCCTTGACCATGTTGGCGACGTTGCGGTCGACGGCTCAGGGCGCGACGACACGGCGCGGGAGGGTGCGGGGGTGTTGTGCAGTCGCGTTTCGGTCGGGAGTGATGGCGAGGGGAGGCGATGCGATGCGATGCGATGCGAATGCGATGCGCTGCGCTGGTCGGCGACGTTGGAGCTTGATAGCTTAGGTAAGCGTCTCGCGTCTGAGCGTGGATTGCCGTCAGAAAGTGGAGACCCGGGGGCTCTGATCGGCGCTAAGCCCCTCCTGGGCAAGATTTGGCCGGAAGAGACACAGGCCTGACAGGCCTGACAGGGGTTGGAGCAGCTGCCCCGCGATTCGAGGCCTCGGGGCCGGGAGATCAGTTGTTCCTCTGCAAGGGGGAAACGAAAGCCCAGTCCACGGTTCCAGTTCGGTTCAGTGGGGCTGAGTTACAGGCTAACTACGGTTTTCGGGCGACGGGGCTTGCCGAGCGGCCACCTGGCTGCTGGGCTTGGTGCTGGAGTGTGTCGAAAGCACCGCGCTGGAGCTTGGCGAGCTTACGACTTCAGATCCGTGGACCAGAGACATCGACAATTGGCACCTTTTCTTCCCACTCGACGCCCACTTGACGCCCTCGCACTGCTTTGTTTTCACGACGAGCATGAGGATTTGATTCTTCTTCTTGCCAAACCACCATTCACCACCACCACCACCAGCCGCTCGTTCGACCTCCGTAGACGGCCCGCCCTCCGCGACGCTCCATCGATCGCATGGATTCCTCACTCGTTCAGCAGTGGGATGCACCTGGCAGCCCCTTCCTTCCTACCATCGGCAAGGGAACCCAGTTCCTAGTTGGATTCACCCTCGTCGTTCTCGGCTTCACCCTCTTCGGAGGCTTTGCCCTCAGTACGCACTACATCCCACCCACACCCACCACGTATCTCTCGAGAGCCTCCAGCTAACACAAGGACCCCTAACCTAGATCGCTCCTTTGTCAACATCCCCATCCTCGGAGTTCCCGCTTCTCTGGCCCTGGCGTACGTCTTCCCTCTCCAACTACCACTACCTCTTTCTATCGAGTCGCCGTCTCACAAAAAGCAGGTTCGGCACCGTCTACATGTTCTGTGCTGTTGGAGTGTACGTTTAAAGAAGGAAGAGATACCCCCCGAAGACGGCCCTTTCGACCCGTGATATCCTTGGGGCCTGTATCATAGATGAATTGAGGCGCACAAAAAGTTCTACCGTGATCTACCACGTTCCGCTTCGTTGAGCTGGAGAGACCGCATCTCCCAACCATCTCTTGACACCGTATTCACGACACTTCACAACCCATCTGAAACCATGGCCTCTGCCATCGGCTCCGTGCCCCTGAGGCCGCCGCTTTTTCGAGCCATTACGAGCTCGACGAGGCAGATCTACCAGCTGCTCAAGTGCATCAGCTTCACCACCAAGGCGCACGTCCAAATCACCCAGGACGGCATCAGGTTCGCCGTGGACCATTCCCGAGTAATGCAAGGTAGGGCTTCCAGCATTGTTCACCTTGATTTATTCACTTTGTTCTGTTTGTTTCATCGTATATCTTGCACGTGATAATGACTCCTTCCAGGTGTTGCTTTTCTGGACAAGGCTCTGTTCAGCAAGTATGCCCTGACCCTGCCCGATGATGATGATAGTGCTTTGCCTCAATTCCAAATAAATTTGGCCGCCTTCCTGGAAGCACTCCAGATTTTCGGCGCCTCAGACGCTGCCGCGAGGCAGGCCAAGGCCGAGGCCGAATCCTATCGGAGCAACCTGAAGAATTACCGTCCGGATGCATTCAATCACCAGACCTTAGGCATGACCGGCACCTGCTGTCTTCTGTACGAGGAAGATGGTTCGGCACTCAGCATCATTCTAGAGGAGACGGGTGTCAAGACGCAGTGTAACATGACAACCTACCTACCCGACCAGCCAGACGACATTCCTTTCGATCGAGATGATCTGACCTTCAAGATCATTATGCAGGCAAAATGGCTGCTCGATGGGCTATCCGAGTTGGCACCCATGTCGCCTACCCGCATGACCATCACAGCATCACCGACCGCACCATACCTGAGCCTCTCGAGCGGCGGCCCCGTGGGCAGCGCAAGTGTGGACTTCTCCAGCGGCCGTGAGCTTCTGGAGACCTTTTCGGTCCGCGAGAAGTGGACGCAGAGCTTCAAGTTTGACCTCATCAAGTCGGCGAGTGAAGCCATGCGTATCGCAAGCAAAGTCAGTTTTCGCGGGGACGGACAGGGAGTTCTGAGTCTGCAGTTCATGGTTGAGGTCGAAGGCGGTTCAGTCAGCTTTCTGGACTTCCGTTTCGTGCCGTACGCAGAGAACACGCTGGAGGATGATGAGGACACAGGATCTGAGGGAGCCGAGTTTGACTAGAACCGGGGTGAATCGATCGGTCTAATTGCCTGTAAATCACTATTTGATTCCCACGGTAATTCCCAATATTGCTCGGCTCAATTATGTTCTGCTCTACTATGATGATAATCGAAGACGTCGGGCAACTACTTTTTGTTGAATCTTGTCAGGCTCCACGGATAGACAGCCTACGTAGGCTCTAATTCAGCTCAAATCAGTATGTCTATAATTCAGGTTGTGGAAATCTAAATTTGTATAATGAAATTTTTGTCAACACTCCCAGCTCTGCACATAATTTCCGTCGACCTGACAATGAAAGGGAGAAGAAAATCAAACTCCGGTGACTCTTTGCTCAGATATGCAACTCCCGCCATGGTCCGAGTCCAGCCCTTCAAAGCCCTTGTAGTCGGGCACGTCAAAACTGCAAGGGGCTAAGCTCGACGACGCCAGCTGAGCGCCACCCAGCTGAACAATGGAGGCGGATTGGAAGAACCGCGCGAGGTCAGTGATCAGCTGCGCACTAGCCGTGCGCGCATGCAGCTAGCAGATGATAACCTCGCCTGATAGATTGTCTTTCATGCAGACCAGCAGGCCAGAAACGCCTATCGCCCAACATGAGGCTCACTTCCCTCGGTGCCATTGGACAACAGCTGGCCCGGTGGTCTGGATCGCCTGGGGGGCTTGCGACTTGGGATGGGCTGTCCATAATATTGGACAGCTTTGATTCACTGCCGGCCGCGGGTTTGTTTGTTCGTCTGAAATATGGCGGATACATAAGGGCCAGTGGTTCCCTCTCTCAGTACGGGCAGGTATAGTCAATCGTTCCCTGCTCCCACGTCTAGACTCTTTCCGCGACTCGCAAATACATCAACCTCACGTTTGAGTCAGCGTTTAGGAAAGGCCAGAGACTCATACAGACAATAAGCAATGACCCAACTTCGAACCACGGCTACGGCCTTCGCCACGTCCACTGAGGGCGAGCCGCCATTGGTGACGCAGATCATCGCATTGCTCAAGGGCATGTTCTGGGGGAAGTCGAACAGCGAGAGGGGAATCTCGGTCCCGGAGGAGGAAGAGACAGTCCCGAAGAAATACGTTCACGTCCCGACGCACGCGGCGAGCAGTTTCTTGAGGACAGCAACGCCGAAACATATGAAGAAGGCGAATGAGATCCTGTGAGCACACGATGCCGTGGCATATGTCGACTCCTTTACAAAAACCGCTACTGGCACACTTTTACCCCCGGAAATTCGGGGGTAAATGTGCTTGGCCGTTTCTTGCGCCGGTGCGCAGCACATCATGCTCCGTTGGCTCGCGAGCCGTGGATTTCGGCAGACGCACTCTCATGTAGCGATGGCTGCCTCAGCGTCGAGCCCGTCTCGTCAACCCTTTCGGTCCGCCATGCAGTTGTATACACCGTTATGGGCTATAGTGGCCCGCAGCCTGCTTACACTGATACCGCTCCCAATCACTCACGAGACGCCTTCATGCGGTGCCGTTGCGCGAGTTCTGAAGGGGTTGCTTTGTATGGTGAAATGACCCAGACTTTTTTTTTCATCTGAGCACAGGGATGGCATAACAGTATGGCCAGAACTCCTCTCCGTCTCTCAAATGACCGCGGCATATACTCGAGTCGAGCTTAAGCCTGGGGCCATTCAACGGTCTACGCACCCAGGACTCACCTGAGAAATATTGAAGAAAGACCTACGATCCGTGGACGGGTTGATGCTTGGCTTATACATCTGGTGCTGTCGCAATGAGTAGAGCCGTCGGTCTACGCAATGGATCAGGTCAAAATCAGCTGACACAGGCGTCTTACCTGGAATTTCTACGAATCCCCTGTTCTATATATGTCCTGCAAACTCAGTCAAGGATACAGCTAGCCACAGGCTCAGGGGGGAAAACCTCGATATGTTTCACAATCGCTGGTTGTCGAACTGGCCAGGAAACAGCAGGGCTGGTGGGAGTCTCAGTTATGCTTCGACATAGGTGACTGGACAGAGTCACATATCGTTCGCTTGAACGTGCAGGACAGTTCTCCCCCTTACGGGCGGCTTGGTGTTACCAAGAGCTCTGGCACTAGTTCTAGAGGTTGTTCGGATACAATCACACTCGGCAAAGGGGTGACGTGATGTGCTTGAGATAGCTCTCATGGTGACGACTGATGTAGGACTTTTCCTTACTTACGACTTAATATGGGAGTTGAGGGCTATTTTGGGTTATCAAGGTTGGAGTCAGATATGTCTAGAAAATATCTATAGATGAGATAGCAAAGTAAGGGAAGAGAAGTTACATAGCTCAAGCGCTTATCAGGACGAGAGGTGCCAATTCCGACCTCCCCCTTGCGTACCGCACCCTCTCATTCGTCAGCATGTAAACAAGATCAAAACAAAAACACACTTCCTCCCGAGCCTGGAGGTCGCTACTGCACGTCGATGCGAGTCATGCACATGGTGGTCATGTATGTAAGATCCAAAAATTTCCTGTCAAATGCAGGAACAAGAGAGGTCTTATGTGTTGGTTCTGCCTTGCCGCTGGGACCTGGGCTGCAGGTCATCAGCCGTCATCTTCCTCCCTTGCTCCCAGGTAGATTGCGCTGTTCATGGTTGTGATAGCAGCTCGTCAAATCCGGGGTCTTTGATGCAAGGTGAGATTCGATGCAACACCACTAACCACATCGTCGGCGTCGATTGGCCTTGGACGAATACAGAGGGACCTGCGCCTATATTAAGAAACGCCACGGATCGACCAAAGGCTAGCTCTGGTATAGTTGGACAGCCCAATCGCTGAGCGATTCGGCAATCTTGCGAGACTCAAACTTAACTTAAAATCGCCTGCCATGGGCTTTTGTGAAAGAACCACGCATGATACGACATCGTGCAGCACCACCGATGGCCGCGCAGATCTGCGTGGTTAAATCTCCGGCGCTGCTCACCAAAGCACCCATTCTGCCGGTACACCAATCCGGTCAACTGGGCTGACGTCTGCATTTCCTCGTTCCACAATTAGACCGGAGCAATCAATCATGGCTCGCTGCTTTCCTACTGTCGCCTGGTCGCTTACCACCAACACGATTGTTTGCTCATGACGTCAAAAACCCTAGAGGAGTATTCCAGGAGGCGGTGCTTGCCTGTCTGCTTGCTTATTGTTAACAGAAACGCTACAGCTACTCTGGTTCGCCGGTTTATTCTCGACTCTTACTGGACGGTGAAGGCCGGGCTGCCGCTTTTGCCGGCAGGGCCGCGGACAATGAGGATTCATTGAGGATATCAGTAAGCGTAGAACTACGGCACAGTAGATTTGATGGCACTCCTAAGTAAGTCCTAGACACGACGGCAGCGCCTAGTCCTTCGTTCACAAGAGACGGTTCCACAGCCAATACGTAACGTAGTTTGGACGAGTACAATTCACTCTCGGAGTAGTTCTATCTTCCGAGGTAAGTTTTGTTGCAGGTTGAAAGGTGTTCTTCTGGGGCTGGCAGCCTGCAACGGCGTGGGAGGTCGTCAACTCTGGCAGGTTTAGGCCCCCCCCCAACCCATGGATGCTGGTAACAGCATAGAGTCAGGCGACAAGACCTCAGCCAGCGCCCCGTGGGGGCTTATCACGTGGACCCCAAATGGCATATCCACTTGCATCTCAGCTTGTCTCGCCGGCTGAGGCCTTGTGAGTATGAAGATGTGATTTCTATCGCGAGACTCGGCAACTTCACGCTCGCCCATGCATTTCTCCACTGGTCTCGAGATCCTCATGGACGCTTTGGGCGGTTTGGGGGGCACTGAGTTGCGTGGCCAGTTCGCTGGTGGGCCTCTAACGGTTCCACCCGTCCCTCCATCAGTGCCCCGAAGAAAGGGCCAGACGCTCGTGGGCCCAGCTCGGCACTTCACACCAATCCACTTCACCACTACACCATGGTCCGAGTAATCCGTTGGTAATGGTCCTGAGGATCGCCGACATGCCCGCGATTCCTGTCAGTCAGCCGTTTGTTCGCCTGCGTCGTGCCGCACCCCTGCGCTGCTTTGGGGCAATGACCAATCTTCAGCAACCCGCCATGCGGCGGCCGCCTGGGACCTGCCGCGAGGGCGACGGCCTGGCAAATCCGAGCTCTCGACTGCCTGCACCCAAGTGATAGCCTCACGCAGCGGGAGGTAGCCCAGACGCAACAATGCCTTCGGACATGTCGCAAACCCGGCCAACGCGGCCGCCAGTTGAGCCCGCCGGGATCGCAAACCTCGAGGAGGACCTGTAGGTTGGTTGTGCTCGATTGCGATTCCTTGCCTTCATGTGCCAACCCACTCGCCAACATTCCCGACCTGCAGGCCTCGAGCAAATAGTCCGCGGCTTGTAGGTAAGTGCGCCAGTCGCATCTTGTCAAAGCTGAAGTTTTGTCGCACAGCGGAGTCACTAGCCTTTGACTCGTATGCGACTTTCCGGGTCTGCACTCTCGCTCTCGCTGCCTGTGGCCAAGGAGCCGAGCAGCTTGTAGGTTGGCGAGCAACTCTATTTCCAATGTTTCAACCAGATTACTATGCCCAGTCCTATGCCCGGCACTATGCCCGGTGAAAGGACAAGCATTGCACACCTCGGGCCCGACCCAACGGGCGCAAGTCGGAGGAGATACGTATCCTCAATAATATCACCAAGGTGAAGTCAGCCTACTCAGATGATCCTCTTCGGTTGGCATGCCACCTTGCAGGGATTGTATATGCGGAAGAAAATAGTAGCTTTTGGCAATGGGCCAATGGTTGATAAAAATAACAGACCCCCCTGCAAACCCCCTTGCTCCAACAGTCAACTATTCTGCGTAACCCACCATGCCAACTCTTGACAACGCCCCTCGTGTAAGTCAGCCGAGTCTCTCCCTCAGCCGAGCTTGCGAGGAGCCATTGTTTTCTAGCAACTCTTATCCACCACTTCACTTGCCGACTTATATGCACGCGTGTTCGAGTAGTATCAAGTCTCGGAACGGGTTCCACGCGCTCAGGAACAAGATCTATTTCCCCCGCACCGCTCTCCTTCTTTTCTATTATAATGCCCCAAGCTTGAGAGGCACAAGCCGGTCCGTGGACTTTACATTCCCAGATATGTAAAGTAGGCACGCCGGCTCTCCCATATATGGTTTTGTTTGCTTGGTATCCATCGCCCTTGCCTAGAGACCGGTCACTTCGACGCCACCATGTCCAGGTTCAGGAGGCTCATCTCAACGCGGCGTCAGCGGTATCCAGCTGAAGAAAGGGATTCCGACAGCGATGATAGCACCGCATCTGGTCACGCGAACTTCAAAGAAGTGCAAAAAGATTCCTGGCCTGCAAGCAGGCGCCCCCACAACAGAAGCCGGCCGCCGACCCCAGGTGCAACTAGCAAACCACAGAGCCTACTTAATGTCTCAGACCCTCAACCGCCCCTACCTGGTGACACGCCGCGGTCTTCAACTAGCTCAGCATTCAGTTATGAAAGAAGCGGCACTGCCGGATCGAGGAGCCCTTTTCTTTGTTCCACCCCATCGAAACATGCCAGTGAGCTCTCGCTACAGCTCTCGAGCGCTACGAGCTATGACGAGGACGACGAGCCCACACCATTAGCCAGAGACAACGACAAATTCCCGAGGTCGAGGTCGTTGAGCAATAGCACAAGACTGCCAAGGTTGCGACCCGACTTTATGGATGCATTGTCTCAACGGCCCGCGGACAAAGCGACTGGGACATATCATCAGCATCTTCATGATGAATGCGCCACTTCGCCTGGCTTCTTGAAAAGAGTTGAAAAGCTGAGCCAAGAAGCAGATGCGGCCTTCAAACCCGGCCGCTCTTTTTCTCAAGTAGACGTTACACGCAGGTCTTTTAATGAAACTCCAAGACTGCCTCCTCTATATACGGGACCATCAGTGCAACGGCCAGCTTTAAAACCGATACTCAAGAAAACACGTGAGACCCTGCCGCCGCAGTCTCCCACGTTACCTGTTAGTTTTCCGAGACGGACTTCGTCTCTGCAAATTCCCAAGCGGCACAAGTCAGTAGCGTCGCGGCAGATGAAGACTCAACGGAAATCCGTTGCCGCAAAGAATGCGGGAAAGAAGGATTCAAAATGGACAGAGAATGTGACTGACTTGCTGAGCGGCAAGTTGTTCCATAAAATCGAGGCCGATGAGATGTTGACGCCGGCGCAAATCGAAGCCTATAAGCTGAAACGGCTATCGAGGCTTCAATTACAGGCCGCAAAGTCCGGTGAGACATGGCCGCCTCCTCTTGACACCGAGTCGACCGAAACGCCAATCGAACCTTTCCACTTGGACGACTTGCCTTTGAGGATTGGCTCTTCGGGGGTAAAACTTACAGCGGATACTCCGATAGACGAGAAACCGGATCCTGCAATCTTCAACGAGGCAATAAGACAAGATTTCTCGCTACATCGAAGGGACAATGACGACGAGCTGTTCTTGGGCGAGGCACCGCACCGTAGACCCAGTGACCCGACCTCGAGTGCCAGCGAGGATTTGATATCAGAAACTCCTCCACAACTGCCAATGAAAAATCCAAGCCGCTACATGTTCCGCAAGATCCCCGAGCTTCCTACAATATCAGAGACAGCTGTCCAAGATGATGAGCTATTCCTCTCACGTGGCCTCAGTGGCAATCAAAAAAGTACAGACGATGAAAACTATGTTTTCTTCCAATCGACCCCTTTCACTATGACAATGCCCTCTTTCCGCCACGGCCCCATACGATTCGCCAGGTCTGACCTCTTCCCAGAGCCTCGATTGGGGGGTGCTGATGACGGGTTGGATTGGACGGCCTTCCAGATGGCCATTTCCGGAGGAGCAGGAGACTTCTTCACGGACAGCGAGCACACTTTACGTCGGCAGGAGGCAGAAGACATCGAAGCACTTCGTGACTGGTGGGAAGAGTGGGGGTTCGAAAACCTGGGAGGTCTGGTCACGCGCGAAGACGACCCGCCCAGCCCGAGCACCATATCGGGGAGTGATTCAAACGATTCCCTCTATGAGGAGATCGGGCGAGACAACCCATACAGCCCACATCATAAATGGCAACGCCTTCGACGTAAGGCGGCCAAGAAGGGTCGGCGACTTGATCTTGACTTGTCAAACGGCAGCAAGCTGTACAATGGCGGCACCATTGAAAAGTGGAGGTCTGATGGCCATTCGAGCTATGTATTGCCGCGGGAGAGTCTGGTCAGCATGCCACAAAGCCCAATGCTCGACCTTCAAGTTATTACAAGTGACAACGGCGATGTCGACTACGTGCCCATGGGATACAACCTAAGCCACGACCTCGGCGACTTTCTAAGCTGGGAGGCTGAAAACGTGTACTCGGATGGCTCCTTGTACGACGGGGGTGTCATATAAGACAGAGCTGAGCTCATCCTAGGATCCGCAGTGGGATATGAACAGATACGGCAGCAGTGGCGTTACGATATGAATGACTTTAATCTTTAAGCATGGAAAGCGATTGGCATAAGATATACCCATCTCCTTTCGAACTAGTCTTTAGTATATAAAATGAAATGGTCAATTGATAACAGTCGGGTTTTCCTTAAGTGTTTCTTCTGCGATCCCGTTTAGAAAACAAAATTTTAGCTCTAAGACATTGCAGCCGTCCTAGCTAGAGCAGACAAAGCAAGCTCTTACAAATACGCGTTGTGTTAGACCAAGCAATGATCAGACATGGCTTATATGATCTGCCATAACCTATGGTGATATTTGAAACATAGAAGCACTGGATAGAGCCGTGAAACTCCTCAATATAAGGAAGGAAGGATGGATCCCCGTTCGGGTAGAGGTCCGCAGGGAGTCTTTGTATGCCGACGTACGCACCCGGGGTTGCGTATCTTCTCTCATGTTTTTGAGACAGGTAGCTTTGAACGACTTCAACATGCACAGCAAAGAAGAAGAAAACATGACCCAGCGTTGATTACCTGGGCGATTTATCAACAATCGCTTCCCAACTAGCCGCGACATGTCAAAGGAAGATGTCAAGACTAGCAGTGGAGTCTTTCTTAGCAGCCCGGCAGACGTAGCACCAACTAATTAGCAACCCCCTGCAGGTATACCGATTTCCCCACATTTCCCAGTCCACAGCATCCCTGCAGCGCAACATGGCTATCTCCATTTCTTCGCCCACCCACGTAATCATTCTCGAGGCCGTTTCCTCAACATTCATATCCACGTCGTACGTAGATGAGACCAGCCAAAAACCGATAACACCTCAGATCTCCGTCGGCAGCCACCGCCAACGCCAATTTCAAGGCATCATCATCTGGCACCTGTTTCCGCCTGCTTTCCACAGCGATTGGGCGTTGCCGCGAGCTCTTACACCGGCAACCCGATAACCCGTCATCGCGGGGCCCCGAGCTGGCGCATGAGGCCGCCGACCAGGAGACGGATCGGATGGCGTCGGCGGTAGACCCTCAACACCACCACAGCAGCGACAGCCACGGCCGCGCGATCGGCCAGCGCAAGATCCTGCCCAGCTCGGCCGTCGAGACCCCGCCCTCGCCGCCCGCCACCGACGAGACCGACGACACGGACTCGGAGAATCCGTCGCGGCGGCGCCCGGCGACCTCGCGCATCGACACCAATGTGGCCGGCGTCGACGGGAGCGAGCCAGGCGGCCGCCCCTCCTCTTCCCCCGTCGTGTCCCCCGTGACGTCGCCGCCGTACTGGCTGCAGGGCCATGCCCGGTCCGCGTCCATGAACTCGGTGGACTCGATACCGACGGGCGCCATTACGCTGCAGGACAACGAGAGCAGCGGCTTTGACGACAGGAACAACGCGTGCTGGGCCAAGAGCGTGGGCATCACCGACTACGTGGTGGTCAATGGGAGCTCGACCAACATCGGGGCGTTCGTGGTGTGGAACATCAGGGTGGAAACTCTCAATGTAAGCGCAGCCGTCGGAACGAAAGTTCCGTCTCGAGACGGCGCTTGCTGACCATGCCTCCAGGGGAGCTTTATGAACATACGGAAGCGTTATTCCGAGTTTGACGACCTGCGTTGGCGGCTCATTCGTACCTTTCCGAACTTCGAGGCCGCCGTGCCGGAGCTGCCGCCCAAGAGTCTGATATCCAAATTCCGGCCCAAGTTCTTGGAGAAGCGGCGCGCTGGGCTACAATACTTCCTTAAGTATGTCATTTTCCTCCTGTGCCCAGAAATCTATGCGACTAAGCGGCTAACACTGAGCTCCTTAGCTGTATCATGTTAAACCCCGAGTTTTCCGGATCCCCGGTACTGAAGGAGTTCCTATTTTCATAAAATCTTACCACATATAGGGCATCGAGCCGACCTGTATATTCTGGGGCCCCAAAGCTGCTAATTCACGAAGCACACTCACGTGTCATAATTCTAATGCTGGACGATAATGACCATTATTTGGGAATGAGGTCCGGATACGCCTTCTTTTCACTGTATCTATTTATCGAACGATATCTGTAACAATAGGAAAGCCATGCATGGACTGATGAATAAATAAAACAACTTCCTCAGAGGATATGCCCCGCACCCATTGTGTTGCCACTCTAAACTCGAATTGCAATGCACGTGTATGAAAGGTATTGGAAACCGACGCAGTGCACAAAACCCCGTAGGACCGTACGCCGCCACCATCTGCTGTCTATGCAAACACCACAGTCGATGCCAGATTACCGAAGATGGGAAACTCCGTCTTGCGCCCCCAGCCCACCCGCGCTCGCCAGGTTGATTTCACGCCTCGGGCGGCAGCGCATCTAGGCGGTGCTGTTCAGGAAACTCAGGTAGCAGTTCCAGCCGATGGAGATGAAGTTGACGAACAGGACGCGGTGGTGCAGGGGGATGAACTTGAAGTTGACGAGCTGGACGAAGGGCCAGATCAGGTAGTTGGTCTGCAGGGCGGGCAGGTAGCTCTTCTCCAGCTTCTCCTGCGGGCTGCCGCCCTCCATGACGGCCATGCTGCTCAGGAAGATGCCGATGAAGGTCGGCGCGAACAGGCCCTGGTCGCACGCCACGCGGGCCACGATCTCGGCGTTCTTGTTCTTCAGCACCACGTTGCGCTGCAGGAACTTGAACCAGGTCGTCGCGGCCGGGCCAAAGACGGCTGCGGGTCGGGGCGGGCTCGAGTCAGTACAACATGATACCATACAGATTTTGACGCGACGCAGAGTTTTGTGTGCGAGGAGCCGGGCAGAAGTCTAGCCAGGACGACCTCGAGGCGAGGACCCAAGGGGCGCGGGAAGACAGAAATCACATACCACCACCGTAGAGGAACATGCGGCCTGTTCGTGCCAGCTCATGCTTCTCGATTCCCTTCTTCTCGACCAGCTGCTGGGCCGTGATATCGCCCGTGGCGAACAGCACCGCCGTGGTGATGCTCTGGGTGAGCAGCGGGCGGGCGGCCAGCTTGGCTTGGTACCTGCGAAGTCCTTGTGAGTTTCATTGGCTCCCGCGACATTCCACGAGGGGGGTGTTTCCCTGAAGCATACCATCGGAGTACCATCTTGTCTGGAGCGGAACGATAGAGTTCACGAGCGAAAGTCAATTGGTTGTATGCGTGCAGGAGGACCCTGAAAGGGCTCCCCGGGGTTAAATAGATTCAAATAATCGAGCTTTTGGGCTGTGATCTCATAAGTGGGGACAAGTTGGAGCTGCCAATGGATACCCGGAGTTTCTGAATCAGGCTTGGTAGCAGATCGACACCCGTCTGTGGATAGTGAATATAACAAGAGGCTGGAGTTCAAAAAGACAGAAGAAAGGAGACGTGTGACGACGAGAGGCTCTCTGCGGACAAGTCACGAAGCTGACTAGGTCAGTCCAATCCGATAAAGAAGTACCAGAAAGTTATCGTGTCCCCTGAACTATCAAGCAGGGGTACAGAAAGTTCTTGATTGCCCACGGGGTCAATTGACATCGATTGCTGGGACCGCCCTGTGGTTAGCGCTCTGGCGGGCTATCTCGTTAGGTTCCCCGGAAGCGAGTCCCCGTGTCGTGGGGGTTCACCAGTCTGAACGCAAGTCTGAGCACTGGCGGGTTCACGATCTGCAAATCTCCATCCTACTGGGCAAAAATGTGGAAGAAAAAGGGAAACAAAATAGAAGATAGTAAAGCAGGACCTGTAGTTCAATTCTGATAAAACAGTTTAAAATGCCAATTCGATGCGAATGTTCCGAGAGCCATGTGCTACGCTTCATGTACTGACTCCATACTGTAACTCCATATTCACGATGGTGAGTAGCTTCTGGGTCATGTAAGGATCTTGAAACGTACAGACTGCCTCAGGGCCTTGAATAAAGCTCTTCGTGTTGCAGTACACAGCAGATATAAATATATCGCTGAATTCCTGGGAACCGAACCCGCTGTGGATATTCAGCAGTGCATCTTTTCTCAAGTCGATGTTGAACTTGATCTACCGGGATCATCGTGGCCAGCTCCCATCTTGCTGTATCTGATACCAATTCGTATCATGACCCGCCGAATCAACCCAATCCTGGTTTGATCGTACCTTCGTTGTCCTGCCGTCATTCAGGTTTGAATCCAATAAAAGATGCATCACTATCAGAGCAATTGGGGCAGTATAAGTCTCGCAAGTTTTACTTTATTTCTCGATTCTCTTTTTGTCTACTCATACCAGTGTCTCATGGCGGAACGAATCCTGCTTTTTCTGTCAAAACATATACGCCGTGATAACCTCTACTCTTCACTCAACTGCAGCCGCTGAAATCAGATTGCTGCCTTGGAGATGGTCTGGCCCTTGTAGCTCTCCAAGCCCTCACCGCCCTATTTGATGTGGTTAGCATAGAAACGTGACTGCCGCTGAGTTTCAAAACTTACGTAGCTGGTGAGTGGCGAGACCTCCAAGCCCTCACTGGTACCGTTGCTGACCGTGGCGCCGGCAGCCTCTGCCCACTTCTTTCCTTGGGCCATGATGTCCTGCTTGCTGGTAATCATGTTGTCGTCCTTGGCGTCAGTTCCGTTCTTCAGCGGCGAGAACTCGTCCTCGCGCCTGACCTCCAAACAGGCGAAGTCGCTCAGGTCCAGCATGTTGAAGTTGTCAAAGACGAACTGCTCGAGCTTGATGCCATTGGGCTTCGATGGCTTGACGTCCTCGCCGGTGGCGGTGTCAACGCAGGGAATCTTCTTGCGGGCAATGTGGTGCGGCAGCTTGCCCATCCACTTGTCCATGCCGTCGAGGTACTTGAAGGAGTAGTAGTGGTTGACAATGTTGGCGGCGCGGAACTTGAGGACACCAGGTTGCTTGGGATCTTGTGCCTCGGCGGTGGCGGCATCGATCTCGGAGTATTCGACAACGTCGGGCTTGCCGTTCTTGGACAGAATCAAACCAACAGACTCGGTAGCATTGCGCTTCCGCACGACCTTGGTCGCCAACGAGACACCCTTGGCGGCGGAGAAACCAATGAATAGGGGGTCAGCGACCTTGACCAAGCAGTTGTCCACACAGTAGGCGTGAATGTGCTCAATGCCGCGCTTCTTCATGTCCTGAAGGACAGTTGTGACATCAGAG
Organism: Neoarthrinium moseri; assembly: GCF_022829205.1. Lineage (NCBI taxonomy): Eukaryota > Fungi > Ascomycota > Sordariomycetes > Amphisphaeriales > Apiosporaceae > Neoarthrinium > Neoarthrinium moseri. The sequence continues at coordinate 261,456 of NW_026055124.1, forward strand.
CCGAACTTGGACTTGATCTGTGCCTGGTACAGGGCCTTGTACAGACCACCATTGCCGTCAGGGGCTACAGCAACCTTGCCCTTGCCCTCGAGCATGATCTTGCCCTCGTTGGAGATGCAAGGCAGGACACCCTGCTCAAAGATCATGACATCTTCCTTGTTCATGCCGAAGTAGGATCCGCGCTTCGAGCGGTCCTGCTCGGTCTCGTTGGGCAGAATGTCACCGAGGGACTCGCCGTTGAAGAACTTCTCGGTGTTGCCTCGCGTGGGGCCGCTGGTCATGACGTACCAGGGAACGACGACCTTCTCCTTGGGGGAGAACTTGTTTTGTGCGAGCTCTTGGGCCTTGAGGATACGCTCGCCCTGGATCTGGAACAAAGACTTGTGGGAAGGAAGCTGGATGTCGAAGCAGCCCTTGGGGGCCTTGCTTCCCAGTCTGGTGCCTTGGCCGCCGGCCATGAGCACGACGGCGACCTTGTTCTCCGAGATCAGCTTCAGACCATGCTCGTACCAGGCCTGGATGTCCTCGGGCTTGGAGTCGAGGATGCTTGCGGTGGCAGCCTCGGGCAGGGGCTCGACGGTGGCGGGCTGGTCGTCGGCCTTTGGGGGGTTCAGGGCTCGGTCGGTGATCTGGTTGATCTCCTCGGGGTCGAAGCCCTCGAGCTGGAGGAACAGGGACTGCTTCTCGGCGTCGGAGAGGGACTCGTAGAAGGCGTGGACCTGGCCCTGGCCGGCCTTGGCGTACCTGGCCTTTTGGGCCTCAACATTCTCGGGCGTGAAAGATTTCGGGGCCATGATGGCGGTGGTGGGCGAGTGTCTGGTGGCGGGTACGACTTTCGTCAGACAGAGGGGTCGGGTAAGAGGCGGGGGTACGAAGCAGCGAAAAGACAACAGCAACGAGCAATTGAGTTGTGCAAGGTGGGAGAAACAGAAGCTTAATATCGTAGTAGTAGTGCTGACCCGCTCCAAGTTCTTTCAATGCAAGCCTTGACACACGAGGTGAGCATGGACAAAGTAAATATAGCCACAGCACAACACCACTCGCTGGCACCACACCGGAGCTGGGTCGAAGTGGGGGGAACACGACAAAGGGCTCGCGGTTCCCAAACGAAGCTGCTCAGCTCTGCCCCGCTGTGGATTGACGTTGACGGGGTCCGGGGGGTGCCACCGTGCCACCGTGCCACCCTCCCACCCGTAGTTGTGTACCGGGCCCTGAATTTCACCACTAAGAAGTCCGCCCAGCACCTACGAACCGCCATGCGGTGAGCCTGCCTCCTCCTATTCGCTGCAGGCCGGTTGCTGTGAGGCACTTGGGTTGTTTGGAAGAATCCAATGCACGGCTTGAGACGGTGTCCGGGTGCGGGTAAAATATACATTCCCCAAAGACGCATCTGCCATTCGTGCGTTGCCCTCCATGTTCCGCGCTTTCTCTCTGTTTCTCACTCGGAAGAAAGCAATGAATTGGCGGTCTCGAAGACGCCCTGCGCCACTGCACACAGCCGTTTCCCGTTTCCCGTTTCCCGTTTCCCATGATGTTGTGACCCTTGTCTACCGGGACCATGCAATACGAGATGGGTTTCCGAGCTAGCTATGACGTTGGCACGCAGCCTAACAAAGTAGCGTCTCCCGGAAACATTTGATGGGTTGTTGCATTTCCATCTGTTACGTATCCACGTAGAATCGCTATGAGAGGAGGACTGGTGAGACTGCGGGAAGCTTTGTATCCTAGAATTCGATCATCTGCAGAGACTCTTCGTAGACACCAATAGCCCGGTAGTCCCAAGCTCAGGCTTAGGCTCAACAAACTGAAATGCAACAACCTACTCAGCTGGCGTCAGGAGGCTAACGCTAACGCTAACGCAGGGCAACCCGCCTCCACAATGATCGCCACAGCGTCCAGGGAAGGATGCATCCAACCTAACTTGGAGTTGACTTACATGCTATCTTCAGCGCTCGGTGATTGAGTTCGATATACTCCCAAACAGTCACTTCCCCCCCCCTCGCTGGGTATTATGCAATGCCATACATGATTCTCGATCAATAGTCGTGATCTACTTAAGTCATCATGACGACAGACGATGGTGACGAGCCTAGATCGGCTTCCACAAGCACACCCAGCTTCAACGGTCGTCTCAAACTACATGAGTTCATGTATTCGAAGCCTGAGGGGGGAAGTACTTCTGTACGGAGAAGCCCTCGTCTGGCTATACCCCTAAGTACGACAGCGTCACCGTCACGCTCACCATCAAAAACACCCTCAGCCTCACCGGCACGCGCAACCAAGCGGAAGCAGGGTCCCCAGTCTGAAGTATACACCGAGGAGGCTTCCTCACAGCTCAGCGCCACAACAAGGGGGACGAGGAACAGCAGCAGCACGACTCCATCGCCCAAGAAGAAACGCAACCGCGTGAAGAGCGGCTACGCTCCCCCGTCGACCTACGCGCACCTGCCCCACCTGGTCGACGTGCTGGCGCCGGACCTGCTCATCCTCTTCGTGGGCCTAAACCCGGGCCTGCAGACGGCGCGCTCCGGGCACGCCTACGCGCACCCGTCCAACCTGTTCTGGAAGCTGCTGTACTCGTCCGGGATCACGCCGGTGCCGTGCCGGGCCGAGGAGGACCGCACGCTGCCGGCGCGCTTCGCGCTGGGCAACACCAACATCGTGGCCCGGCCCTCGCGCAACGGCGCCGAGCTGAGCAAGGCCGAGATGGACGAGGGCGTCGCCGTGCTCGAGGCCAAGATCCGCACCTGGCGACCCGAGGTCGTCTGCGTCGTCGGCAAGAGCATATGGGAGAGCGTCTGGCGCGTCAGGAAGGGCAAGGCCATCAGCAAGGCAGAGTTCAGCTACGGGTGGCAGCACGAGCGCGAGAACATGGGCGTCGTCAGAGCGCATGAGGGGGAAGGGAAGGATGGCACGAGGTTCGCAGGAGCGAGAGTCTTTGTCGCCACTAGCACCAGCGGGTTAGCAGCCTCGTTGAGGCCGGAGGAGAAGGCAAGGATATGGAAGGAGCTGGGTGACTGGTGCGTGAAACGCCGGGAAGAGAGGAAAGCTGCTCTCGATTAAGTGGCTGACATACATCTTGCTCTTCATACATGGTCAAGGTAGTTTGACACGGATCGTTGCGATACAAATTATCCACATTTGACGTCGCAAAGATAATCGCGGTAATTGTTTGGGGGAAATTATGTAGAATTTGTCATGGAAGTACAATTTATTTTGTAAACTACCTCATCAAACCTGAATGGATGGAAGACCACTGTGCGTGTTCTTCCCGCAGGCCCGCAGGGTATCATAAAAACGACTTGACGACCTCATATCTCATCGTGCGTCGTCAAAGCCTCCCAGTTGAGGGAAGCCACCGCCGTTCCGTTCGTGGTCCTGAAGTGATGGCCAAGTCTAGCCGGAACGCCTTGTCAGAAAGAAAACAGAACGAAAGAAAAAAGCTCCCCATCCCATATCGTAACGATGGTACAAGTACATATGTACATTGTGTGTGCTGAAATAAGCCGAGACGAGAGTGTCGCCGCTGGCAATCCGGTAGCTGGTGTTTATGCGACGACAGCCAAGGCGAGGGCGGTTGCGGCAAGCGGCCACCATCCAGCGGACTTCAACAGAGTCTTCATTCCGCCGGCAGCGTTACTGCCACCACTGTTGGTGCTGTCAGCAGTCGTACCGCTTGGCAGTGTACCGTTGATGAAGATGGTGTCGGTTCCGTTGGCGTTGGCGACAGTAACCCGAGACTTGTCAAGACCCTCGTAGGTGCCGTTTCCGATAAGGCCGTTCATGTACTCGGTATCCTCCGAGTTGTCGTCGCAGCCGCAATCTTCGTCTGCGCGGCACAGACACTCGACGGGCTTGGTCTCGTTCTTGTCCGTCGTCCTATTGTAGAAGCCGTAGGGATGGTGATATGGGTAGTGGTAGGCACCAACCAGCCAGTAGGCGCCCAGGAATCCTATGGCAGAGCCGGCAAGGAGTCCTCCTGGGATACCACTTGGTGAATTTCGGCCAGCAGTGTAGGGCGTTTTCGCGCCACCGGAGTAGGCGGCACCACCGGCACCGTAAGAGGGCCTCGAGCCGCTACCTGAAGAGCCACTAGAGCCCGATGATCCTTTACTGTACGATGAGATTAGCGGATGCTCGATTCACTCTTCGCAAAAGCGCACTTACGGAGCGGAGCCTGAAGATCCTGAGGACCCCGATGATCCGGACGAGCCTGACGAACCGGATGAGCCTGACGAACCTGACGAGCCAGACGAGCCGGACGAGCCGGACGAGCCTGAAGATCCGGAACCGGACGAACCTGAGCCAGAGGAGCCTGAACCACTGCTTCCTCCGGAACTACCTCCTCCTCCTCCGCGGCCACCGCCACCGCCGCCGCCTTTTCTCTTCCACTTGTCTCCATGTGTATCGCGTTCGAAGTAGCTGTTGTCTTGCTCGTGCGACCTGGCCTGTAGTGCGATGTCGTCTGTGTTGGGGACTGCGGCGCACGTGGCGCACTGGCTCAGAGCCGTCGCAGCGATGATGGCGTTGGACAGCTTCATGCCGAATGACGGGATGTAGCTGTATGTGTACGATGATGCGTGTGACAGATGCGCAATGTAGGTTGCAGAAGGAGGGGCCTGATCAGCTGAGAGACAAATGGATTAAGACTGATGAGGCAAACAGTTGTTATCAGGTGAATGTGAAGTTTGCGTTGGGGCGCAAAGTGAATTGATGTGGTCATAGGCCGGAAGCGTTTCAGCCCGGGGGGCAGGTACTTAAGTACCGCCTGCACTACCCGCAAAGAGCCCGATGACGATTGAAAACGTCCAAGGAGGATCGCCGCAAAGGGACAGGCACTGCCAGCAATGGTCTTATTGCCAAGCACTGCAGCTTCGCAACTAAGAACTAGGAAGATACGGGTGGCGGTAAGGGACCGCACTATGACATGTTGATGTTGGAAACACATGGCGCAGGCCAATGGGGCAGCCCAAATCTGCCTCATCTGACATGGTGCGCACCTTCTTGGCATGTCAAGCTTCACCAAGAATTCCAATGTGAGGTGCCAACATACGATCAAGCATCAAAGCAAGACTCGCGGCCTTTCGACTTTTCTGTGAGGTTGTTTCTCATCGCACCAGCGACACGCCCGAGTTCATCTCCGGGGTCCAGCGGGGCTTGGTTAAGCTTAATGATTAAGTTTGCGTCACGACACGCCGGTTCAGTCTTTGCCACGACAGTCGCTCGTAGGCAGGGCTTGTCTGCACGCCCGCCATACCTTCCTGCATTGCGATCGCGAAAGAAGTCCGATATTCCTCAAAGTGCAAATTTACGTAGAAGCGCCAGAAATTAATCATGACAAATGGAAGATGGTTGGCTCGATCCCGAAGTCCTACGTCGGGCGAAGGATTAGAATGGACTGTGGCTGTGACGACATTAGCGAGCTCAGGTGCATCTTCCAAAGTTTCTAGCGCTTCTCTGAGGCTGGCAGTACTGTACAGCCCTCCCCCACACGGGCCACGCTTGTAGGACATTCGCCATTGGGCAAAGACTCGGGGTTTTCAGACGCAGGGTCTGGCGACCTCCATTGAGGAGGCTGAGGGCCAGTGCTCCCCGTAGAGCAGCAGGGGTTGCCACAGGTGGCATTGCAGCGCTGGCCAGCCAGTAAAGATTTGCCCTATGCCGCGCTAGTCGAAGTGAGTCCCAGGTCGACGGGTGTTTTGCGGGGTGCGCTCCCGCCAGTCTCAGCCCGACAGATCTTATCTGCCCACATATGCACAGAAGGGATCTGATATCTCCGTGGTACACGTTCAAGCTATGCAATTCGGTCACAGACAAGGCTGTGCCACGAATCGACTGTTCCTGAGAGGCAGACAGACTGGTTAGTATCCAGCAACACTACTGCACTTTGCTGCCGGGGTTGTCATCAGTGCGCGCCGACATAGTTAATTGGTGCCTAGTCAAGCATAGTCTATGCATTGAGTAGCCACCAAACTCACAGCCCCGGTCCATCCACCCGGTCACCCTTGAAGATAATACACTTAACAGCTCAAATCAGACTCACGATCTGCCGCAGGCACAGCACCACGGTTGTCCATGCACCTTGCAAGCTAAGGCTTGACAAGTTTCGTGGCCACGATGGATCGACCTACCTCAGACAAGAGTCTATTAGACCGTCTTAACGCACTCAAACCGACGACTGTCAGTCTCGATACAGCATCCAAGTATGATAGTCACCCTACCGACGACGTCCTTGAGGAGTTCTACTAAGCATGCCACCAGGTCAGGCCCGGCTTCAACCATAGAACCGGCAAAGCCAGCCTCTAAGGAAGATGCACTTTCGGAACGCCTGAAGAGTCTCCGGGAACGAGTTGATCCTGAAAACCAGGTGGGGAATGCCTCAGATCGGGGCAATAATTCAGCGTCTGACTCTGACGGAGCACAGCCCCAGGCGGGGTCGATATCTTCAAGTGCAGATTCAGGCATACCGCCTTCGTCCAGCAAGGACAAACCCCCGGCTGGTGGTGGTGGGGATGATCCCGACGTTTTGCTAGACACCGATGAACAGACGCTGGAGGAACTCTTGGCAGACCTGCAGTCTGATGAGCAGTGGCTGGAAGAAGTTGCGGCCGAGGTGACCCGGAGCAAGGAGGAGGAGCATCGGCGAGTAACGTCGCTTCTGGAAGACCTGGGCAATGCCACACCTGATGATCAAGAACAGACTGAATCGGATTTTCGCAAAGGCAAATCTGACCACCCAGCCTCTGACGATGACTCCGATGGGGAAGGTATGAAAAGGGAGGCCACGGACATTCTTGCACAAGCCATGGATCAGGCAGAATGGGAGACGGCACACTTACCTAAGGAACAGCGGAAGACTCCCGAGAAGTCTCATAGTGTAGGACAGGATCCTTCTTACGACCCCTTTTCTCTTCCTACTGTACCTTTGGACCTTCAAGATCAGCCTGACATTCCCGATACCGCTCCCGATGACGCTGACTTTGAGGCTGCCATTGCATCTCGTATGGCAGCTTTGAAGGGTCTGGGCGGCACGGAAAGAACGCTGCCTTCGGCGCCTACATCCCAAGTGGACGAGCTAGGGTTACCCGTTGCGCCCACATTTGCCCCCAGCGATCGCCCGGTTACGGGCGTCTATAAAAGATACGGTTATTCCGATGAGGACGAGAAGACGTGGTGTACGGTCTGCCTCGAGGACGGCGCTGTTCGCTGTTTTGGCTGCGATGATGATATCTACTGCGCCCGTTGTTGGAAAGAGATGCACGTAGGACCGTCGGCGGGTTTTGACGAGAGGGGTCACCAGTGGGAGAAGTTTGTGAAAAACAGATAACATCTTCATTCGAGCTCGATAGAGGAGCCAGGTTCGCCTACAAAGCAAGTGAACCGAAATAGCACCGCTCTCTAGAGAAAATGACCGGCCACTCAGAAAATGTGATATTTGAGAGGCAGTGACTAGATACTACTACGAAAATATGTGACGGTAGGTCATTGGATAACTATTGACAGCATTGGAGGCGAACTTTGCCAAATATTTTCATCAATAAGAGGCACCAAAATAGTAGCTAGTATAGTGTCTGTAAATGACTCTGAACTTGGACTGGTTCGGACACCCCTGCACCACAAAGGCGCTAGAAGGGAACCCCACCAAAAAGTTTTTGGCTGTTCGCTCAGTCGCAATGTTTCCCAATCGTGCATCCTCGCTTTTGTAGTGAGCCGACAAAGGACAAGACACATCATGGCAACACGATCATAGCGGCTTCACCCTCCTATTACCTAATCGCTCTTGAACACTCCATTCTATAAATCGACCCCCTACGGCCGCCATGGCGACCAAGATCGACGCTCACGCCCTCCTGACCTCCCAGGGTTGGCGCGGGAAAGGGCACTCGTTACATCCGACAAACGACGACACGGGCCTAAAACACCATATCTTGATCAGGCGCGAGGGCAGCGATGGGCGGGGCATCGGGGCCAAGAAAGACCACAAGCAGGAGGCCTGGTGGATGAACGCCTTCGACCAGGCGCTCAAGGGCATCGACACGAGCTCCGGGAGCATGAAGCGCACGGCCGGCAGCGGGAAGCTGGACATTGAGAAGATCACGGCCAAGGGCGCAAAGAAATACACGGGTGCCAGCGGCTTGTACACGTCTTTCGTGCGCGGCGGGCTGCTGAAAGGGACGGTGGAGATGGGCGCCGGCGGGTTGCCAACGCCGCCGGACAGCGGAGCCGGGACGCCTACTGCCGAGTTGCGGGAGGAGCGGAAAGAGACGAAAGAGGAGAGGAGGGCGAGGCGGGATGCCAAGCAGCTGAAGAAGGCCGAGGACGTTGCGAAGGAAGCAGCCAAACAAAAGGCCGCGCTGAAGGCCCAGAAGAAGGCCCAGAAGAAGGCCCAGAAGAAGGCTGACAAGGCGGCTTTGAAGGCTGGCGAGACGAAGCAGCAACGCAGAGCGAGAAGAGACGCAAGAAGGGCACGAAAGGAAGAGAAGAGGCGACGGAAGCGGTCAGAGGGTTGAACTTGGACCGCAGCGGTCACGGTCACAACTACGCCAGCCACGGCCGCACCCTTCTAAACACTGCTTCTGCCACTGCGAGGCAAGACTCAGGAACCGTTTTGGATCGCCAAGCCGATGCACTAAGTCTGTTTCGGTACCTTGCCAGGCTTGTTGGACAGCAGCCATGGCCGCCTATCCCAGAAATCGTCCTTGATTATATCAAGGTGATCAACCATGACTCTTGCTTTTGCCCTCCGCTTCCTGTCACCCTCTTCCTGCGTCTTGGACTGCTTGACCGGCTCCGCCAAATCATCAGCTGCCTCGGCGACATTGTGAGTCCCCGGCTCGACAAGCTCGTACTGCACACACGTCAGCGACGGGCATGAAGGCGAAAGCGAAAGGATACTCACGTCTCGGAACACGACGCTCCCCTTCTTGAAGATCTCGGGCTCGTTGTTGTAGTTGAGGTGGAACTTCGAAAACATGATCTCATTCTTGTCTGCTGAGAGAGTACCCTGCGACTTGCGGTATTAGTCGAGCTCTAAAAGGGGTACTGGCCCGGGGGGGTGCCTACAGCAAGGAACTTCTCGGCCTCCGTGGCAGACATCCCACCTAGTTGGATGAGTGACCAGAAGGTGGTGTTATAGAGGTTGTTAATGTGGCCTGTCGCCAGTCAGTTGAGCATCATGACTTGGTGGCAGATGGTGCCACGTACAATCGACTTGTCTCCAGCTCATGTAGTCCCGCAGGTTTTGGACGCTGGGATAGCAGACTGCTCTTCCGTCGAAACTTGGCAGTGGGGTTGATAAAGGCGTTTGGGGGAAGTATGTCGACCAAAGGTGGACATAATATGCCGTGAAGGTCGAGACTATAGTCGATACCAATTTACTAGACATAGAATTAGAGTCTGGCTCTGGAAAGCCTCCGAATCCATACCCACCTGGCTCTTCTCTCGAATAAGGTGCATGTCTTGTGAAAAACGAAGCTGTGTTCATTAGCCCTGTGCGTCCGGTACGGGATCAGGTGTACCCAACATACCTATATTCGTCACTGACTCCATAGCCAATAGTGATGTCCGGGAGGTCCGTCACGACAGCCTTGGCAGCTGCATTCATGAGATCCAGAGCCCGACGGTCATTTGGCTTTTCAAAGTTGTACTTGCTGCACATCCTGAGAACTGGTTAGCCAGAAGGATCGACCCGTGTATAAGCGAGTGGACAGTACTTTGTGAAGCCTCGCCCATCTATCCTCACGACAACCCAGGTGTTGGGTAGGAGGTTGTCCGTCTGCTCAAAAGCTTTCACATATTCGAACCTGTCATACTGGTATTAGTCACAGGATGGCCGCTGAAGAGTTTCCAGGTGAGATGGATATACCTGGAATTCGCCATGATGCTGGCGGATGAATGGTAGAAATAGACTGGGCGTGATGGTTGGTCTGCCAACGCTTTCTAAGCCAACGAAGCCTTTGAAAGGGCGCTCAATCCAGCAAATTTGCTTGCTCGGGAACCAGATCACACCCGCACATTAGGTTTCGGGCGAGAATAGTCAATCTTGGTGGGCTTGGTGGGGTGACACTTTAGTGGGGTTCCAGCGGGCAGATCCCCTGCCAGAGGCTGTCAGATCCCTGAGGGCAGCGCTGTAGCCTTGCATCCTGCCGCTGTCTTTGACCGCGAGGCTGCGAGCGAAATTGTTTCGCGATCAGAAACTACCCATCGCTCTCCCCCATTCCTCCCCAGCGATTCCGCGCGTCGCGTGTTCTGAAAGTGCCGATCAACGAGCGGTCGACATGCAGCGCCGACTCGCGGACGTCCCACCGGCATCATGAACCTGCTGCTCAGCGACGACTACCTCCTGCAGGACTACCCGGAGAACATCACCAACACGATCCGCTCCGGCCACACAACATGTCTGCGCTTCAACCGCCGCGGCGATCACCTCGCCTCCGGGCGCGTGGACGGCACCGTCGTCGTCTGGGACCTTGAGACCATGGGCGTGGCGCGCAAGCTTCGCGGCCATAGGGCGGCCATCACGAGTCTGAGCTGGTCTCGAGACGGCCGGTACCTGCTGAGCGCCTGTCAAGGTTGGCGGGCCGTCCTATGGGACTTGCAGGACGGCACAAGCTACAGAGAAGTACGGTTCAGGGCTCCGGTGTACACAGCAGACCTGAACCCGTGGAATCACCACCAGTTCGTCGCTTCTGTCTTCGAGCAGGCGCCCTGTCTCGTCGACATCACGGAGCCCATCGACGTCAAGTACACGCTCCCGTCAGCACCGAGACGGAACAACGAGGACGCGGACACGGCAACGAAGGAGAAGCACGCCAAGGAAGATGCAAAACAGATGACCACGGCTACGGTCTATTCGGCGACGGGCGATCACATACTGGCGGGCACGAACAAGGGGAAGCTAAACATCATTGATGTCAACACGCAGGATATCATATGGTCGGAGAAGATCTGCGCTGGGGTGGTGACGACTCTGCGATTGACGGGCTCGGGGCGAGACCTGCTGGTCAATTCGCAAGATCGCATCATCAGGACTTTCAACGTCCCCAATCTGTCGGCTGAGGACCTCAACCCGGACACGATACAAGTGCCGCTCGAGCACAAGTTTCAAGATGTCGTCAACAGGCTATCATGGAACCACGTCACATTCAGCGCGACCGGCGAGTACGTCGCGGCGTCTACGTACAACAATCACGAGATCTACATATGGGAGCGCAATCACGGGTCCCTGGTGCGCATGCTGGAGGGGCCCAAGGAGGAACAGGGCACCATCGAGTGGCACCCGCACCGCGCCGTCCTGGCGGCGTGCGGGCTCGAGACGGGGCGCATCTACATCTGGAGCGTGACGAGCCCGCAGAAGTGGTCGGCGCTGGCCCCGGACTTTTCCGAGGTCGAGGAGAACGTCGAGTACGTCGAGAAGGAGGACGAGTTCGACATCCACCCCCAGGAGGAGATCAACAAGCGCAGGCTCGACCTCGAGGACGAGGACATCGACGTGCTCACGATGGACCCGAGGAGCAAGGCGTACGATGAAGACGGCGAGGGCTCCGGGTTCAGGATGCCGGTTCTGTTCGACCTGGGGGCAAGCGATAGCGAGGAGGAGTTTGTGGCCGTGTCCACCGGTACCGTGCGGCGCCGGAGTATGGGCGAGGCTGGCGAGGGCGAGGATGGGGATGCAGAAGACAAGGCTGCGGCCGGGGGAGGCAAGAAGGCGGCTACTAAGTCCAGGGCTAGGAAAAGATAGTTCTGCAGCAAATCGCTTGTTACAAGGTCTTCCCCTAACAATATACTGTACCTAGTAGGGTAATCTGTGGCCAGAAAGAAGAGTCGCAGCTGCAGGGAGAGTCGGATCGATGATTGGCATCCATATGTCTCACAACTCTAAATCCAGCTGCATGAACATGGAATGCGCCCCGGTCTTGGGTTCTGACGGCCGGTACCATGGGGCCCCCTTTGTTGACTCATCGGCGAGGAGCAGTTGATCTGTGGCTAGTGGAATCTGTGATGGGGTCACTAGCAGTTGGAGGCAATCGATACCTAGGCGCTACATAGCTCGCTCACTTAGAACAATCACTAGTCCTGCGCGTGCTGAAATGGAGAGAGCACAATGCAAGCAATGCGAACAATGCAAAGCCTGGCAAAGTGTCTCTCAATGCAGCTTGCTGTGAATTTCAGTACATTTCTTCTCACTGGTAAACGTCTTGCAACGCAAAATCAAAGCGGTCTACTGTTCTCGACCGCTCACAGCTCAGACAGCCAAGTCCGCAGTTCATCGTGGTGAAATCAGGTACCCACCAAGTCTTCAGCCTCGCCGGCTGCTAGCTGCCAGACACCAGACACCCAGACCCCACGGGCGGACCAGCCACACCAGCCGGACTTTAGCCAGGCCAGGCCTCAGGCTTCCAGCAATCCCGCTAGGGACTAAGCGATTTAGCGCGGCTTATGCTACAATCCGCCTCCCGGGGCCAGCATCAAAGGAAATTCTCGTCGCCATCTTCGAGAAGGGCGCCTCCATCACCAAACAACCCCCCCCGAGTCATCACCCACGCGCGTCGGATCTCGCGCCCGCCCATCGACAGCGACTCTGCGCTCCTGCGAAACCATCGAGCGACCGCTTCCTCCTCGACTCGACCCGACCGATCGCGACAGCGACCCTGCGCGACCCTGGCGTGGTGACAGTTGCCTTCAGGCCTCTGGCCTTTGGACTGGCGCTGGACCTCCTCCCAGCAACATCAGCTCTGCGCTTGCCTTCGTGGCCCCCGACTTCTCTTCCATCGCGGCGGAAGCCCAGGATTGATTTTTCATCAAGTGCGCGGCGGGTTTCCCGGTGTTTCGTTATATATTCACTTCCTGCGACTTTGACTGCTCTTTCCTCGGCCGCGTCACGTCACGACACGGCACGGCACGCCCACGACACGATCTGACGATTTTCCCACAAAGGCATCATCACCCAGGCGCGGACTCCTGTCAGAGACTTCGCTTCTCTTTCTCCTTCTTTCGCGTCGGCTTTTTCTCAGACAAAAAAAAATCCCCAAAGAAAAAAAATCCTCACGATAGCTTCGTCGTGCCCTCCCAATTGAGATAATCGATTCCGATCCTCCTCAGCATCGGCGCAGCCACCAACCCGACTGCCCATCATGGCGAATCTCAACTTCGCGCACTCCGATGCGCCGCTCAAGACGGTGCAGGAGATCCAGTTCGGTCTCCTGTCGCCCGAAGAGATCAAGAACATGAGCGTAGCTCACATCATCTACCCCGAGACCATGGACGACTCGCGGCAGAAGCCCCGAGTGCAAGGCCTGAACGACCCTCGCCTGGGCTCCGTCGACCGCCAGTTCAAGTGCCAGACCTGCCAACAGACCATGAACGAATGTCCGGGTCACTTTGGCCACATCGAGCTCGCTAAGCCTGTCTTCCACCCGGGCTTCATCAAGAAGATCAAGAAGATCCTTGAGACCGTCTGTCATAATTGTAGCAAAGTTCTGGAAGACAGGGTTAGTACTGCCTCGCAGCCGTCTTGACTGTTGACCTTGTTGATGCTAATCGTATTCTCCCTCGTCTAGAACAACCCCGAGTTCGCTGCTGCCGTCAACACGCGAGACAAGAAGGCGAGGTTTCAGAAGGTTTGGGGTGTGTGCAAGGATAAGAACGTTTGCTCCAACGAAGTCCCTAAGGAGGATGAGGAGTACGACCCCGGCAGCAAGCCCCAGAAGCACTCCCACGGAGGCTGCGGCAACGATCAGCCCAAGATCCGCCAGACCGCCCTCCAGCTCTGGTCCATGTTCGAGAGCAAGGACGATGACGGCAACAAGGTCAAGGACAAGCGACTCCTGACGCCCGAGATGGCGCTCAACATTCTCAAGCGCATCTCAGATGATGATCTGGTCGACATGGGCCTCAACACCGACTATGCCCGCCCGGAGTGGATGGTCATCACAGTCCTGCCAGTGCCGCCTCCGCCTGTACGGCCCAGTATTTCCATGGACGGTACAGCTACGGGTATGCGCAACGAGGACGATTTGACGTACAAGCTCGGTGACATCATTCGCGCCAACGGAAACGTTCGTCAGGCCATACAGGAAGGCTCGCCCGCGCATATTGCGTCTGAGTTCGAGCAGCTCCTGCAATATCACGTGGCCACTCTGATGGACAACGATATTGCTGGCCAGCCACAAGCTCTGCAAAAGAGCGGCCGACCTGTCAAGTCCATACGAGCTCGTTTAAAGGGAAAGGAGGGCCGTCTCCGAGGCAATTTGATGGGAAAGCGTGTCGACTTTTCAGCGCGTACAGTCATCACTGGTGATGCCAACATCTCGCTTCACGAGGTCGGTGTTCCTCGCAGTATCGCCAGGACCCTGACATACCCCGAGACCGTGACCAAGTACAATGCTGGTCGTCTAATGGACGCGATTGCCAATGGTCCCGACGAGTGGCCCGGTGCCAAGTACGTAATCCGGGCGGATGGTTCTCGAATCGACCTGCGGCATCACAAGAACAGAAGCGACATCAAGTTGGACTACGGTTGGAAGGTGGAAAGACACCTTCTGGACGGTGACTATATTATTTTCAACCGTCAGCCCTCCCTTCACAAAGAGTCTATGATGGGTCATCAGGTCAAGGTCATGCCTTACTCAACCTTCCGACTCAACCTGTCGGTCACGTCGCCCTACAACGCCGATTTCGATGGAGACGAGATGAACCTTCACGTCCCCCAGACGGAGGAAACCCGTGCCGAGATCAAGGAGCTGTGCTTGGTCCCGCTGAACATTGTTTCGCCCCAAAGAAACGGTCCCTTGATGGGTATCGTCCAGGATACCTTGGCAGGTGTGTACAAGATGTGCCGTCGGGACAACTTCCTCACCAAGGAGATGGTCATGAACCTGATGCTGTGGGTCCCTAACTGGGACGGAATCATCCCCCCTCCGGCCATCGTCAAGCCGAGACCGCGCTGGACTGGTAAGCAGATTGTCAGCATGATCATCCCGACAGAGATCAGTCTGTACACCAAGCCAGGTCCCGGCAGTGGTTCTGCCTGGTGTCCGACCGACGATGATGGTGTCCTCATCCAGTCGGGCGAGGTCCTTTTCGGACTTTTGAGCAAGAAGGTTGTCGGTGCCGCTGGAGGTGGTATCGTACACTTGGCCTACAATGAGTTGGGAGCTGAGGGCGCTATGGCTTTTCTTAATGGGTGCCAGCGCGTCGTCAACTATTGGCTCTTGCACCATGGTTTCAGCATCGGTATAGGTGATACGATTCCTGACAAAGCCACCATCGAGAAGGTTCAAGTACACATCGACGACCAGAAGCAAATCGTTGCCGACTTCACGGCCCAAGCTACCAACAACGAGCTGGAGGCCGCTCCCGGTATGAACATCCGAGAAACCTTTGAGAGCAAGGTCTCAGCCGCCCTCAACGCTGCCCGTGATAAGGCGGGTAATACCACACAAAAGAGTTTGAAGGATATCAACAACGCCAAGCTCATGGCCGACTCGGGTTCCAAGGGTTCATCTATCAACATCTCCCAGATGTCTGCTCTGGTCGGTCAGCAGATCGTCGAGGGCAAGCGTATTCCCTTTGGTTTCAAATACCGAACCTTGCCCCATTTCACCAAGGATGACTACTCACCTGAGGCACGTGGCTTCATTGAAAACTCATACCTAAGAGGCTTGACACCCTCGGAGTTCTACTTCCACGCCATGGCTGGTCGTGAGGGTCTTATTGATACTGCTGTCAAGACGGCCGAGACAGGTTACATTCAACGTAGATTGGTCAAGGCACTCGAAGATGTCAAGGTTGAGTACGACGGTACCGTTCGTAACTCGCTAGGCGACATCATTCAATTCATCTACGGTGAGGATGGTATTGATGCCATGATTGTGGAGAAACAAGGCATGAACCACTGGGGCTTGCGAACAGTTGACTTCGAGAAGCGCTTCAAGGTCGACATCATGGAGGGCGGCAGCTCTATCATCGGAGCTGTTGAACAAGCCAACACACTCATCCATGATGCCGAGACGCAAGCTCTTCTAGACGAGGAGTTCGAGCAGATCTGTAAGGATCGTGACTTCCTCCGCGCTTTCAAGATGAACTCGGAGAAGCTGGAAGACACCATTCAGCTTCCTCTCAACATCACACGCCTGATCCAGTCAACCAAGAAATTCCTCAAGGTGGACGAAAACGCCCGTACCGACCTGCACCCCAAGGACGTCATCCTTCCGGTCAGGGACTTGCTCAACAGGATGGTAGTTGTCCAAGGATCTGACCCCATTTCCAAGGAGGCCGACGAAAGCTCGACACTGCTTTTCAAAGCCCTGCTGCGGTCTCGTCTGGCCTACAAGCACATAGCGCTCGAACAGCGGTTGACGAAGGCTGCCTTCGAACACGTGATGGGAGAGCTCGAGAGTCGATGGTCTCGTGCTATGGTTGACCCCGGTGAGATGGTCGGTGTTCTTGCCGCCCAGTCCATCGGTGAACCTGCCACGCAGATGACGTTGAACACTTTCCATTTCACTGGTGTGTCGTCTAAGAACGTCACTCTCGGTGTACCGCGTCTCAAGGAAATTCTCAACGTCGCCAAGGACATCAAGACGCCCGGCATGATGGTGTATCTGGAGCAGGGAGGTGCACAGAAGGACAACGCTATGAAACTCCGAAGCAAAGTCGAGCACACTAACTTGCGCGCTGTCACCGCCATGATTGAGATCTACTACGACCCGGATATTCAATCGACCACCATTGAAGAGGATGAGGATATGGTTAGTTCCTACTTCGTCGTTTTCGATGAGGCCACCGAAAACCTGGACAGACAGTCACGCTGGGTATTACGTATTGTTCTGGACCGTCAGAAGCTGCTTGACAAGAACTTGACCGTCGAAGATGTTGCCAACCGTCTTAGGGAAGACTACAGCAGCGATTTGGCCGTCATTTGCAGCGACAACAACGACCTTACTCAGGTTATTCGTGTGCGCAACATACCCGACCCCAAGATGGCTGAGGAAGACATAGAGGAGGATGTCATGCTCAAGCGGCTTGCAGAGCATCTGCTCAACACCCTTACGCTCCGTGGTGTCAAGGGTATTGAGAGAGCTTTCCTTACCCAAGGCGCCAGAGTCGCAGTGGACTCCAGTGGTGCTCTTCTCCAGAAGAAGGACAACCCTGTTTGTGAGGAGTGGTATCTTGACACGCAAGGCACGTCTCTCCGTGACGTCTTGGCCGTTGATGGTGTCGATGCCACGCGTACGATCTCTAACGATCTTTGGCAAACGGTGGAGGTGTTCGGTATTGAGGCAGCTCGACGAGCTGTGCTCGACGAGTTGCGACGTGTCCTTGCCTTTGACGGTTCCTATGTCAACGAACGCCATCTGTCTCTACTCGTAGACGTCATGACATACCGTGGCAGCATCGCCGCTGTAACCCGACATGGTATCAACAGGGCTGACACTGGTGCTCTTATGAGATGTTCTTTCGAAGAGACCGTGGAAATTCTCTTGGAGGCTGCCGCCACAGGCGAAATGGATGACTGCCGCGGCATTTCTGAAAACGTTATGCTTGGCCAGTTGGCACCTATGGGTACAGGCCACTTCGATGTGTTCCTGGATCCCAAGATGCTTGAAACTGTCATTTCCGAGAGCTCTCTCATGGGTATGGCTGGAATCAATATGAAGGGCGATCAGACAGGCGCGGCTACGCCATATGACATGCGTTCGCCGGTCGGCGATTCGGGTTTGATGGGCTTCACATCACCCTCCATGGGCATGGCCGGTCAGTTCTCGCCCATCGCTGGCTCCGATTCTCCTGCCCGCGCGGGCTTCGGCACGGATTACGGCGGTTTCGGTGGTGCCAGTCCCTACGGACCTCGGAGTCCTGGTGCGACATCGCCTACATCGCCATTCAGCACATATGGCGGTGGCTACTCGCCTACTTCTCCTGGAGCTGGCTACTCTCCTACCTCGCCTCTCATGGGTGGCGGCAGATATGCAAGCTCTCCGCAGTTCAGCCCCTCATCGCCATCATTCTCGCCTTCCTCGCCTGGATTCTCGGGTACTAGCCCAGCCAGTCCCAACTATAGTCCGACGTCGCCCAGCTACTCGCCGACTTCTCCATCGGCCACGCGCTACTCGCCCACGTCTCCGACGGCCGCCTCACCGTCATACTCGCCCACCAGCCCCAACTACAGCCCGACTTCACCCAATCTGGCTGTGGCTGCATCTCCTTCATTTAGCCCTACCTCGCCTAATGGTTATTCTCCCACTTCTCCGAATTACTCGCCTACGAGTCCTGTCTATGGTGGAGCCGCTCAACAATCTCCTACGAGTCCTCAATACTCGCCCTCGGTAGGTGCACATGTAACTCCAATTTGACTGTCTAATACTAATCTGTTTGTAGTCGCCTCAATGGTCACCTAAGACGCCTGGGCCCGGTGGTAATACCAGCCCGAAGTTGTGAGTCTGCCGCGATAAACTACTCCTCACGCCTTTACTGACTAGTTCTGTAGCTCTCCAACCTCTCCCCGAGGCGACTAGTAATTGCTCCACCCCAGCATTACTGATGAGAATTTGGACTTGAATAACTTTGCACATTCCGGAGTTGTGGATTTCATTTCCTCTTTGACTGTTCTCGCGCGCTTTCCCTAATTTCAGTCGCATTCGCCTTCCGACACAGGAGCGAGGCTTTGCGATTTGCATTCTCGGCATAGAGGACATCATACAGAAAACTACGCGTCTGAGAGCTAGAGAAACCCGATCTCAGCGGCTTCATAATTATTTCCTACTGAAGAACCACAAAAAGCAAGAAAAAATTAACTTGCGCTTGTTTGTACACTAGGCCGAGGGGTGTTCTTTGCTTCGTTACCACTGGCTGGTCCGTTTGACCAGCGCGGTATCTGAGGGACGATGGAAATTGAGAAACGGAAAGGGGGAGTTTGAGCGAGGGGAGGAGAACAAGACTGCATCAGTGACTCGATGCTCGTAGGCAGAATCAGAAGAACAGCGAGCATGATAGTGTGATTATGAGGAAAAGCGAAGCAATCCAGATTTTCAGAGAGACAAAAGATCCTCTTTTCTTCCCCTCTAGATTGATACGTGTCCCCAAGGCTGCCGTGCAGAGCCTTGAAGGGATCATGGATGAGAGTTGGAACGAAAAGGGTGGTCTTTCTCTCTGTCTTGTCTTGCCGGGCATGCCTGTAGGTCTTCATAAGAAAAGAATACCAAATGTTCTGACCACTCTTGATATTGTCCAACGACACTACGTGGAATCTGCCTCACTACTTTTATACTGGTTGGCTGACCTTGTGCCTCGCGTCTATTCTTCCTGCTATTGTACGCATCTTCGCATATGCGCTTTCACACGAGGATAAATAGTGTGCCACCAAAGAGTTTCAAGGCCATATAATGTATCTCGGGTTCAAAAACGAGACATCGCTATCTCCTTGACTGCGCTCGTCGTAGTAGCCCACGAAAATCTATCCAGTGGTTGAACTGACCACCTCGGAACTCGCAGGGTCCCTATGCCTGCTACCCTAATTCATGTTCACTCACACTGGGTGGCTTACGTGTTTTCTTCCCTTTGTGCCAACCACCTCAGCATCCTTTGGTACAGTCGCTTGTCTGCCGGCCCTATCATTGCGATGTTGTATGGGCATTTCTGATCAGCCGCGGATCCAGGGAAGCAGGACCCAGCGAAATTGGTATATCTTTGTTGGTCCCCCTTTCTAGGCCTGCGCACGGCTGACCAATGGAGGGTGGACCGTCTTCATTAGGAAACATGTTTCGAGGAGTGGCCTCCACGAGTGTCGCTATTCCTGCGCGGCGCGTGCGGCGTAGTCATAGGGCTGTGTGTGCGTTTCGGCGCCGAGCCAGGACCGCGATTTGCTGCATTCCGAGCTTTTAGGGGGGTGGGACGGTGATTTTGGCCCCTGCATGGACCCTCTGCCACGAGTTTCGAGATGATGGATGCAGAGAGCCATTCCTGGTTCTTTGCTTCTATGGCCGACCTTCCTGCCGAACCCTGAGGAGGGGAGGGAGGTGGTGTGCCAGGTTCCTGCGGCGTGGCCGCGGTAGTTACCTGTCGTGCCAGCCCGCCGTGCTGGGCCTGGGTGGAAGGATTCACGATTGTGTGAGTGACTGCAGCCCCTTTGAGTGCCGCTGCCATTTTGGCATGTGGAGGATTCAAATGATATTCTCACGGACGGTTGGGGCATCGGCAATTCACAGGGGATGGGGGCTAGGGGGATGCTTGATACTCTGGCATCTCGTAGGTGTCAGCTTCGATTATGATACAATGGTTGGTTTTATTGAATAAGCCAGATCGGATCGTGAAGAAAGCAAAGTCTCTTCTGTTGGAGAGTTGTCTCGTTCGCATCTTTAAAACCTCATTCGGGCTCACCGGCGAGGGTTACAGAGACCCAGGATTGTGTTCCCGTGCTTCTCTTGAGTAATAACTGAGCGTGACGAGATTACCGAGAAGACACAGATATTTAGGAACCCTGACCAATTCCTTCCGCTGGTATAGAAATCTATTCTGTTTCAAGTATATTGGCCTTCACCGAGTTTAGACGACTATGGCAGGATCTCAATTCTGAACCCCTTGCCACATGACTAGAGCATAACGCATCAGCTGGCCACTAGGATGGGCTGGAATCCTGTTCCTTTGGGGGTCTCCTGTTATTCTACATGACAGAAACCACACGTCACGAGCCCTGACCAGTAGCAGTGGGTGTGTCCGCGAGTGTGAGCGTCACAAGTACTGAATACTCGCCATCTGACCATAGTAGATCATCGATCGGCTGTTCCCCTTCTGTCGATGCGGAAGTTATTTGCTCAAGCATCTCCTGCTCCTGCACAGTGGCACATGCCCCTTTCGTTCCATTATTGGACGTGGGGGAAGCGTTATGGCGTCGACTCGGTTCTGGAAGGGTGGTGGTATATGTCTCAACCGCGTACGCCTCGGGAAGGGGCAGGCACCAGAAAGGGGGGTCGCTGCACCCTCCTGATACCCTGTGAGAAACCAAAACCTGCACGCGCATTAGTCACGGCCTTCGTTCCGGGAGCAAAGTGGTAATTGGGAAAGCCACTCTGCACCTGCTAGACCCTACTGGTGGGAATGGTTCCCCTCGGGTGGAGGGGAACGTGTTCATGTTGGGCCTCTGCAGCCAAGGGTTCAACTCCTAGCGGCGGCGTGATCACCCAACGCTGCATGCATGTGCCTGCTCTCACGAGGGTGATGTACGACAGCAGGATATTGGTTATCACATCTGTGCCGTTATCTCTTTCACACCAGTGAGGTGGAGGGCGGCCACCCGGAAGAGGCTTGGAGTCGACGGCATATCACATAGCCGGCGGCTATCAAGGAGTTCGATCCAGGTTTGTCTCCATTCCAAGGACCCAGACTCCGAGCGAACACTGTTGTGGTTGCGTAAATGTTGTGTATACGTTGAGTATCTCTGAAGTATCGATGGTGTACACTCTCCGAAGCTCCGGTATCCATCAAATGTGGCGTTGTGTTGGTTCAACCAACAACAGCTCAACGCCCTGGACCCTTTTGCCATTAGCCAGACGGGACCTATCCCCTCGACCGTTGGCAATGCCCTTGCTTCCGCTCTCTGCACGGTTAGTCTGAACAGATCCGTTGGTATTCTCTAGCACCGCGGCCCGCGAAGGTACGGCTCGCTGGCCTCGTGGTGCAGCCAAAACGGCTCCAGCAAGAGCAGGGTTCTTCCCAAGGGCTATTGGGCCGATGAAGTGAACCTACTAGGTCCATGGGAGGAGCCGGTGAAGACCTTGCGTTCTGCTCAAGCAAAATTCCAACACTTCATGGTCTCCGGCGGCACAGCAGCAGCTGTGCCCAACGGCTCCTGGTGCCCTTGATTGCTCGAACCCTCAACATCGCTCTCAGCAGTTATTTTCTTCATAGAGAGAGGCTGCTCAGCGTTCGCGAAAATGATAGAAGTGGAGATTCTGATCAGGAGGACTTGCAGAAAGTTTGATTAGAACACTCCTTTCCCGAAACGTAACTATGTTTGAAGGATAACCAAGCATACGGAGCAAGTTGGATCGCAGTAATGAACTCTACTGAGCGCTTTCAAGACGCTGGGTGTCGGCCCTGATCAGAGGCATTCGACTACCCAAATGCAAGCAGAGCATTACGTAGTTGACTTCGATGACAGCGGTGACCGCGATGAGCGGTTTCACTGCTGGATGCCTTTTTCGGCATGCGAGACCATTATCTTAGCAGAAGCACAAAACTTGGCCTGTTACAGTGTTTCGGTCGTAACTCATTACCGAGAGCCGAGGCCGACGGCATCCCGAGAACGTACTGCATCGACAAAGAATTTATCCCTTCCCTGCCAGCCTGCTCGTATTGGCAGGGGCATAGGATGGATTAATATTCCAAGGCGGTAGGGATCTGGCTGGAGCTTGAAACTCCACCAAGAGAGCGAGAGGTCTGCAACACCCACACTTCTTGCTTTTTACAGTTTCATGATTTTAAACTAGAATCGATATAGTGGTGATGATCCTACTACTTACGGCCTTAACAACTCAACTTCATGCAATCAATGCATATCCGCATGGTGCCACGAGTCAGTCTGTTGGTCCAGATGACATATTGAATGGTGAGTTTAGCACAGGGCTCCCGGCAGGCAGCACAACGCATGGAGCGCGCTGATATGGTGGAGATGAATGAGTTATCTGAGACGGACTAGATGTGGGTTATATGCAGCGGGCTGTGACCGAGGCATTAAAACGTTACCGTCACACAATGCCGTTGCGTCGCGAGTGACATGTGCTTGCAAGGCCTTTTTTTCGATGCGGTCCAGCCAGCCCTGAGGAAATCACCCTGGCCTGGCCATGACAAGGATTTCATGTGAGTCTCTCGATAAACTTTGGTCAGTGCGTCTCAAAATGTTGATCGAGGGTGGCTTCCTTTGAGTCGACCTTGAGAGGGTTGATTCCTCTCACGTCTGAAGGTCCTAACCTGTTGTCCACTGTGTAGTCCTCCAGACCACAGTTTTGCACATAGGAAGTAGAAGCCCGCCTCCACTCAACGACGTACGTAGATGCTTCTGACGTGCAATCACACTAGATCGAGGGCCACAGCCCCGAAAAGGTGAACCAGGGTCGATTACCTAGCTTGATGCAGCCACAGGGATCAAGAAGCAGCGGGATCCTTGCCGTCCGTACTGGGCTCTAGAAGAGCCTGCAGTAATCAATTTCAAGGTCTACCGTCTGAAGTGTGCATCGGGTCGAACGACCCTGTGTCTGCGTTCACGAACGACACAACCCTCCAGGAGTGGGTATAATATGTCCATGGGAACCCAAAGACCCCTTAGTTGGAGATTTCCTTCCAGAAGAAGACGCCTATCGATTCGTCTTTTGCTGTGAAGAAACCCAGACGAGAACCAAGGGTCTTGCTCGACATACTCGACCTAAAATTGGATGCAACTCAATAGCCAAGGTAGGAAGTTATCTCGTCAAGTTGCCCGAGATCCCGTCAGGTGTCAGGGGTAGTCAATGGTGTTGAAAACCTGTCAAAGGCTCAGCGACATCACCGCCTAGCATAGTACTAATTGAGATGACGCGGCGGAGAGATAGCTACCAAGGTGGATCCGCCTAGACAATGGTCTCATTTGTGCCAATATCGCGGATGACAGACAAGCTGACAAACCAACATAGTTTTTAATTTGACTTTGCAGCCTGGGAACCACGGGCGAGGCGCGTAGGCACGATGACATGCCCATTTGAGCTGTGAATGAGACGCCGGTGTGTTGGTACCCCTGCGTCGAAGGCAACATCCATCAACGAATTGTTGCGATACTGGTTTTATGTGATTTGGTTACTGTGTAGATTCTCGGGTGAAGGGCTAAGGGGACCACGGGGATTGGTGGAGTTGGATCAACAGTGGACGACTAGGATCACCATCAAGGCCACCATACAGACCTTGACCGTGGTATGACTTCATGGGACCGTGGTATCCGCTCTAGGAGGGCCGTTGGCTGCAGATATTACCCCTAGGCGCGGTGGATCCCGCGGCACTGGAGTGAGAAACCGCGGCAGCTCTCTGGCCATTCTTGAAATTGTATGTCACGAACCATCCTGAACCGACATCTATAACGTCTTCAACCATGGTGACAGCTACCATTGGGTGGGCAGTCCGCTAAGCGCCTGTTAGCTGGGTTGGCAGCTTAGGGGCATGCCAAACTCGGCAGGACAAGGATGTGCACCTGGTTAGCGCAACTCGACGGAGCAGCTTTGGGTCTCTGCCGATGCATGAGCTCGTCTATCCGGTTAGTATACTCTGGGGAAGCGATCCGGTATCGCCATGACAAGGGTCTAACATGCTATGGACATCCCGTAGCTAGCGCATAATTAGAGCACGGAGTCATGAGCGCGCCGTTCGGGGGTTGCTCCCTGTCCGACTCGGGCGATCAGTCAGACCGTGGTCAACGTGGTTGAGGACGACCCTACTCGTACTTCGCCTGAACTGCTGCGGCGAGCCTGGATGCTGTCGTCAGAGGGGGGGTGTGACGGGTCAAATAATGAAGCTTGGATCTGGAAGATTCGGCGACATCTCGGCAGCAGGGCCGCCATGCGTCAAGCTGCACCCAACGAACGACCTAGTAGACCAAGTTGCAACACCGCTTGCCGACCAATATCGAGCATCGGGTGGTCTTTCAAGCGACGAGTGAAGGGTGCTTGCGGCCGAGATGGAGCAAGAAGCCCCCCCCGGTGTCCATGTGTACTTACATACGTAGTGACTTGGACGAGGACGTGCGTGCCGGGTGTACCCTTGACCTCAGCAGAACTCGCGACTGGACTGACGCACACGGCTCTCTCCTTTGGTTGTTCCACAAACACAAGGTAGGCTACATCAAAAGAGGCATTGCTGCCGTCCAACGTCTCGTGTTTCTTCTTTTCGTCCGACGTCAGGCAGCACTCTGACCTGACGGCCGCGGCAAAAGGGGTCGACGTATCGGCTCGGCCGCTGAAACGGGCCAACGGCGCCAAGCGCGCCATTGGACGGTAGTCGCGTTTGCTCGACGACCATCGCGGCTTGTTGGGGACGAGAGGCGCGGCACTGGCTGGCCCGCGATGCCAATTGGTAGATTGTTCGGTGGATGGTGAGAAGATGACAAGGCCGCGGGGCCGCCGCATCAGGCCTTGTGGGGGCCGCCCGGCGTGATGTGAGCGGTCCTGGCCCAAGGTTGCAGTAGCTTGCGAAAGGATGTATTCCGTCGTCTGCCGCGTTTCCATCTTGCAAGCCCAACGCCCGCTGCCTGCCCATCCCGACTCCAGGGTCAGGGTCGCCGTGGATGACATGCAGTGCTAGCCTGCCCACTCTCTACGAGACAGATTTGAAGCCAGGAAGATCCCAGCACGGGCGCGGTTTGGGCAAACGATGTCGATACCGGGCGGGAGAATACAAACCCATCACATGATGTCGACCGGCTGCGAGTGATCCTTGCAACTGCTTGAATTGGGCCGACACTCCTATGCGCGGCTCATGCCCTTGCAACCACCTGTCTTAGTCTTGCTGGGCCTGCTCTGCGTGGAGTTCAGTTAGCAGATATCCCGCAGAGGCGCAGCAGGGTTTGCAGGGTGCAACAAGTCGCTCTGCCTTGCAGCAGAAGGAATGCATCAACCCTGTTGACGTTGCCGACGGGAGCATGCTTCTTTGTTGCGCAGCGGACGGGGCCGTTTCTTTTCGCTGGCTGTGCCACCATGCCCGAGTCGAGCGCGCCATATTCCCCAGCGCATAGCCGCATCCATTGAGGCTTCGGCCGATGCCAAGCAACTCGCTGCGCAGAGCTGTTCGGATTGCAGAAACCACGGGTTCTGAGCACCTAGGATAGAAACATGTTCGCACCCGAGACTGGGTCGGGCCAAAGTGCCTGCACTAGTGTAGATAGGAAGATGATTGATGTATTCAGATATCCAATAAAACGAAGAAAAAGAAGGAGAAAAGCTTCCAAACAAATCAAAGTGAGTTCTCATCCGGGGTATTAGGACTCGGTGTCTGTCAGGACACGACTGAAAATGTGGTGTATCAAAAGAAGATGGGGTCCTCCCGCCGCCCACATCAACCCAATCCAAGACCCCGCCAGCTCGGGGAAATCGCCATCGCAAAAAGATATGTAGATGCGCCGAGTTCAATTTTTGAAGAAAAAAAGGGCATGCCGGTCTCTTCGCAGTAGGTCTGTCTGCCCGCCGCCATGATAATGTGCCTCCAGGTCGCCCCCTTCCCGCAGCCTTTCGCCGGCTGGGGGAGGTAGCAGCAGCAGCCCCTTTGGTCCTGTGGAGGACATGAAACGCTGTATAATGATCCGCAACACACGGCGCGATTGCTCGCTTGACTTGTCTTCCGAAGAGAAGTTCCGAAGCACATTAGATTCTGCTGCACTGCTCTCAGCAGCCATTACTGCGGGGTTTCCTTTAAGTCATCGTCGAAATAAGAACCCTGCGCAGTAGAACACGACTTACGCCTGACGTTTCGAGTGTCTCGGGCACTTCCCCCCTCCGGACACCTCCCTTCGCCGTGTGCCCTGCTGGCATACACCCGTGGCCCGCATCTCTGAACAGTAGGCAAAGTCTCCGTACGTTGTGCATCCGCACGAGTACACAATGACCATTTGCGTACACATGTTGACGTCTTTTGAGGGAATACTATCGCGACACTTGAGCTCTATCTCCCTGCAAAGTGTGTTAGAAACAACCGAGTCACGGTGGAGGCTAGTGCTGGAGTGTATAAGAACTTACAACAAGCGGGTGGTGAGGCTATGTGCTTCAACGGCACGATGACCGAGACGGCTCTGGGGGAGGATATTTGTTACAAAAATTGACAGTCGGGCGTAATGCTGTGATTGATTGATTGATTGACAAGACGGGAGAGATTGCCCTTTGCTGAGTCTTGCGTGAGGTTGCCTGGACTGGTCCGATAGCCACTCGAGGGTGGTGGACAAGACGTCTTTATACTCTTGCACAGACTTTGACACCAGCGGCGATAGTATGTAGGTGGCCTCGTTTGACAGATGCAAGGCAGCCACGCCCGAAAGTTGGTATATGTTGGTGACCCTTCAAAGCATCCGTTCGAGTGACGCACATTGGAAATGCCGGGGTACAAGCGAGTGAGTGGGATTAATGCATTTTAGGCAAGTAGTTGGGAGCTGGAGGCAGACTACGAGACCACTCGGGGGTGTAGAGGACTAGTTGCCAACATGTATTTCCCAAGTCGGAGTACATGCGACGACAAGAGGCCAATCCTGATCTCTGGGTAGGTGAGCAGGAGATTGGGGTCGAGGCGAGGTTGACGGAGGACGAATGTATGTGGCCTGCGGGAAGGGCGTTGGCACATGAGAGAAAAGGTATGCCATCCAATCCAAGGCTATAGATGTAGTAGAGCAGCGGCCTGCAGGTGTGGCCGACGACCAACGCTCCGGCCACTTCCATGTTCGGACCCGTTCCTAATTCCTGAGTCCTGTCTTGGATGCTTGTATGCTTGTATGCTTGTATGCTTGTATGCTTGTATGCTTGTATGCTTGTATGCTTGTATGCTTGTATGCTTGTATGCTTGTATGCTTGTATGCTTGTATGCTTGTATGCTTGTATGCTTGTACGCTTGTACGCTTGTGTGCTTGTATGCTTGTCTGCTTGTATGCTTGTATGCTTGTATGTACGGTAGGTACCTACACCCACACTAACGAGGAGCGGCAGGGATGCTGCTCCCGCGAGGTGGGTTACCAAACCAAATGGCCATGCAGAATACGGTACCTAGTTACCTGAACTGCTGGCTCCCATCTCCCATCTGGAGCAACTCGAGCTGCCCAGGGTCCGTCCACGGCGGGTGTCTGTCCGTTTGCGCGGCTGGTACATTTGCACGCACACGCGCGCACGCACTTCTCGCGCACACACCCCAACCGCAGCCCTGAGAGAGGGGGGAGAGAGGGTCTGCCAGAGATTGTCAAGCTGTCTACACATGCAACAAGGCAGGCCTGTGGTGCGTCTGATTCGCTCAACGCCCGCGCAGTTGGACACTGGCCTATTTGCAAAAGCCAGAGGAGCGAGCCATCGGAAACACGCGAGTGGTGCGGCTTCGCTGGGTACCCAAGTCACCCAAGAAAACTGCACCGTTCTCCCGTATCTTGCCTGACCGTCTGGCCACGCCCACGAACGGCGCACCTGAAGTAGTGAGCAAAGACGGGAAACAAGTCCGTCAAGTACCGGGGTCGTTCCGAGTGGCTTGAGCTCTTACCCATGTACCAAGTGGGCCCCATCTGCACAGCAGCCTCAGCAATCGAAGGAGCCAAAGGCGAACAAGATACGGCAGCTCGACCACAACAGCCGGCATTAAAGGGCAAAGGATCGGCTTGCAATTGCTCAGAGAATCAATCAACCCGGAACTGACGCTCTGTGAAGGACTAGGATCATGTTTTCAAACCGTGATTTCCAGGAATCAGTCTGGCTTAAGCCCGATGAGGCAAAGTCACGATATCCGGACCCTGGCGGATAAGGTTGCGGCAACAGCCTTCTTCCTTGAGAGTCGTCTTCCACCAGGTGGGCTCCCAGGGTCGGACAGGTATTCCTCTGACACATGGCTCGGTGGCACACATGCGGACGATGGCAGCATGAGACCCGATAAAGAATCCATTCGACCTGTGCAACGGAACGCGGTCCAAACCCCCAGTTAGGCGCACCCGCTCTCCTGCCTCCACCCGCTGGCACAGCCGTCACGAGAGCTACGTGCCGAACCGCAACTTAACCATAACCCGCCCTCTATTGTTCCAGTCGCCCCTTGAAGGATCTGAAAAGATATCTTAAACCAACCAGGTTGGACGAGCTGGACATCTCGAACGGCTCCTGGGAGCGAGCGAGGAGGAGGTACGTGCCTCGGCAACCTTGCGTCGATCCGTCTGCAATACAAGAATATTCCCGCACTCTGTTCTATTGCAACCACTTGAAGGAGCAGTCGACAGCAATACTCAGGTGATACCCGCTCTATATGGCGCTAGTCATGTCTGTCTAGAGCCCATCAAGTCCCTTAGGCTGCTGCGCTACTACAAGTGCCCGATGATGTACTTTCTTTCTCGCACAGCACACATCGCTTGAATACACGCTTGGAGCCTCAGTCGCCCAAATGTTTCGTGACTTTAGGTACTTCCGTGATCAGCATACGCGAGAACCCGATTCTGGCCATGTCCCATCAGTCTACCCTGAAATTCATGTTGCGGGCGGCCTAGGGTGTCCAGACAGAGTCGACCTAGGCGAACCCAACTCGCCGAACGCTGGTCCAACAACGACTAGCACGCAACCAACACCGCCAACAGTCCATAAGCGCAGGCCGCTGGGGGTTTGTACTGTGAGTGACTCTTCCGCTCCATGGAACAAGATCCATCTGGATGAATCGGATGACAGGCATCTGCGGCAGCAGCGTTTGGCGCTTCATGTTGGTGGGTTAAATGTAACCAAGACCCTGCCTTTTCAGAATTGTTATTGCAAGGTCACGCATTTGATCACATTACCATCCTGGCCCCAGTCATCGCTCACCACCACCCACCGATCCAAGAAGCCGGGATGGGTGACAAGAGCTGTTCGCCCAGTGCAACCCCATGAAGCTATCTTGAGATCCTCAAGTTGGGAAGGACGTTGTCGAACAGCCCTACCGTGGGGCCCAGGCCCGAAAACCGACCTTCTGGTATAGGTGACCGGGGCTGAACCTGATCCAACAATCCTGTCGGCCCAAACTCGCTCGAATACTCAACCTCCAGCAGCTTGATACATGACAATCTACTGACGTGCGTCTTTGGCGGCAGCATCCTTGTGTCAAGTGATGACCACAGTCCCAATTTACCAGGATGTGCTGGCCCATACCTCTGCAGCCAGCATATGGCGTAGCAAAATCTGCAACGGGATCTGATGCCGAGCTTATGGAACGATCCTTCAAGTGTGAAGAGAAGGAATCCGCTACGGAAGGATGGGCTTGATGATCTTAGGCATTCCTTTCGCCTTGTGGTGGCTCTTGGAAAACAGCCGCCCCCACACAGGGGGTCTCAGCGAGATATCTGTCAACTGGACACTTACCGATCCACGCGCAAAGCGTTGTCGCTGAATAACTGCTCTGTGGTTACATCAGCTAATATCTGAAAGGCGGGATTTGATTTTCCGATTACTCACTCCAAGCCAATACCTAGTACCCTGACCGGCAGAGTCTCATGCCAGTCCATCGCCGTACAGTTTCGTGAGCCCGACTCGCCGGAGCCAATGACCAAGCTGCCGGCCCTTGATATGCAGAATGTCTCTTTTCTATTGTCCCCCTCCAGCCGGGGAGCACGATTCGGGTTCGTCACTATACCTGGCGCGCTTAGCTCCTGGCACAGAAGTGACTTGAAGAAGACGCATTGCATTGGGGCAATACCTACCGCGCGTCAGGTGCGAGTTGAACCAGGTTGAGCACCCAGCGAGATGGCTGACGCTGGTCTGCCCAGATGAGATGAGCTTTCTGTGACAGCCAATCAGAGCGCACAAGGCACAATTAAGCGCCGTGGATGCTGGGGCTGTCCCTGGTCGTCCGCAGCGTTGGGTATGTCTCTGCGCAATCAAGTGATAGACTGGACACTTCTACTGGGATCCGATCCGGTATTTGCAGATTACTCGAGCTGGTTGACGGAGAATGGCTGGAGTGCATTCAATTCACGAGTGTTGGGAAGCTCTTGTGACGCGATGGTGACACTAACAGAACTGTAAATTCCAACAAACACTTGTCCGTGCGAATCAAATAGTCATACGCATTCTGCATAAGAGTAGCAAATAAACATGGGGCCTGGATGGTGAGACTTGACAATGATGTTTCTTCCCCTGGCTGTATTAGGTTGCCGCCTCTGTGGTATCTTGCGAGAATGCAGCAGGGCCATGAACTTCATCACCAACAGCATAGGCAGAACATGGCCACTGGCAGGGATTCACAGCCTTATGCGGCTTTACAATTTTCGTCTGTCAGACTGCGGCGTCCTTAATTGAAACAAGCAGCACCAATATTGCCGGATGGCCCTCCTGCCTGGCCAACAACCATTCTTGCCCCTTGATGTAGGCACGACAGACATACATAACTCCGAGATTAAAGACGAAGAAATCAGCGGATAAGTCCTAAAAGCCTTCGCGGTGTGCTTGCTCCCAACTTGGAGTAATGTTAGAAAGCAGAACAAAGCACATCTGTCCTAGAGTGCTTGCTGAGTTCGCTTTTCATTACCCTTAGCCCAACGGGCATACAGGAGCCAAGGTGATTTGCATACCTCCCATCTCGTCCTTGCTATCAGCCGCGTCATCGGACCCGGACGTAAAGTAGCATCCGCGTGGCTGCTGAGTCAAGCACCAGCAAGAGAATCCCAGGGACCTGGGTGAACTCTATTTCAGCGCGTCCAGGAATTCATTATTTGGGGCTTCCATCGTCGTGGAGCAATGTAACCCTCAATAATGTATGCGCCATGCACGACCGAGGATGGCTGCCTGACACATGGGCATGAGAGCAATGCGGGTTTCGGTTCTGGAAAAGCATTCGAAGCATTGCCTTCATCCTCTCGAGGTTTTCCCTGTTGGTCACATTGCGCACCTCGGAGGCAGACTACGACCGATTTCCAACAATTAGGCACGACTGCTACCATATGACTAGCCCACCAGAAAACCATGCTTCTAGGAGTTACAATGTGATGGTGCTTCTATATCCGCACCAATGCATAGGAATAACCAACAGAGTATTGCAAGTCAAAAGAGTTGGGGGCATTGGATGCCTCTCGGCCCTTGAGCTTCATTCTAGGCACTTTTGTTTTCGACTCGGTAAAAGCAGTGCCCTCGGCACCTATGACGAAACAAGAAGCTGACTTGTACAGATGAACTCCCCTGATTTCGGTCTGCAGATTGTGATGTCACAGCCCTGGGGGCTACTGGGATGTCTACATGCTCAACGGTAACGGTATCTGTACCCGAGGGGGAATACGAGCAAGACCGACCGGGCAGTATCCACGTTCTCCAGGCTTCACCGTAAATCATTGCTCTAGCAACCTCGGCCTCGAATAGCTGGTCAAGCTGAAGAGCTCCAGGGCAGGATGGCTTCCCGCGTCCCTTGCGTGCCGCCCGTGATTATATTGCCCAGCAGCCAGGGTAGCCTTGTAATGGTCCAGGGGGATGGAGTTCGATTGCAGTCATGACTAATGATTGCCGGAGAGATGACAGAGCTATGTCAGCGTCAACTACTGCGCTCTCCTCGTGTTGCTTTATTTATGCTATCTACTGTACCATGGTAGGCTGCCTTCTCCGAGCAGATGCGACGAGTGGACGAATAGTGCTCTCAGAGCCCTCGAATCGAATCCGCCCCGCTGGAACATCTGCACTACAGTACTGCGTGCATGCTTAGCATGTAACGGGAGCGGGTGCGCAGCAATGTCAAACAGCATGCCATTCCTAGGCAAGTATAAGTCAACGGACGAACAATCTATACCACATGGCTGCGACCGCCCAATTGGTCCTCTATACCCGATATTCCCGGAAGCCCTCCATCGATAGGGCTGGGAGGGAGATGGGCTCCGTCCGTCCAGCAGCCCGTTCCGAGAAATCCCTTTAGGCGAGCGCTGGCCTACCGAGACAGCCAATAGGACGGGCGCATCCCCCGTGAGGTCGGGAACCTTACGAAGCGGCTCTCAAGGAATCATTGAACATGTCGCGGCATCCCGGATCGGGGCCGATCTCCACTCTATAGACGTCCATTCTATTTGATCTCGACATCCTCGGCCTCCGGCCGTTGATTTGGAGGGTTTGCAGCCTGTTTTCGACCATTTCTCGACCACGTCCCGACCGAGACACACGGGTCAGAGGGGACCCCCACTCGCGGCTATCAAGGGCTCTCTGCCCTCTCTGCCCTCTGCCCTCTCTGACTCGGCTTGCTGCTTTTGTCAGCGACCACTCGCGGGCCAATGGCGATGGCACGTGTGGGAACGCGCAGCGCAGCGCAGGCAGCGCATTGTTACATGCGGCCGTCCTCTGGGCAGCTGCCCACTTATCGAGAGTCGCGGGAGCCGTGATCTGCCAGCCCAAGTGTCGGGCGGGCTTCTTGGCCAATACGGCGCTGAAACCAGCAGCGGAGCCTGCGGCACCTGCGAGAGAATTCCCACGCGTCGAGCGCTTGGTCATCGCATCGACCAAGACCAGCCCGGACGATAGGAAAGAAGGTCCGGAAGAGGGGTTGGCTGGACATTGCATCGACCGGCAAGTGCGTCATGTAGGTTTATAAAAAGCCAGGCCCTCCGAGGTTGGTCTCGATCCTTTCACTTTCTTTGTCCCATCCTTCTGTCAAGTTATCCAGCTTCCCGATCCAAAGAACCGCCACGACTTGCGCCCTCATCCTTCTCGCATTCAGTCCGCACAAAAGAAACACAAAACGCTCGCATCCTCCTTACACCCGCTCGACTTCATCACACAGCACACAAACACACACTCACAATTCCACATTCATCACAATGGCCACCAGAATTACCAACGCCGACGTCCGCAGCCCCATGGTGTTTCTCTCACTGGCTCCCACCACCTCTGAGTGTTTCCCTACCTCGCAGAACTACCAGCCCGCAAAGCGCCCGGAGGCTCGTCGCTCCTCTAGCTTGAGCAGCAACGACTCGGCCAAGCTTCGATTCCTCAAGCTTGGCCCCGTCCACTACGGCGAGCACCGTGATGAGCACAAGGCGGACTACCACGAGGTGGCCATCGAGTGATTTAACTCGACTCTCTATCCTGGCTGCTACCTGGGCACATTGCAGCAATTTCACGACCTTGATGACCAACCTTTGAGAGCAATAGATTGTACTCCTTTGATATTAGCTTCCACCCTACATTGCGATGGGACATGGAATTTCGGAACGAGCGGACCAAAAAAACAGCTGTTGTTCATGTGCTTATTTGAGGGGTTAAGGCGAAATGGACTAGACTATTAGAGGACTCGGAGCATTGTGGACAAAGTCGGTCATGGGGCAGGGTCCTCTTTCTCCTTGGGAAATCGATATTAAAAGCACCCAAAACATTATGATACTTCAATGGAACGGCGTTCACTCTCTAGTCCGGCTTTTGTTTGCTTGGCCAGGTGACTCTTCTCGTGTGGCGAGGGGGCCTGATCCCCCCTAGAGCCTAAACCGGTGTACGTCAGTGACATCGTGAGTTTGGGTGGACGGACTTAAGACTTTTTGGTGAAATGTGCGGAATTCGCCATAGTATGCAGGTGCTTGGCATGATAGGACGGGTTGCTCCATGCGGCAGTTTGTGTCTTCTATTGGCTGCGTTTCAGAGAGCAATGGAATCTGATTGGCAATGCGTCACCGCAAAATTCCTTGCATCATCTGGTGCGCCCCTTGGATCTCAAATGGATCTCAACACAAACAAGGCAAGACAGATAGACAGACAGAAGAACGGGGACAGAATGCCTAACGTCATGGCATACAAACAAAGCGCGTTGACCTTGTGCAATGTGTGTAGCGCCCCGACGGTGCACAAATGACAGTATATTACACAAATCTCGCTCACGACAGGCTTATCTCAAACTGGCATGTTTCAATAGTCCCTGCCGCCTGCTATTGTTGATCTCCAAGATCTGCCATGCGCCAAGCTGGGCCCAAGGCGGGTTGATCAGTGGACTACTGCAGCCTATTGAAACGGGGATTCAGGGCACCTCTTTGGTTGTCTTTTTTAGACACGGCACTAGTCTAGGGGTCCGACACTTGACAGGCTAACTTGTGACTGGCCCCCCCCATCTGACACCGCAACTCCCGAGACGCGATATAGTCCCCAAGAGTCTTGGCCCAGACAGCAATCTTGACGGATGCCACTCTCTTGCTCCGCCTGTCCCCATATCCCCCCGTTGCACTGGAAACTGTGAGAGACTGACTATTTCGAGCTAAAATGGGGCCTTTCAAATAACCAAAATAACTACCCAGCCAACCAACCCCGTCGGAATGTTCTTCTCTGAGAGTGACAGTCTTCCTTTCTCCCGCCGAGTGGCCCCCCCGGCCGCCCGGCTGCCAATCGCTCTCCGACTCGCACCCTGCTGTGCCTGGAAAGTCCGCCTTGCCCCAGCGTGACAGCGTCGATGCCGTGCCTAGTGTTGCCCGCCTACAGATCTATTTCTAGAGGGAGGTCGGAATACACCACTTATCGTTGACCCCCAAGACCGTTCGGGTTACACCGGGACGGGTGATCGACAGCATGCCTCCACTGCATTGGCACATCACGGCGGCTTGGCCGCGCCGTGCGCTGGACCTCAAGGTCACAGATTGGGGCCGGCGGCGTTTGGAGTGCCGGCAGCCAAGACCCGCGGGCTGGAGACAGTCTGATACCTGGCGGTCTTGGCTCCCTTCTCTGGGCCTCCTCTTTTCGGGGGTGTGATAAGGAGGTAGGTCGAACAGGGAGAGGTCCTGCCGTAGAATGCTCAGCTTCTCCCCCAGGAGGGAGTTTTAGACGAGAAGGAAGACTCTAGGTGACATGGAGCGGGCCGCTGCCGTCACATCGAACCTTCTTGGACGACTGGACGAGGGCCAAAAAAAATACAGATTCAGCTATCCTTGCCGCTGACGGGCTGACTGCTCTCTCGCGTCAACGTGAAACATATATAAGCCCGCTGCAACCCAAGTCTCACCCTGCGCAGATGAGCCCTCGGACTCCCCTCCCAGTCATGATGGCCGTTGCTGACCGGAGCAACGCATGTAATCTGTAGCAAAGCTGTGCGACGTGGGCGATGGATCGAGAAACCCTCCGAATCGAATGGTGCTATGTCGGCCCCAACTCCATTCCTTCCATTCCTGTTCTTTCATCACCGTGACGATTATGCACAAGGCTCCTGAGGGATGTGGAAAAACTTATCCACGGGTGACGAGGCATGGGGTTGAGAGTCAGAACGCCCCAACCTTGAAGCCAACGTCACAGATGGCGCGAGGTATAGTCACCACGGGTAGACATCATGGGTACTTGGTGCGGCGGAAATAGAAGCAACAAGTTTCTCAGTCCCCTGCTCCTTTGTACACAACCTGTGAAACGGCGAGCACTCGATCTCAAAGCTGCCTCCCTATAATTAGAAGACTCAGTACAGACCAAGGCACACACGGAAAAGACCGGACCCTCTGGACAGAAGGTCAAGAGAAATCTGATGATTTCTCGACATACGTCTCAATGTCAACGAGTCAAGTCGGAGCCTGATGGAACCGTTTGGACTGACTTTTGGGGCGGTCAGACTTCAGCTTAGCACCCTCTACTTATCCTTACAAGTACAATGAACCCCTATAGACCTGCCCCTGAGAATAGACAGGGTCCATCGAATGGCTGGATGTCTTAATTGAATTCTAGGACTCATAACCACGGCAGCGAGGTAACCAACTCTTCCAGCTGTCCTATTTTTGTTCACAGATACGCCAGTCCGCTGGCACCCAACAGTCCCTCGAGTGTGGCTCTCACTTCCTCGACTCCCGCAAACCCGACTCGGCCGGCGATCTCGGCTCTTCGCCCGGCTCCGAGCTCGTTCCACCGCGCCAGCATTGCACCGTCCACGATGCTCCTTCCTACGCCCGCATCGACGGCAGGGGGGTTGCGGCCCACAGCGCCGGTGGAGGTTGGCGCCCGGTAGGCCTTGGGGTTCAGGCCACCGAATTGCGGGAGCGAGGTCGCGAGCTGGGAGGCGAGAGACGAGAGGCGTCGGTACTCTTGTTCGGAGAGGGGCGCCAATGTGGATAGCATTCCTGTGTGTGAGGCGAGAAGAACCAGCTGTGGTTGCGATACTGCGGTATGTCCGTTCATGCCGTTGCCATTCATGTCGTCACCACCGGACAAGAACTCGTGACCCAGAGGTAGAGTTCGCGGCAATAGAAGACTGCGGCTGGGCACATTGGCGCCAGCAGAGAAGGTTGTGCGATGTAAGAGAAGGTGACCACCGAGCGATTTGGGATCTGAGTAGTAACGTTAGCATAAATAATGTGATGGGAGACAAAGCAGCAGCAGAGGGGAGTGTGGGCTTACGCTCAGGATCAAACTGCAATATGTGAATGCCGCCATCTGAATCACATGCCACGATTGATAGCTCGTTTCCGTGTGGCAAGAACTCTGTAGTGAGAACCTCCAACGCTGTCGAGCTCTTGCCGAACAGGACCATCTTATAGGGCTCCTCGGTGTATCCGGTGAACCAGACACCCTTGACTGCGTCGGCCATTAAGCACATCCCGGTGCCCTTGAGCTCCCGGACCGCAGTGACGTAGCAACTCATGTCCATGAACGCCACAGGAAGCAAACTACCGTCTTCCTTGAGGCCACGCACCATGCACTTTTGTCCCTGTGCAACGAGCATCAAGCCTTGAGTTCCTATCTCAGACAACGCTGTGACGGCGCCTCGGGGAATATCTTCCTTGGCTACAAGCTTGAGGCGCTTGTTGGTCTCTGGGCGGTCAGGCTTGGGGATGACTGACACGACGTCGTAGACTATCACCCGGCCCTTTATGGGCAGATCTTCACCTCTGGCGATAGCTGTTCCTACCACAATGAGCTGTTTACGCTCGTTTGTAGACTCCGAAACTTCGAGGTTGATGGTCTCGATACACATAATCGTCTCGCACGGTTCCATCTCAACTGTGTCGATGATGGTCCAGTTGACTGGATTTATGAGGTTCAGAGCGCCCCGCTCAACCATCGGCTTGAAGGTAAGATCCTTCTCAATTTGCCACTCCTTGTGATAGTCATCCTCCTTAGGGAGCTCAAACGGTTCGGCGGCATCGCTCCCTACAACATAGGTCATCGATGGCGAGTGATAGGTGACCGAATGGACATCAATGTGAAGCGGTAGTTTCCTCAGCGACATACCAATCTCGGCATAGGTTGTGTCACCCACTGGCACTTGACACACCCGAGCGTTACCGTTCGAGTCAGCGTATATGAACCCGCGCTCGCAGCCTTCGGTGTGGAAAGGACTCATGCTACGGACGCCAGTGCCTTGCAGCCCAATAACTTTAGGCATTGCCTTGGATGACTTGATGATGAAGCTTGGCGAAGCACCAGGCGCAAAAACGGTCTCGTAACCACCAACGTTCTGGCATCGTCTGAGTGGCATCATTCTCGGCTGTTGCTCAGCTTCATCCTCAGCAACCGCTGCTGGACTCTTTGCCAGCCGGTCGTTAGAGATCTTCTGGAAATGCAGCGACTTCGATAACTCTGTAGACTCTTCGGATGCTACTCGGAAAGGCGTGTATATAGTTAAATCGTCGTTTGAATGCCGGACCTAATACAAGTCAATTATAGTCCAGTTGTATCCCAAGCAGTACACATACAATCAGATGAGGAGACGACATTGTGCTGTCTCCAAGATTGGCCACAAGGATTTCCACGACGGTTTCCTTGGCGCTTCCTCGTCGTGCAGAGTAGCCAGCAGAGAGAATCGGAGGGACGTAGGGTAAGCCTTCAACAACACAGACTGGCTTGGATAAGTCCGGTAACGAGTAGACCTGAGCAGTCAGTGCTGAACAGCCACGGGATCAGAAGTAAGACTTACATGTAAAGCGCCGTTTGCACTCAGGAGGAACATCATGATGTTCTCGCCAGGCTTTGCACCTTTGTCCGTCTGTACGTTGGCAAAGATCCCCGTCGTATCCTCGTACAGACAACCTGTGAGCCACTTGGTGGAAAGAAGAGTATCATCCTCTTTCTCGAGCTCCTCCAGCTCTAGTGTTTTGTCGATTTTCATCACACAAACACTCGAGTCATCTCTTACCAGCAACAAGAAAGGGTCGGCTATGCTGGCATTGACAACTCTAGGTTCTAAGCCCGTTTCCTCGTCGAGCATAGGCAAAATCTGGCTGAGACCAAAATCTGGGTGAGGGTTCAGTCAGCAGGGGATCAAAAGAATGAGTTTTTCTAGAACGTCTTACCGCCATCATAACAGCGAACCTCGGCCTTCAGGACTTGGACAATTCTCTTGGAGCCTCCCATAGTCCCGGCGTCTATCGTGATGCCAGCAGCGGGGTCGAACTCCGTGCCCGTGAGCGCCTCAAACCCAGCTCCCGTCAATGCATACACATCGGACGTCTCGTAGCCGTCGAGATCGACCTTGGATACGATCATGAACATATCGTAATGCGTTGAAGCGTCGAGTTCGGCCCCCATAGAGGTAGCGCCCTTATCGGCTTGAAGGGATTTTGGTACAGGTTTCTGGGCCGATATAGTCCAGAAACCCCTCGCCTCTAGAAACTCGAACTGGCCGATAACAGCTGGCTGGACTTCGCGATTGATGATGGCGATGGAGCCGGCATTGCCTTTTCCAACAGCACATACAAGGCTGAGGTCACTGGACACCTCCTTGTAATCTGTCTCGTCCTCTTCTTCGGTTGGTACGCGACCCGGGCCTAGGGTGAAGCTTTGGATCGGGGCCGTACTGACCAGTCTATCATGGACCTTGAAGACTAGCTCGCCACTCTTGCTGTTAGAATTGCTGGGTGCAGTGGACTCCTGCTTCGTAGGGGCCGTTTCATCGGCGTACAGATCGTCATCGTCATCCATATCCTCAAGATCCTCTTCATCCATATCCAAGTCCAATGAAGCATCATGAAGGCGACCTTTCCGTTTCGTACTTTGAGCTTGCTTTCGTGTCCAACCGATAACAAGCGAGTCGCCATCTTCGCTACCAGCGAAGAGTGACGCCTTACCTAATTTTGCCAAGGTCGATGCTGATCCGAGGACGATAGAGCCTCCCGCCTCGGCGGCAACAGGGCGGACGCTCAGTCCAGCCACCGTACGTCCATCGATGCGGAAGTTCACATGGCAAAGGCGGCCATCGTTCAAGACCATCAGCAGTTCTCCATTCTCTGCCGAAAGCACTTCGATCTCGCAGCCTTCCAGTCTCAGGTCTAGCTCAGACTGGTCCACAAGCCCGAAGGAAGTGGTCTGCCTGGCAAACGGGTTTACACCGACGCCGTGAGACTTTCCAGATTGATCAATGTGGATCAGCTCATTCGTACCAACCAACAAAGCGCCGCCGACAGGCGCGGGCATGGCCATGACGCGGAAGAGGTCCTGAGGGAGTCCGTTGACTGAAAGGATGGTGGTCGAGGCCTTCTGCTTGAGGTCCAGGGTGAAGACCATGTAGGACAGGTGATCCTTGCGGCCAAGAGGCGCAGAAGGGGCCATGGTGGAGGAGAGGATACCGAACGTGGGCTCTCTGTACTCGTGGAGGAAGGCGAGGTGCACAGGATGGATCAGACTAGGATCAAGATTGGATAGGCGCAGGACAAATGAGGATGAATTGGGTGTCTCTTCATTGCTGCTAGTTCCATTTACAAGCGT
This sequence comes from Neoarthrinium moseri, assembly GCF_022829205.1. Lineage (NCBI taxonomy): Eukaryota > Fungi > Ascomycota > Sordariomycetes > Amphisphaeriales > Apiosporaceae > Neoarthrinium > Neoarthrinium moseri. The sequence goes on from NW_026055124.1 coordinate 301,781, forward strand.
CGTCGCCAGCTCTTTGGCCGGCCGGGGCCCATCCAATTCTTCATCCCAGTCATCCATCTCTATGTCTTCTTCCTCGGCCTGACTGAACTGCAAGATGGCGAGGTTGCGCGCACCGAATTTCAGGGCAGCGCACCTGCTGCCAGGGTCGGCTGCCAGGAAGTTGATGTAGTCGCCCAACGGGGCGGCCCAGGGGACTTTCTGTAGCTCGTCCTGCTCGTAGTAGTGGACGGATGTGTTGCAGACGGCGTGTTTCTCGGGATCCCACTCGACTGTGCTCAGCTTGGCGTCTCGGAAGGCCACCAGCAGAGCCTCGCCGCCGGACCGCGACGACTGGAGCTTGACGCGGGCGAGGCCGGTCACTGTGCCAGACAGGGGGTATTCGGCCTCGAGGACGAGCTTCGTATAGTTTGAGCGATCGGAGCGCACCAGCATGGAATCGGCGCCGAGGAACGAAGTCTCGAGGCCATCGTCGTCGTTGATCCGGCTGTCATAGTGGCCAGGCGACTTGGTAGACTGCGCGTAGGCGGCATTGTGGGCGTGGTCGAGCTCGGCGGAAACAGACTTGGTGGTGAAGACCTGGAGGAGGGAGCCTCTGGCGATGACCAGGTTGTTGCTTTGCGCCGAGAGGAATGGCAGCACAATGGAGTGCGTGACAGCCGTGGGAGGCGTCAACTCCGTGTAGCACTGCATGGCGATACACCTTGCACCATTTCAAGGAAACGGCTGTTCCAAAGTGCAGTGTCGAGAGCTGGTAAAGCTCGTGGGGGGGATCACGTCGTTTGGCATGTAAATTGGGTTCAAGCAGTCGAGTGGAAGCTCTGGGACGTGACTGGCCGTGAAGCTACCCTACGCGATTGGGGAACATAGTCGCTTAGGTGCATAAGAGAACTCGAGTGATATGCACGCCCAGCGTCGTCGGGCGGTCCTGCAATACCGGATAGAGCGGGGCACGGGCACTCACTTCACTTCCATGTAAGGTGGCTAACCCATCTACATGCAATAGGAATAGGAATAGGAATAGGACATACCAAGACGTCAACACCGTCACAAAGCAATACGATTTACGGTCCTCTCGCTCTCTCCAGGAGCAGTGTTCCCTTCCAATGAGGCACGTTCCTCGCGTGACTACTCTGCTCGTCGTAAGGGAACGGACATGAACGACCTCCGCCAATGAAGAAGTCCAGAGTCGAGTCTAGCACGACCAGAGTGCCTGGTAGATATCCCGCCACAGACTGAAACTCGGCTTCCACGCGATGCCGCAACCACGTGGCTTCCGCTTCTTCGACCTGCCCGCGGAGCTGCGGGCAGATATCCTGGAGCAGCTCGTGCTGGTGCCCCAGGATGTCCCCGTACACGCCCGGGCCGAGACGAGCACCGAGAGCCCGCCGGCCGCGCTGCTGGATCTGTTCCTGGCCTGCACGCAGATGTACCAGGAGGCGTCGGCCATCTTCTACGCGCGGAACCGCTTCCTGGTCAACCTGGGCTCGAGGCGGATGTTCAGCGACATCACGGCCGAGGGCCAGCTCTTCAGCCCCGAGGGCCTGGACGCCCGCCGCCGCGTCCGCGCCCTGCGGCTGCGGCTGCGCCGTCTCAGCGGCGACTTTGAGAAGGTGATCGCGCCCATCGTGAGCGACATGATCCTCTGCGGCAGCCTGCGCAGCCTCGAAATAGGCATTCTGACGCAGTCTTCCGGGCTGAAGGCGAACACGAGCTGCCGCTCCAGCTACGGTAGAGGCCTGGAGGCCGATAGCCTGGTCACAACTTCCCCCTTCCAGACCCTGCTCCGGCTTCTTGCGGACCCGGATCTGGAAGAAGCCGGGCTATGGGTGGCCCAGATTCACTGGTCTGTGTGGTGTCCTTTCCACGAGACGTACGATGGCAATCACAGTTGTCTTGCAAGTTTGCGTCGAGAAGGGATCGAGCAGGTCAGCGTAGACTGGGAAAAGATAGTTCGAGAGCTCGGCGATGTCAATATCATTGCGCGGAAGCGTTGACAGGCACAGCATCTGCTGGGACTTTGACACCTTGCAGGTATGACTTTGACCACGATGAACCACGCATGTCAACTCCGTAATTGTCACATACACATGTATAATCATAAGCAGGATACCAATACACTGCTCCACCACTCAAGGGGGAAATTCTTTCGTGCGAGGTCCAGTAACACTTCATTTTCTTGTGGTATCCTAATTCAACGCTGTACAGTGAAATATGGGAGAGTGCAGCAATCCCGCCTATCCCAGTCGTGGACCTTCCTCTTTTCGCCTCCCTGATTTGTCGCCCCTTTCTCCAGACAAGTCAGTCTTTGAAAATGTGGGATATGCCAACAAGCCGCCGCTTCTTTCTCCCCCAATCCTATCAATCGTGAAAGTGCGGTTCGGTGCTTGCGCAGCTGCATTGATCACCCTACCCGATACCAAAGCCTGCTAACAGTCCTGGTTTGTTGTAATTGAGTAGCATGCAGCACAGAGCGAAGCAAAGAAAGAATATAACAAAAGAAACCAAAGTACTTGTGTCGCCCCCTAGGGTCATCTTCTAAGAAAACAGGCTCGCCGTCCAACTGGAGGCCTGATCTGGTCGTCCTGTAACCCGCATCTGGGCTAGCACCGCTGAGCGGTCAGCTCTGATCCTGCGTGGTTTCCTGTCACCCGCTTTCAGTCTTTGAAGACGTATGCCAGTACCTCGTGCAAAGGCTGACGCCCTCCCTGCAGGAAGTTGCAGTGGCTGGTCGGTGACATTTTGCCAGGAGACCGGGGGAGGAATGGTCAAAAAGGGGTGTGCAAACCCCTCGTGTGACGCTCATTATATATGATTAAACTATACATGTATAACAGAGCGAATCTCACTGCCGAAACGCCTTCGCTATGATGGCTGATATCTGATCCGTAATGGCTCTGCATGAAAGAAGACATCTCAAAGCGTGACGTCGAGAACCAAACTGACGTCACGAACGCTGGAGCCGGCCAAATCCTCGAGGACGGGAATGAGGTCCAGTAGTTCGTTGTCGTGTGCGTCCGAAAACCAACTGCTGATGGGCACGGCATGCTGGGGGTGGAATATGTACGAGGTGGGCGAGTTGTCAATGATGATGGTGTCTTTCAGGTCTCGACCGACTTGAGACAGGTCCTTGACGTAGTTGCCCTGGTGGTTGTAACAACTCTCCCGGAACAGTCGATGGTGTACCACTTTGTGGATATCCAACTGATCAAGTAAGGGATCACCGTACTGAGACTTGTTAGTCAAACTGTAAAGCTGGGTCACGGCCTTGGCGGGCTTCTTACCTTAGAGACAGAGGCCGTGAAGACGACCACTTCATAGAGCTCTCCCACTCGCTTCATAAACTGGTCAACGCCTGGTCGTTTTATTACATAGACGTTGTGGTAATTCCCTTCAATTTCGACTGGTATCGTGAAGTCGGCTTGGTGCAAGATCTGGAATGGTGAGCTTATGCCCCGTGCGGATAGCAACTCAGAGACTTACCTTGAACGAGGAGTGAACCAGCGTTTCATCCAAGTCAAGCACTAGACACTTCCTCCCCTTCAAGTGAGGCTCCACGGGCGGAAGCAGCCACTTCTGTTCGGGGACCTGCTCAGCTACCGCCGTGGCCTTGTCCTCTGCAGCAATAGGCGCATTCGCAGCTGGTACAGGGCCGGGCGGTGGAGGCGGCACCTGCTTTTGGTACTGTTCGTCACCACCTACGGCGGTCTGCTGGGTTCGCTCCGCAGTGGCATCCGCATCGACCATGTCTACATCGCCATCGGTATCCTTCGGAGGAGCTGGAGCCTCAGGCATGTCAACATCCTCATGGTTTTCAGCCAGCGGAGGATTCACCGTGATGCTAGGCCCCGAGGCGCCGACCAAAGTCGTTTGCTTTGACTCGCTGTCACGATCGCCAATAGTTGACTGATCCTGCGCAGTGGAGCCGGAGACCCGTTTTGAAGACTTCGCGGCGTCCTGGGCGGCGTCGCCTGCCACTACAGATTCCTTCTCCTTCTCAGAGACTTGAGTTTTGCTGCCGTTGGTCTGATCGGAGGGTGTCGCAGTCCGGCGGCTGGAAGTCAACTGTCGCTGAGGGATCTTGTCAAGCTTGTGAGATGGCAGCGGTTCTTCGCCGCCCTCCAATGCATTGGCGTTGTCGGGCACACCGCAGCACCCAAGCAGCGAGAGCAAACCGCCCTTCTTTCGTCGCGGAGCGCCTCCCGCAGGAGAGTTTGGCTGCGAGGTACCTGGCGTGCTCGTGGGTCCTGTAACAGCTCCGGAGTGGTGGCTAGATGCACTCCCGTTCCTGCGACGTCCCAACATGCTGCCTTTTGAATCTTTAGAATTACCTCCGATGCTCTCTCTCGATTCCCTTGCTGTGGCCCCGCTCAACCCTGTTGTTGTCGGCGACGGCTGGATATTCTGAGATGAGGATCTCGACGGTACATGAAGCAGTCCCCGGCCTTTCTGTGTCGAGGGTGCTTCCGCTGGTGCGGAAATTTCCTGTTCGTGCGTCGTGTTTGACTCTCTCTGGATGTTCTCTTCGATGTCTCTTGACATTGCTCGGGATGGTGATTCAGATTCGTGGTTCTTGGACGCTGGATGCCAGTAACAACACTGCAGACGTTGAATTAGCCACTCATTTCTACGGAATGTATCAAGTCAAGAAAATTGGGCTTGCGCGCTCAAGGCGAGCCTTTGATGTTTTAAGGGACCCTCGGATTGAATGTGATGAAGCGAAGCATCCAAGGCGTCGCAGGGTAAGCGCGCAGCTCATCCAGGCGGAAAGCCTTCGGCCATCCAGGTGAACCGTGACAATGCTGGCACACGCGGAGGGAAAATGGCCGCGAATGTCTGCTCCTCTAAATGGTGACTTGGGGCGAGATCTCGACTGCTACTCACCTTGGTTGCACAGTACTGGTCAGCCTTCAGTGGCAGCCCAACCCCCTGAGGCTACAATTGGCGGCCGTCAAGGGCCGTGTTATCGGCGCTGTCGGCAGTGGAATGCAGAAAACGGGATATCGCTGAAATCTAAGACAGAGTTTGCGAAAGAAGCTGGCGGGCGTCGTCGTCGGACAGGCTGCGCGAGACTCGCGGTGGTGTGTCGCGCTGAGTGTGTGTGTGTGTGTGTATGTGTGAAGGTGGTAGGAGGTATCACCGTATCCGGGAGCAGAAGTGGAGATCAGGGAACTGGAGCGCTTCGATGCAATGATGATCGGGGGTCGTGGAATGGACCAGTGATGTGGTACGGAGCAAAGGACTCGACAAGGCCCGGTGGGGACCGCGCTCCCGACAGAAATGAAGTGGAATCAGAAGAGAAAGGGCGAGCGTGCTTATGCCGCCTGCAATCAAGTGCAACGAAGAAGAGAAGTCGAAAGGTGAGATGCGGTAGCCAGAGAGCAGCTTCGGATGAACTGCGCTGCGCTACCTTATGGAGCAGAGGCTGAACTTGAGCAGAGTCGGGGAGCGCAAGCGAGATGATTTCCCATCAGAAACTGCCCAAAGCACGGGACACACAGGGCGGACAGGGGAATCCTTCAGCGAGCGCTCTGGAGTCTCTGGGTCTGCAGCCAGACGGAAGTTGGAACGGGGGTTCAACAGCGCAACCTGGACGGGCGACGGGGGGTGGACCAGAGTCGCGGTGCTAGCGACGGCCGGGATAGGGACTGCGCGCGACGTGAGCCTGTGAGCATCTAATATTATCTAGTCGTGCCTGTACCTACATAGCTAGTCAGTGCCTAGGTAATTAGGTCGCTATCCTCCTTCTGCTGGAGATGAGCGAGTGAATGGACGCGCGAACGAACAGCTCCTGGGCCCTCACGGCGGGTCGCATCCGAAGAAGGGGAATCCTCGAGGTCACCACTTCCAGCCTGGCCTGCTCCGGCTTGCCCACTTTTGGGCCAATGGGCCGAGCTGATCTGGCACCAGATACCTCTGGCGAATAGATTCTGCTAGTGGCCCCAGCCCGGCTCCCGCGTGTTCTCTAACAGATCCCATCCCGCTCATGTCGCGACCCATAAGCCAGTCCCACCATCCACTTCGAGGTGCCCCTGGTCTTGCTGGCCCGCTCTGGATGGATCCGCTCATTTGACCTGTCCAAGGGTCACTTGTGTTGTGAGTTGCAGTTGACCTGGTTGTCTTGATCATTATTATCGTCGTCATCATCATCATCGTCAATGACAGTCGACTTGCTTGTTGCAAGAGATGACTTCCCCCAATCAAATGGACTGTAACTTGGGAGAGGGTTCAGAACTTCAGCCATGAGCGCCAGCCCAGCTTCTAGCGAGGAGATATAGTCGTTACGACACGTCCATGTCTGACAGCCCGGGGGACAGGACAGTACTTGGCCGCAGATACCTCCAGCTTATTACGCCTCGCACGCTTGTACGCTAAAGATTTGGACCCGGCGCTGGCTCACCCATGGGAGTCTATTGAAGCCTCAAATCATTAGTACATGGTACATGGCGGCTGATCGTTGATTCATTCATCTCAACGGCTTTCATTGACAATTGTGAACTTGGTGTATCTCGGCCACCTGCAACCACGAAGACCAGGCCACGAGTCCCTTTCGTTTCCGTGCCTCTTCCACGCTTCCACGGGAGCCACTTCTGGTGGCTTGATGCGGGCTACCATGCAGTAGCGAGTCTGGCCTCCGTACTGGTTGCACACTATGAAAGGGCGGCATACTGTTCCTACGCGAGTTCGAGGAGCCTGGCTGCAGCAACCAGAAGACTCTACAGTCGGGGAGCAAGCCCCCAGCGCTTACAAGTGCCCGAGCATGATGGCAGACTTGAGCAGACAACTGGTGAAACATTGTGAAAGGTCAACAAGTCCCGGAGGTATCCCACTCTATTCCATCAAGTCGAGTGCAGCTTTCGCAGCTTGTAGTCTTGATTGGCTGCGTTGGCGCCCATGGGAAAGGTGACCAGCCCACGCATGGGGCAGAACACCGTCCCTTTGAGGCTCCGAACCACTGGGAGAGGCTTCCGGCTGGACGAGTGCACCCCCCTCGAATCAGGGTTCCGTCCTGCTCAGCGTCTTGCTGCTTTTGCCAGGCCTCGGGCCCAATTTGGTACGAACTGAGGCACGAATCTGCAGCGGCCGGCCACCATCATCAGCGCTTCTGACTGTGTTGGAACTCGGAGGCCGCAGGTGGCACAATCAGCGACAGCTTGCAGGTTAAGAATAGAAACGTGGGGAAGCAACTTTGGGCTCTGCTCTACAGAGCTTGGACATTGAGCATGGAATGTAACTTACGTGGGCACTGTACTGTGTACCGCGAGCACCGGTTCGCATTATATCTGCCGTGGTGTATTAGCCAAATTGCGACAAGTTGATCGCTGGCATGCAAGGTCGTCCCCGTGAAAAGCCAGCAGCTCTCTGCCGCTGTGATCCAGTGTGTACCGTACGTGTAGGACCACCCCATTACTGTAAGGTTGCTGGTGATTAGATAGACAGTGCCAGCACGTTGTTCATCACCACTGTCACGCCCCGGCGACGAAGAAGCCCCGAGCCCAGAACATCTCACAGGGTCACAGTGGAGTTGACATGGCACGCTGTAAAGCCAATTTCCCTCGATGCATCGAGGTCTTGGCCGGCCTAATTCGCGCCGGGACCACCAGAGCGTTCAGGGGGCCCTCAATGGGAGAACATTGGCAGATTGGGGCCCCTGGACGAAGAGAGCCAGCACCCATGCCCCGTCCCCATGCGGCCCATGGCATCTCTGGTCGGTGGTTTGTCTGTCTCCCGTTCCGCGCTGCTCCCCATCTACCTACGCTGGTCAGAGCTCCCAGATGTGGCGGTGGTAAAATCCGGGGAAGCCCAAGCCCCAGGCCCAGCTGATGGGGACCAGCGCCATTTGGGTTTGGTAGGCCCGGAGGCCGTGGCACCAACCTCGGGTCTTGGGGGTGAGGTGCCCCATCACATGCCTGCGGGCTTGCTATGACGCTGGCAGCAACGCCGAACTGTCGGACAATCCGGCCAATCCTGCCGCGCATTCTACCACAAGCCCACGTGGATTGAACGTGAAGTGTCTCTGAAGCAAAGCCGTCGCGCCATTCGGGGCGACTCTTGTCTCTCATCTCGTGCTTGATCGGCCCAGACACATATTCAACTTACGCACCACCGGACAGTGTGCAGCACCTTTCAGCGTGACGAGTGCAATGCCATGCCTGTAGCTCCTGGATAAGTCCAGCGTCGCCTGCATCCCCGCGATACGATGGCCGCACAGTCAACGTTGCGCCATTCGGCCTCCCAGGACGTGCTGGTCGCCTTGATCGACAAGTACACGAAGCTGATCAAGGACCGACTCCAGAAGACGTCCCGCCAGACCAGAATCCTCGCGACCCTCGCCCTCGCCGCGACCATCATCCTCGGAGCCGAGGGCAGCAGGAGGTGGTGGAAGAGGCGCCACGCCGAGAAAGAGCAAGGACGAAAGCTGGTGCGCACGAATTCCTGGCTCTTCAACAAGGATGGGTCGAGGACGATATACGTCCCCTACAAGGACAGCACCGCCAAGGTCGTCATCAACCCCATCAGACCTCTGACCTTTGAGGCGCATCGTCGGCTCTTTCTCAACCCTCCCAAGGTCTCAGGTCTCGGAGATGGCACCGTCCCATCTGCCCAGACCAAGCCGGGGCTGAATCTCGCCTTCTTGCATCAGTTCCTCAGCCTGATGAGCATCATGATTCCGCGATGGACCAGCAAGGAAGCCGGACTGCTGGTTAGCCACGGCGTGTTCCTCATGCTTCGCACATATCTCTCGCTTGTGGTTGCGCGCTTGGACGGTGAGATCGTCCGCGATCTTGTCGCTGGCAATGGCAAAGCCTTCCTCTGGGGCATCGTCAAGGTATGTCCTGGTCTGAAGCCCGCGTATGCATTCTTACTGACTCTTTTATCTAGTGGTGCGGCCTCGGCGGGTTTGCTTCATACACCAACTCTATGATCAAGTTCCTAGAATCAAAGGTGTCTATTGCATTCCGGACCCGACTGACGCGATATATTCATGACCTCTATTTGAATGAGAACCTGAACTACTACAAACTGACCAACCTGGATGGTGGCGTTGGTCAAGGCGCGGACCAGTTTATAACCCAAGACCTCACCTTGTTCTGCGCTTCGGCTGCCAACCTGTACTCATCCTTGGGAAAGCCGTTTGTTGATATTTGCGTTTTCAACTACCAGCTCTACCAATCGCTCGGCCCGCTGGCCATGACCGGTCTGCTGAGCAACTACTTTCTCACCGCGAGCATACTACGTCAGCTTTCACCGCCGTTCGGCAAACTCAAGGCTGTCGAAGGGCGCAAAGAAGGAGACTTCCGTGCGTTGCATGCTCGCTTGATCGCAAACGCCGAGGAAGTCGCGTTCTATGGTGGCGCCGATATGGAAAAGACATTCTTGAATAGGGAGTTCAAGTCGCTGAAGAGTTGGATGGAGAGCATTTACATGCTCAAGATCCGCTATAATATCCTTGAAGACTTCATCCTCAAGTACAGCTGGAGTGCCTACGGCTATCTTCTTTCCTCTCTCCCAGTCTTTCTCCCTGCTTGGGGTGGTCTGGGAGGTGCTATGGAGATGGCTGCCAATGGAGAGAAGGGTGGCCGGGAACGTGGGCGCATGAAGGAGTTCATCACCAACAAGCGCCTCATGCTATCGCTAGCCGATGCAGGAGGTCGAATGATGTATTCGATCAAGGACCTCTCAGAGTTGGCTGGCTACACCAGCCGTGTCTACACTCTGATCTCAACCCTACACCGCGTTCATGCTAACGCGTATGCTTCTCGCCCAAGCGGAAATGAGCTCTACTCTCTCTCTGATGTACAGGGAACTATCCAGAAAGGCTTTGACGGAATCCGATTGGAAAACGTGCCTATCGTCGCGCCTGGACTTTGGCCACAGGGGGGTGAGGAGCTTCTCGAGTCGCTCAGTATGATCGTTCGCAGAGGCGAGCACTTGCTGATCTCCGGCCCAAATGGCGTAGGGAAGAGTGCAATTTCAAGGGTTCTGGCAGGCTTGTGGCCAGTCTATCGAGGACTCGTGAGCAAACCGAAGGCTGTCGGTGAAGACGGGATCATGTTCCTCCCACAGCGCCCATACCTCAGCATCGGTACACTGCGAGACCAAGTCATCTATCCCGACGGGGAGCTTGACATGCGTATCAAGCGGAAGACCGAGCATGACCTTAAAGCCGTTCTTGACGCCGCTCGCCTCGGGTACCTGCCTGATCGCGAGGGCGGATGGGACACGCGCAAGGAGTGGAAGGATGTCCTCAGCGGCGGCGAGAAACAGAGAGTCGGGTTTGCCCGTCTATTGTACCACGAGCCTCAATATGCCATCATCGATGAGGGCACAAGCGCAGTGTCAAGTGATGTTGAAGGTCTGTTGTACGAAACGTGCAAGGAAAGGGGTATCAGTAAGTTTATTCATCCAACATTGACACGAACATGTTCTGACGTCTTGCAGCTTTGATTACCATATCTACACGAGCATCGCTGAAGAAATACCACACTTTCAACCTCGTTCTAGGTCTCGGCGAAAGAGGAGACGAGTGGGAGTTTGAACGTATTGGTACAGAACGTGAGAAGATGCAGGTAGAGCGGGAGCTCCAGGATCTGCGCGAGCGGCTATCCCAGGTAGAGAAGTGGAAGCAGCGACGAGAAGAGATCGAATCAGAGCTGGCACAGGTTTGGACCGAGGGTGGTGAATCCTTGAGTCCTCCGCCCTATGTCGAGCAGGACCTGCAACAAGAACCCGAACAGGAGTCGCTACAAGGCGCCGATGAAGAGTCACAACAAGACGAATGGCAGGATACCACCGAATCGGCGGAATTCGTAGAGGCTGAGAGCCGGTAGTTATTTACCAGCACAAGCTATTTAGATCATGGAGCCTGTACTCATACCATTGCAAATCGCATATCCTGGACTGTCTGAATACCATACATGTGATTTGCACATTATCTGCCGGTTTAGATACTCCACTACTATGGTATGTCCACTTGCCCGCAGAGTCATATCCGATACTTTTGGGAGGTTAAGGCGTTAATTAAGTCGCACCCCGGTCTAGCGCAGCTACTTAGATCCGGCATTGGCGCGCTCCGCTGCTTTTCTAATGTCTCTCTGGCCTATAGCGTTCTTGTACCACACACCATAGTGGCATGCTATCGACGCCACGCGGGCGCCCGGCCCTGATAATTCCATCTGCTAGCTCAGAGTGGGCTAGGTGGGTGTTTTCTTAGTATGATCGCCAGATCAATTGTGCTAATTCGGTGGTCTTGGACGAGGCTCTAGCGACCTTCGCCAGGTCGTCGGGAGAGCATGTGTCTCTTTGCTTTCGTCATGAATTAGGCTGGGAAGCTAACAGTAGGGGATGCACCTCACCCGGCTGGGATGGATGTCCCCGACTTTTATGATTTTGTGTCTCAAGTCCTCATGCCCTTCTAGACATTGTTTATATTAGATATACAAGAACTCTCCGTCACGTCGCGTTCATCACGCGACACCCAGATTTAAGAGGCGCCGCCGCCCCTGAACCATATCGATGGCCGCGTCCGGGCTGTAACGGTGCCGTGTCATGCAGTCGGAAGCGAAGTACGGCCCTAGCGAAGAGTTACGAGTCGTGCCCGAAGTCTTTGCGCTCGGCAGCGCACTGAGCAAAGTGCGAGCATCTCGGGAGCTTATAGACCTCGGACGACACTGACGCAGATTTTGCGGAGAGCAGAAGGCCCAGGCGCGCTCGTCAAGTGATATTCAAGTCTGCATTCATCCCTCCCTCAGGGGGATTCCCGTCCGCCATGTCTCTAGCAACCAAAAGATCAACCAGGAGTATGAACAGTCAATGGCAAATGCCGGTCATTGAGGAGGATGACAACGACACCCCGGGGGCGCCGCCTCTGCCAGAGAAATCCCCAAGGCGATCGCAGCTGGTTGCTGAACAGTTCATGCAGCCGTTCCCTCGGGAACCACCTCCGGCGTATAGCATCAACACGCCTCCAGCCACGGCTAGCACCTCGAGCCCGCAAGGCAAAGAAGGTCTGCACGACAAACCTGTGAAGGATAAGAAGCCGGCTTGGCTCGCGAAGCGAGGTGGCTGGTGGCGCGTTGCTGCCGTGGCAATCGTCATTATCGCATGCATTCTGGCATTGGCGTTGGGTCTTGCGTTGGGTCTACGAAATAGGAGGTAAGTCTTTGGCCGCGGGCTGCGTTCTTGGACGAAAGGGCGGTTCCTAACACCTTAACCAGTACACCGACGACTACGGAGAGCAGTGAATCGTTTCCTGTGGTGTTCCCAGCTGGCTCATATGCCTTCAACACAGCTCTTGCCAACATCAGCACGGCATGCACATCGAACGCGAACACATTTCGCTGCTATCCGTACACGACCTACAGCGCCTCAAAAACGGCATCGTCCGCCACGTTCTACTGGACTATCACACAGGTCGGCGAGGCCGCCTACATGATCTCTGCCGCGCGGAACCCATTCGTCCCGCAGTTCACGAACATCTCAGTCGACCTCCTCGACCGCGGCCTGGCGACGGAGCGCATGACCTTCAGCTTCCCACTAGATCTCGCCATCGTCCCCGCCGTTGCCCTGGACGCCTCGAACACGGCCGCAACGTGCTACTTCAACGGCACCACCATGGGCGCCACGATCTGGACGAAGAAGGCGGCCGAGTACCCGAGCAGCGCAAATGGGTCCTCGGCTACCGCGCAGACATCAACCTCCTTCGGCAACTGGCCGTACGCTGTAGAGGTCTCGCAAGTTGCCAACTCTGGCGATGGCGTGCCGGATTGCAGAGATTCCAAGGGACAGCCGCTTGGCGACTTTGATTTATCGGGGGCGGCGCAGGGAAACTGCTCCTGCATGTATAGTAATTTCGGATTGGACTCGTAACTGATCAGCGTTTTTCATTTGTCACGGGCGTGCATTCATGTACTGATAGAGGGCAACGATCGAGCATGTGGTGTTACGGAAAGCGGGAGAATAATGGTTACTGGGCATCCGGCGCGGTTGACTGAGGCGTTGTGGCATGAACTTATGGCTGGGGGTATGATGATCCTTTCACAGCTACTTGTCGGCGTTTGTTCTAAACGCGTAAAGATATGAATGAACTCCTAATCAATTGGCTTCGCTAAGCATTGCGCACACCTGAGCTGGAACGAAATTGATGTACAACACTATTGGTTCGGTAACTTGGGTCTAATTTTATACAGGAAGACGTTTGGTCAAATTGCATCTCGTCGATAATGTGCGTGTCCATGGCGTTGGGACGAACCTTCCCCAGGCCTTGCTATTACCACTTAGTATAGCCCTATAGGGTTCACATCTATGATTCATGCAAGATCGGACTGGCGGAGTGTTTCATGCGAGCGAGGCGGTTCTGGCTGGACGTTCCACACTTTACCGATGGCCCAAGGTTCGCATACTCCCACTCAGGATCCAGAAGCTTATCTACGACCCTGCAAACATGCAACACGGTGATAAGGGTGACATCAGACGGAATCCTGTAACCGAACCAGTCAGTCTTTAATTTCTACTATTTGGAGTGGATGGCAGTCAATTATCATTACACTGTCAAGTCATGTACGTAATATAATGAAATGTTGGGGTCGTATCAGTTGTCTGCAGCAACCTGCATATGTGCCTGGGATGCATCAATAGGTAGCAGCACATCGTGTGAGCCCTGAGCCCCACCATCGAAGGTGGTGTCGATAAGCGACAAAGTGCCAGGTACACGTCGAGAAGCAGCAAACGTGAAGCAAGCAGTTACAGAAACCCAAATCCAGCATGGTGGAATGAACAGTGTAAACAGCAAGGCGACATGGCTTGGGAGAAGTGCCTAGACGCCAAGTCTGGTAGACGAAGACTGCATGTGAGCACATCCAGTCAAGCTTCTTGGGCTCTTGTGGCCGTTGAGCCAGTGCAGACATGGTATGTTAAGGGACATAGCGTACTTGATGTCTCAATACTGTCCAGAATGCACAGAGTGGATTGACGAATCATGTGCTGTTTTGATGAACATGCGTATCAGTGCTTGTGCGTTGATATAAGATAGGAGAGCATCCCACGTCGGGGACGCCCTGAGCAGTACCCACGAAACCATTCTGTCCTCCGTCCCTCAACCTCAAATCACTATACTCGGAGATTATAGAATCGTTTCGTCTTTGTACTTGTAGCAGCAAGCTCTCTTCAACGGGCTCTCTCCTCCCTCCGATCTAGGTGGGTCTTCCCGGCGGACTGGCCCGAAAACGCGGGACGGCGTGACTGGGCTTTGGACTCGGCCTTTAGCGGCACTTCTCGGGGTCCTCCCTGCAAAATGAGCAACATTGGGAACGGGGCAGCTCACGTCTCTCCGGCGGGGGAAAAAAAGCCGGAACTCGGAGGGCTCGAGGATGAGACCATTGCAGCAGTGGAGGGTGGCGTAGTAATCAACGCCGCTGGGTATCGGGACCAACTAAAACGCCAGTACAACCTATGGGCGCTCGCGGGCATCGCGCTCACCGTCGACAACGCATGGGCGGCTTTGGGGTCCTCGATATCTGTCTCGATAGGTAAGCAAATCCCAAGATAAATAGCCAAAGCCGTGATTTCATGTCTTTGCAAGGGCAATGCTAATATGCTTTTGCATGCAGCGAACGGCGGTCCTACTGGTCTTATCTATGGGCTTATAGTCGCTGTGTTCTATTATTCCTTCATTGGCTTGAGTTTAGCTGAGGTGAGTTGCCCGGTCCCAAGAACCAGAAAGGAGAATTGGGAGGCACCTTTTCGTCAGGAAACAATTAACGGATGTGGCAGCTTGCTTCTTCTGTGCCAACTGCTGGAGGTGTTTACCACTGGGCGACGATCGCCGCAGGACCGAATTGGGGCCGCATGGTCGGTTTCTTCGCAGGATGGATCAACTTTTACGGATGGATGTTTGATCTGGCGGCTTTGGTGCAGATTTCGTCCAACATCTTGGTTCAAATGTACGCGACATACCATGCAGACTATGTTGGCGAAGCCTGGCATGTTTACGTCACGTACATTCTCGTTCTGTGGATTTCAACCGGGGTCGTGATTTTCGCCAACAAGGTGGTGCCGTATACGCAACATGCTGGCATGTTTTTCGTGATCATTGGCGGGATCATTACGATCATCGTGATAGCTGCCATGCCGAAGCAGCATTCGTCCAACAGCTTTGTCTGGAATTCGTTTGACGAGAATAACGTCACCGGCTGGGCGGGCGGCGTTGCATTTTTGACCGGCGTACTGAATGGCGCTTTCACCGTCGGAACCCCTGATGCCATTACCCACCTGGCCGAAGAGCTTCCCCAGCCGAAGAAGGACCTCCCGAAAGCCATCGGGCTGCAAATCGGCCTCGGTGGCCTGTATGCATTCATCTTCGCCATCGCCATCGGGTACGCCATCACCGACATAGAGGCGTTGTTAGGCAGCAGCAACAACTATCCGCTAGCAACCATATACGCGCAAGCGACGGGAAGCGACGGCGCGACCTTTGGCTTGTTGTTCATACTGTTGCTCAGCACTTTCTGTTGCTGCATCGGGACTGTGCTGACCAATTCCCGGATCTACTGGGCGTTGGCTCGGGACAATGCTGTCCCTTTCTCCCCTCTGTTTGGCAAAGTCAACGAGGGTCTGAGCTGCCCCGTTTACTCGACATTGTTCGTCTCCGTGGTGGCCACTGGACTCGGTGCCATTCCATTGGGAAGCTCAACTGCCTTCATCAATCTGACGGGGTCTTTCATTGTGCTGACCACAGTGTCATATGCTATCCCCTTCGTGGCCAATATGGTGACGGGGAGGAGGTATTTCCCCGCGGGCCCATTCCACCTGGGCAAGCTTGGTTTTGTCGTCAACGGACTTGCGGTCTTGTTCATTATTTTCTTCGATATATTCTACTGCTTTCGTGAGTTTCCACACGTGAAGTCCCGTGCGTTGAGTCAGCTAATTAGTGTCTACAGCGTACGCGTACCCGACGGACGTGGAAACCATGAACTACAACTCTGTGATTTTGGTTGGAGTGGTTGCTTTGTCGGCCATCTGGTGGCTGCTGCACGCAATCAGGAATTACCCCGGACCAAAGGTGATGCATCTCTATATCCACGATGACTCCGCGCCATTGAATCAGACGGGATTACTGGAGAGTACCAAACCGAAAGAGGGTGTGATGTAGGGGAAACTGATCTGAAACGTCGGCGTATGTCCTCGATTAAAAGAAAGGAATTGAGGCATCGCGTGGTGTTGAGATGTTGGGTCATTAGTGTACATATAGTCTATACCTACCTAGTTAATCCTATTACGTAAACGAGAACGCAGCATGACACCAGACTCATAACCTGTTGGAGGTCGGTTCTAGCTTTATTCGATTACCAAGTGAGCGGTTCTTTACTTAATCAATCGGGCTACCTTCCATCTGAATGCAGAAGCGAGTCTAGCCTCCCATGCCCTCGGGGCATTTTGCTGTTTGAGTACTGTAACAAAGCTAAGTGGCTACGGTGTATAGCTGGTGCAGAGTGGATTGGTGTATACAAATAGGTCCCTCGCAAGTGCAACAGGCCGGCTACTTTACTTCTTAGTAGCCAGCCTCTATTCCATGTCACTGATGGGATTTCCCAAGTGAGGCATGCAACCCGGGTGCCGGCACATGTGGTCTCTCACTATGTTCCAAGTTCTACGGCACATGGCACCGAGCCACCCACTTTTTCCCAGGCCACCACCGTCTCACTAACCAGCAGATGTAAGATGGTGGGGATGCCGTAAAGCCGGTTACTGAAAGCAGTTGGTTGCGTCATAACCGCAGCGGCTCAGCCCTCGACAAGACGCCCACGCCTGGTGCTGCTGCCGCCGCCGCTGCTGCGTGTAACTCACTAAGCCCCCAAGCTTGATCCTAGACCAGCTGCGCAGCATGTGGTTGCCAGAAATAATACGTGTGGCTGTACGGGATACGCGTTCGGCATTGCCAAGCCGTATCCTCGATTTCCTCATGTCTTCAACATTTCCGGCCTTTCAGATACCGTAAGGACAGTTGTATATCTTATTGCCCTGGAGCAGTCCTCTCTAATTCCTCTGCATTCATTCGACGGATGCCACCATGGTTGAAACCTCCGCAACAGTGGCGGCCGGAGAGGTGACTGCAGATGCATCAACGCCGACGCTATCCACGGCCGCTGAGGCCCCGCGCGCGCAACCGCCGTCAGGGCCCTTCCCCTTCCCTATAACCCCACCACAGTCGCCAAGGCCCGAGAGCGACTCCAAGGTCTCGGTTGATACCGCAGCTTCTCGACGTTCCCCTCGTTCACATCAACAGTACTTGGATTCGTTGCAGCCGCCGTCCGATACGGACTTTGTGCGCCTCGCCAAGGTCCAGGAGGATCGGGAGAAAGAACACAGGCGACGCAACCGCCATCTCCAAGATCGATCCGTACACCTCGCCTCCGAGTTCATGGAGGCAAGGCATGATTTCGCTGTCGCGCAACGAGATCACCACCTTCACGCTTCGGTTGACCATGCACAGACGGATAGTAGCGACACGACAATGGCGGCCGAAAGTGCGGATGGTGATCGCGAGAGCGTCAAATCCAAGGCTGCCACTCTGATTCAGCGCAGCTATCGTGGCTACCGCGTGCGCCGGGAGATGAAGGGCCTGGGCATCGACGCCGGCACAAGGTGGACACATGCGATTAGAGACGCACAGTGGAAGCAGCTTACCACGCCCCGGTCTCGTGGCAACAGCTTGCTCAGCCCTGCAAATGCCGGCGCAGAGGAGGAAGGCCATAGTCATGGGGCGCGGCCAAGATCCAGTACATCTGCAGCAAGGTTGAAGTGGAAGAAAGCGGCAACGATAGCAATGAGAGCGGGCGGTGACCAAGACTCGTCTCACTCGGATGATGACTCTGAGTCGTCCTCAGAGGAGGAACTCGCCGACGACCCCGGAATGACGCCGGAGCAAAGAGAGGCTGCCAGAAGAAGGAGAGATTCCATGAACATGAAGCGGAGGAAGAAGGCCAAAATGATGGGTTTGCAGTATTTTCTCGAAATGGTGGATCTGAAGCACAGATATGGCTCGAACCTCCGGCAATACCATGAGGAGTGGAAGAAAGCAGACACCAACGAGAATTTCTTCTACTGGCTTGATTATGGCGAGGGCAAGAACCTGGAGCTCGACACGTGCCCAAGAGAGCGGCTCGAGAGAGAACAAGTACGGTACCTAAGCCGGGAGGAGAGGCAGCACTATTTGGTCACAGTAGACTCTGAGGGGCGGCTGTGCTGGGCCAAGAACGGCATCCGTATCGACACAACGGAGGAGTGGAAGGACAGTATCAAGGGCATTGTTCCCGTCAATGATAGTACACCAGCATTCGCTCCCTCCGTTGAGGCTCATTCGCAATCACGTTCCCAGGATCAAGATGGCTTGGATTCAGATTCAGACTCAGACGCATCTGAATCCGAATTAGAGGCAGCGAGGGCCGCAAAGTATGCCACACCCACGCTGGACGATGCGAAGGGGCTCAAGAAGGTTAAGCATGTCTCAGCAGCTACTATCTTCAACAAGCTTTTGCGCAAGTCTGTTCGCAAGAACACGTGGATATTTGTAGCCGACACAAGCTTCCGTCTGTACGTCGGCATCAAGGCGAGCGGTTCATTCCAGCATTCTTCGTTCCTGCAAGGCTCGAGGATCTCCGCAGCCGGGCTGATCAAGATCAAGAATGGGCGGCTCTCCAGCCTCTCCCCTCTATCTGGTCACTACCGACCTCCTGCGTCCAACTTCCGGGCATTCGTCCACTCGCTTAAGGACGAGGGTGTGGATATGAGCCATGTCAGCATTTCGAAGAGTTACGCGGTCCTCGTTGGGCTCGAAACTTATATCAAGACTCGAAAGAAGGGCAAAGAGGCGCTGATGAAGATGACGCATCGCAAGGAGAAACTCCTGGACCCCGAGCAGGCAAGAAAGCGCGAAGAGGCAGAAAAGGACAAGAGCGAGAGCGCCGAGCTCGAGCGACGTCTGCTAGAAAAGGAGTCGCAAGAACGTGATGGGAATCGGGTCAGGATTAGATTCATGCAGCGACTTGGCTTGAAACCACGCGAACCTCCAGTACAGAAAAACGAGAAGGTCTGATGGCGAAAGCCTATGTGGACATTCACGAGCGATGAGGTGTAATGGAATTGGGTGGGTGCATGGGTAATGGGCATTGGGATTGGCGGTGATTTACTGTGTCTCTTCTGGCGTATAAATACCCCCTGAGGCGTTGCGTACTTGTGAGCGGTGGTGCGGGTTTAGAGTTATCAAGCATGGCGAGTATAGGCCTATATCCTAATAGTCTTATCATCATTCTGCATAGTGGACACTGGGCACGAATCACAACCGGCAGGAAGAAGATACAATGGTTATTCTTGATAATGTAGTATTGCAGTATATCTCACTGTACTAAATTTTAGACATGCATCTTCATCACTTCATCGACGTCGTTACTGTGCCGGGGGGATTGTACCCGACTCTTGGCGAGATATATTTCACCCGTTTGGCAAGTTTATTGGTATAAACCAGTGTTACCTTCGAGTCTAAACATTATCTTCTGGGATGTGCAGAGAACATTGGCGCAGTTGAAATGCAGATAGATCCATGCGGCTCCATCTGGTCTATAAGTTCCTATTCGTGGGTGCAAAACCTGATGAAAATGCTATACTGCGGCAAGAGTTGTCTTTCACTCGAGGTCCTCCTCTCACCACTCTTGTACATAGAGTCGTCCAAGGACGGAAGACCAAGCACTCTACTCGACTCTAGGGTATGTGATGGACAAGTCATTGTTACTACGGAGTTGTCGCTCAGCCGAAAGCCCCCATCGATACAGTAGAACCAACCTTCAGCTCACGGGGTCGAGGGAATAATGGCTCGCCGTCGTGCAATTGAAAATTTCCTGGGCCGATCAATCGAGCTACTACGGAAGAAGCATCCTGTCGGACAAGGTACCTCCGTGGCTTCTGAGGGGTTGCGCAATGCCAACTGGAGCTTGCATTCAAGTGCAAATACGCGGCGTACATAAGTACTGTGAATCGATAATCAAGTGCGCATGTTTAAAAGCGAGTTCGCAATTGTAAATGCGATGATTGACGACTGCATGGGACGAAGAGCAAAGTCTAATTTTCCGCCCAGCGGTCGGTCGTCTGAAGTTGGCAAATTTGTTCTAGGGGATGCTTGTCAGCGCCGTGGCAGAGGTGCAGTGCCTGGAGCTGGGGGGAGCTTCAATTCATTTCATTTTCCATGACTGGACCGCCCGCAAAGCACGTCAATCATTCTTTCGAGAAGTGTGAACAAGGTGGGAACAAAAAAAGCATGCAGCAGCGACCTCCCGCGCAAGCAGCAAACAGACAAATCGCAACCGGCCAAGACGAACGAACATGATTGCGAACTCAACCGCCAGCGATGACCAGGACCAGGACCAGGCGCTCCACTAGGCGAGCGGTAGCTGAACTGGAAGGCCGTCAGGTGCAACAGGCCCCAGCCCAAGCGCAGAGCCAGCGCCGTAGCGGGCGTCACAGCGCTCCCAGCCCCAAGACGGGCGCGACGCAGCACACGACGCGGATGCAGGACAACATCGCTCAACCACGCCCGCCCGCGCGAATGAAGAGACCGCTGGACCAGATCAATTCGAACTCGGACCCTCTAAAGTCCAAGAGGGCGAGAAACAAGATCGTCATCGAGATCCAGGCAAAGTCCCAGGCCGTCCACCCGCCCAAGACGGTCGCCCTGAGGACAGCGCAGAGACCGGCCGCGGGCGCGACGACAACGACGACGACGCAGCAGACGCAGCAACCGCCGCACCACCACAACAAACCCCCTCCTCGGCCGCCACCGCCGTCCGCCGCTGCGCAGCCAGCACCCGCGGTCAAGACGGCGCACAGTCAGCTCACAAACCACCAGAAGAAGGTCATCAATGGCATCAGGCACGAGCTGGACCGATTGCAGCCCAGTGCCGCCGATGCAGGCCAGGCCAGGGAGCCCGGCCGCAAGCTGAGATCGCAGGAGGCCACGCGGTTCAAGAGCGAATTGTCAGCATACTTCCCCGACTACGATGAAGTAATCGGCAATGATGCAAAGGAGCACCGTACGTAACACCACTTGCCCTCGATCACATTAAGCCCCGATTGATGATCAGTCCTACTCCTCCCTCGCGAATTTCCTCGCTGCCTGGTGCCGTCGCATTGCTGACGGGTTTTTTCGGCCCATACAGACGTCCTCAACATCGAGACTCCTATTCTAGTCGTCGACTCCCAGGCATCCCCACACTACAATGTCCGAAAACTCCCCCCACGGCACGCGTCACCACTCGTCCAACCCCAACAGCTCCCCACGGGCAGCTCTGGCAATCGGAGCAGACACGATCATTCGCACAAGCCAATTCCAGAAGTTTACCCTGTAAAACATTTTGGCGATATATTATTCACAAATTTGTACGAGGCACAGCGGATCGATTTTGGGTTCCTAGGAGCCAGACACAGCAGTGATGACCCTCAAGATCCCTTGCCCGATTCGGCCTACGAGCCTGCACACAGGAAGGCCGAACGGTTAGAGAAGTCGATTCGAAACACCGAAAAGGGGCGGGCACAGCATGAGAAAGATCAGATCATCCGCCTGCTTGGCGAGCTGCAGGGGCCTGACTGGCTTAGGACCATGGGTGTTAGTGGAATCACCGAGAGCAAGAAGAAGACCTTCGAGCCCGCGCGGGACCACTTCATCAGGGGGTGTCAGGCCATACTGGACAAGTTCCGCTGGTGGTCGTTGGAGGAGAAGAAGCGGAAGCTAGAACGGGACCGCGTCCAGGCTGAAGAGGCTGCCAGCACGGGACTGGATGACGAAGAAGATGTTTTAGAAGAAGAAGAAGACGAAGAGGCGGAGGATGAGGATGGAGAGGAAGAAGAAGAGGAGGAGGAGGAAGAAGAAGGAGGAGGAGAGGAAGGGGGTGGAGAGGAGGAGGCGGAGGAGCAGACAAAGGACGAAGTGGCAGACAGTGAGGACGAGGAGATGCTCGATGCTACTTCGGCGCAGGACATACCCGACGATGTGAGCGACGGCGACCCGCCGGACTACAGCGATGTGGACGCTTCCATAGCGAAACAGTTGCACGAGGAAGCGCTGGCAAGGGTGAGGTTCGCACCCTCAGTGTCCTCAAGACGGTCGAGGGGCGAGCCCGCGGGGTCACCGCCGCCTCCGCCGCCCAAGGTGTTCAAGTCCTTCTTCCAGAAGCAGCACGAACGCGACGCGGCGCTGAACCGGCCGCGGCGGAGCAGGCGCGTAGCCATGGCGTGGGGCCACCACATACCGGAGACGACGGAGGAGGAGTTTGAGCTCGCGGAAGAGTACAGGGACGACGAGACGATGCTGACGCGGGAGAGGAAGAAACGGCGAGAGCGCCGGGGCAGTCGACGGTGAATGAATGTCGGTTTTGTTCCTGTGGTGTTTTTTGGGGGGGAGGCTTGAGTTGTGCAATCATGATACCTTGGTCGCGGGTTCGGCGTATGGCATGCCGTCAGAGGTTTTTGACATTACTTGTAAAATGGGTGCATGCCTGTCAATAGAGTTACGTGTTTTACCCGTTTCTGCTTCATGGTCCGAATCGTTGCAGTGTACTGTCTCTCTCCATCGGTGAGGCAGCCAGAAGTTGGTCGAAACTTGTCCAGTTGTTCTTACAGGGAGAACGAGGAATCGTCACTCGTCAGGAACGCAGAACCTATGATGATATGATGTGCAAGAGCGTAATCAAAACCAGAATCGATGGTTAAAGGCTTGCTGCCCAACCCAGCAGGCCACAATGAATTGTGCGGGTCGATTGACCTCGTCTGTCTCGTGTGCATGCAGACTCGGTAAGTCAACTGTCTGCTACCACTGTCTGCTACCACTGGAAGCACTCACGCAGGCAGGCAGGCTCAGTATGGGTATGGAGCGAGCCCTGAGCTCTCTCTGGTTGTGCCCCGCAGTCTGATTGGCTGCAGCTTGCAGCTACCGGTACCTAGGTACGTACCTCTGCTCCGCCGTACAGAGCTTCACGTTCTGCCTGCTGCCCACCCGTACCTAGGTACCTTACCTAATCCAAAGCGCGACAGTATCCAGCATCCGCATCGCCATCGCCATCGCCATCCCCATCCTCGACGGTGGCCGTGGACCAGCAACAACGCGACTATCGCTGTTGGTGTCCGGTCTTCTTTTCCCTTCGGACCCTTCTTCGACTGGGAATACGGATCCGCTCAGGCGACACTGCTTTTAGGCGCAAAAGGCACACGCACACAGGCCCAAGCTCAAGCGACAGCGCGTTCCCTCAGGTTGTCTTTGCGTCTGGCACCATCCCCAAGTCGTCGTCCACTTTGCTTGCGCCAGGGACCAGCTGCCTTGCTTGCGATATTCACAGTACCGTCGCCAACCTCACGTCAACAACCAAGCAGAAGCGCATTCACCCCGCCACGCCGCCTTTGCACCCCCGCCCCTCTACGGCTCCCACCTGATTGCCACCAACCTACCACGGTCGTAGCAACACTTTGCTACCCACGATATTCATTGCACCTGCCTCCCTCCGATCGCCGGTCCACCTCTTCCACGGCCGCGCAGACCTGACGACTCCTCTCACGAGTCACGGCGCCCCAGGGAAGACCAAACCATCAAGAGCAAGAAAACAAAAAGCCTTCGAGTCTCCTTGTCGCACTGCGCCTTGTCACGATTCCATGATCACGATCCCGCCCCAAGTGGCGCGGCAATCTTGAGGCCTCGAGAATGCCGGCTACTCTTCTTGAGGCCGACGCGGTCCTCGGTCCGGAGGCAGAGCTCGACCTCGCTGCCGCTGCCGCCCCCGAGCCGCTCGTCGATGACACCCCTCCTCGGCCGTATACAGTGTTTCACGAGCACGTGGCGCTCGACATTGACCTGCGGGAAAAAGTCATCAAAGGAAACGTAGATATCTTCATTAGTACCCAGGGCGCCGTATCCGAGATCTACCTCGATGCCCGGCAATGCGAAATCGACGTCGACCACATCACCGTGAGCTACTGTCCTGCGAAAGCCGTCTACGATGATCCAAGCATCAAGGCCGACACCCCCGAGGGCTACCAGTGGTCCGCAGGCCAGTGGAGCATTCGCAAACAGCGCATGCGGCCCTTGATGCACCATCATCGCAAAGATGAAGCCTCGGCCGAAGAGCATGAGCAGAAGATGAACTGCCACCCCGTCGACGAGTCTCTCTGTGTCACCATCCCACCCATCAAGGATATCCAAGCAAGCCTGGCCAAACACAAGGAGCTGCGCTCCTACATCCGGGAGCAGGACGCGCTGGACCAGTGGATAGACCAGTGGGACAAGGCTATCGAAGAGAACGCCACGGCTCTGTTCAAAATCAACGTTCCATTTGTGCTGAAGAACATCCGGGACGGGCTACACTTTGTTGGCGTAGACGAGACCGACACGAGATACCCTCACATGTATACTCGCCATTCCAGCGAGCCGGGGGCTGCCTGCTCCATCTTCCCCTGCATCGATGATCCGGCTTGTCGCTCATCCTGGCGCGTGTCTCTAACTTTCCCTCAGACCCTCGGTGATGCCTTCCGGAGGCGCCCGTCTGCGCAGCCACCAAATGTCAATGGCACCGGCGCCGGCAGCAAGAAGCGGAAGCATGGCGACGACGACGCCCTCTCTCCTTACCTCGCATTGACCGAGGAAGACAAGATGCTTGAGTTGACGGCTATCTGCTCGGGCAAGCTAGAGGACGAAGTCATTGACAAGCATGACGAGACGAAGAAGACCATGACATTTACGTGCAGTAACAAAGCAGCACGCCACATTGGCTTTGCCCTGGGCCCATTCGAGCACGTCGACCTGTGGTCGGAGTTCAGAACGGAAGAAGACGATGAGAAGTTGGCTTCCAACGCGACCAAGGTTCACGGTTACTGCCTGCCGGGACGGGCGGACGAGGTTCGAAATTCTTGTGCTGCCCTCGTAACGGCAATGGATCATTTCGCCCTAAACTACGGCCGCTATCCATTTGACAACTACAAGATGTGCTTCGTCGATGACATGGTTGTCGATACTGTCCCTCTGTGCGGCTTTTCACTCTGCAGCAACAGGATCTTATTTCCACGGGACATAATCGACACCGAGATTGAAGTCACAAGAACGCTC
This sequence comes from Neoarthrinium moseri, assembly GCF_022829205.1. Lineage (NCBI taxonomy): Eukaryota > Fungi > Ascomycota > Sordariomycetes > Amphisphaeriales > Apiosporaceae > Neoarthrinium > Neoarthrinium moseri. The sequence continues at coordinate 326,913 of NW_026055124.1, forward strand.
GTCCATGCGTTGGCGAGTCAGTGGTTCGGCATCACCATCATTCCCAATAAGAAGTCGGATATCTGGCTAGTAATGGGCATTGCCTGGTTCATGACAGACTTGTTCATGAAGTCACTCGCTGGGAACAACTGGTACCGGTACCAAATGAAGGATCAAGCGGACCGCTTAGTTGAGATCGACATGAAGAGGCCATCCCTAGAATCACTAGGCGAGCATCTGCATCTCGGTGGTTTCGAGGTTGACTTCATGAACCTCAAGGCAAACCTGGTCCTGTTCATCCTTGATAGGCGGCTTTCGAAATCTTCCGGGAGCGCAGGCATTGCCAGAATTATCGCCAGGATGGTCCTCAAGGCCAACTCGGCGAGCGAGGCCGCCGATGAGATTCTGACTTCCGAGAATTTCCGCAAGGCTTGCGAAAAACATGGCCAGACAAAGCTGGAGAGCTTTTGGGCCCAGTGGGTCAAGGGGTCTGGTTGTCCCAGATTCGATGTCCACCAGAAGTTCAACAAGAAGCGACTTCACGTTGAAATGAATGTGCGCCAAACACAAGATATTGCCCAAAACAAGACTAGGCAGCTCGACAAGGATGACTTCTGGCGGGAGGTTGTGGAGGAGAACCAAGAGCACCAAGTCTGGGCAGCCGACATGCACCACTGCTTTACAGGACCCATGACTATCAGGATTCATGAGGCCGATGGTACTCCGTACGAGCACATAGTGGAGATTCGCGACGAAAACGCCAAGACGGTCAAGTTTGATATACCTTACAACACAAAGTATAAGCGCCTGAAGCGTAACCGGCGTCAGCGGGAGCGCCAGATTGCCGGTACTGCAAACAAGCCCAATGAGGAGAACGCGGACGAAACTCTGATTTACTGCCTGGGGGACGTCCTCCAAACCGAAGAAGACATCGAGCGATGGGACCTGACGGATTGGGATCCTGACATGGAAGCTAAGATGGACCAAGAGTCTTACGAGTGGATTCGGATGGATGCTGACTTTGAGTGGATCTGTACAATGAGGACGAACATGCCCGCGTACATGTACGTCTCTCAGTTGCAGCAGGACAAGGATGTCGTGGCACAGCAGGACTCTATGCTTTATTTGGGCAGGGAGGCATCTAGCAGGCCGCATCCGTTGATGTCCACCATCATCACTCGGACTCTAGTGGATGCCCGTTACTTTCACGGCGTTCGAACCATGTCAGCCGGGACGCTACCCAAGCTCTCCTTGGACATATTAAATCAAGTCGGGCTCAGGCATCTCATGATGACCTTCAAGGAGCTGTTCTACTTGGGCGATGAGGATCGGCCACGACCCAACGACTTTTCGGATAAGCGTCAATATATCGTTCAATGCGCCATCCCTGGAGCCGTTGCTCAGGCACGGAATAAGGATGGACATTGTCCAAAGGAAGCCCGAGATTTCATTCTAAAGCAGCTCCGAGACAATAACAACGAGGAGAATAACTACTCGGACAGCCTCTACATCTGTAGACTCATCGACGCGCTTGCGACATGCCTCATCCCCGACCAAAAACGTGTCAAAAAGCAGGCCATGTCCTTTGCTTTCGGCGACGAAGACGAAGAGGATGCAGCTGTGGACCCTGAGCCACAAGCATTCAAGGAAGCAGCTCTGGAGGAGATTGATCGATACCGTAGGATGGACGAATACTCTCCTTCGTTTCAGAACTGTTTTACTGTCGCAACGCTTGAGGCCCTGGGTCGCCTCATGAAGGCCGAGGTGATACCATTGAACCCGCTCGTCTTCACACAGTATCTGCAGGACATGACCGTTGATATCGTACGCATCAAGGCGTTCGAGATGCTTGTCGAGCTCAAGTTTATGGCCAAGCCCGTGTTTCTCAAGTTCTTCCTCTCCGTCATTTCCACGGACAGGTCGCCATTCATCCGCAATCGGCTCTTCAAGATATTCTGTCGTGGTCTGGCCAGCATTGCCTTTGGCGAGCATGAGCAGGAAGAGAAGGCCGCCCCAGCTCCTAGCGAGGGTGACCTCATTGTGGAGCAGGAGTCCGGCATTATTGAGGCGAAACAGAAGCTGAAGGCCCGAAGGGAGAACCTGACTGCGGCTTTGGCTGCTTTGAAGGAGGTGACAAAGAACGATCTGACTTTGCAGGAGGTTGTCTGGAAAGCTTTAGACTCACCCGTCCTGTCGGTTCCCGAGAGGAGAAACATCTTAGAACTCTGCGCAATTCTGTTCGAGGAAGACGACCAGTTCCTTGTGAAATTCAATTATCCCAAGGTGTGGACATGTGCGCGTGGGCCAAAGGAACGTGGCAGGGTAAGTGAATATTCCAAAACAGTGTTTGTCAGCTCTGCTAACAATTGGCAGTGTAAGATGAACTTCAAACGCCACTTCCGTACGAAGTCGCGCAAGACCTATGCCACCCCTACCGTCTCACGTCCAGAGCCACCAAAGCGCACGATAACCCTGAATTTGAACCGAGCACCGAGTTTCAAGGCGACAACGCCAGTAGCTGTCAAACCTCCGTCCGGAGTCTTCCAGCCGCCGCCAAAGCCAACTCCACCGAAACCGACCATATCGGCCAAGGTCCTCAAGGAAGCGGTCGTCGCTGCTTCTGCTCCACGTCCTGCCGAACCTCCTGCTCCTCCGAAAGAAGTTCGCAGAGATAGTATCTCTGTTCAGACCCCTCGTCCTAGCATTGAGGTTTCTGCTCCTGTTCACTCGGAGCGGAAGGCACTTCCAGGGAGTTCCGCGAAACTCCAGTCAACCTCCAAGGCAGCACTCCCCAAGCCTCAGATCCAGAAAGTGCAAGCTCCAAAGATTGCGCCGCCAAAGGCTGCGGCACCCAAGGTTGTCCCCAAGTCGCCAATACCTCCAAAACCCAGTGGAGAGTCTCGTTCGAACAGTCTGGCTCCACAGCCTCCCAAAACTTTGAAGCGTCCCAGCGCAGAGCCAGCTGAAGGACCGCGGCCGACCAAGATCGTGAAGCTGAACACCAAGGGCATACCGGCAAGCGCATTCCAGAAGCGGACCAAGGTAGTCAGGCTCCGATTCAAGCAGTGGGACCGACTCAGTATCCGCAAACAGCCGTCGGCTACACCCGAAGCTGGATCAATCCGTGCGACCCCTAAGGGATCACAGTCACAGGCTCCAAAAGAGCGTTCCAATTCAATTGTTGTCGGGTCCTCTATACCGTCACAGGCGTCAAAGCCGCAGTCTTTACACAGATCTTCTGCTCCCAGTGGCTCGGCCCCTTCGCCTTCACTACCCTCCAAAAAGAAGTCCACCAGTCCTCCTTCCCTGCCCGATATGGGCAAGAGCGCCAGTGGTAGCATCTTGGTGAAGCACGACCGCAAGCCTCTCCCGGGAGGCGCTGAACGCAAATCACTTCCAGGGGGTGCCGAGCGCAAGTCTCTCCCCTCGGGCGGCGAGCGCAAAACTCTTCCTTCTGGCGAACGCAAGGTCCACTCCTCGGGCGAGCGCACCTCCCTACCGTCCTCCGGTGGGCGTACCTCTTTACCATCCGCGTCACCTCACTCGACGCCCTCTCACCCAGCTTCCCATAGCTCATCTAGCACCGGAGCGCCTCTGAAGACGAAGTTCAAGATCAAGGTCAAGCCTAAGCCTGACTGAGCTCTCCATGCTTCAGGCGGCGGCCCTTTGAACAACGCGCTCTGGTTGTCTGCTGTCGCTCGTCTACCCCAGTCGTACATAGATCACTTACGACTCTCTTTTATCGTTTCTTGTCTGCGATGGATGCATGGTTTCTGCGACCCTGAAAAAAAAAGTTGCATAGCACGGCGTTGATCGGCGGATGGGGCATATCAACTGTGAATGATGGTGCCTGCATTCCGCTCGGATTGGTTTGATTTTCAATTGGTCAGGGCGCGCACGATTACCTTTGCGCTCCATTGTCGTGGTTAGCAAGGCCAGGGTGGACGTGTAGTAGTAGCACAAATTAACAAAATGTTGCAATGGCATCCCAACCCCGACTGAAGTCCGGCCGTGCAAAGAGTAGGTCTGTCAGGTCTCTAAGTTAGATGTGGTCTCTCCATTGTTTTTCCAATCATGATGCACAACTTGATGTACATCTTCCCGTCACATGGCGCGTGACGCTCTGATGGTCTACACTGGGGAACATATCTCCCTTCATATCAGCTGCCAGCCTCGCATGATTCCGCCACAATCATCGATCCTAGTCCTATGCCTTAAGGCCAAGTTGAATGACCCACGTAGACAGGTAGTCCCTGTGACACGAATTGCCATCCGTAGCCCAGATATCATCCAGCATTGCTTCCAAAGCATGCTGCCCAACCTTCACTCTGTGTCTGGCGGCCCGGCATATGGCTTCTCGACAATGCCATCATCTCCCTGGCAGTGTAGAGAAGCCGAGTTTCGCACAAAGGCCTGGTTGATCCAATCATAGCCCTCTACTCAGCCGTGGCCGTACAGCAGGCTCGACTATCCAAAGTTGGCATCGGTCTTCCTTTACCAGGCATTCTGCCCGCACCCCTGGACTGGACCACTGGCGGACATATTGCTCCGTAGCAGACACCGGTGCCTCTCCCTTGGGGACCGCAGTCATCAGCGGCCCGTCCTCCGCGTGCCTCCCACTCCACCGCCGATCCGCTCGTCCCGAGTCCGCATCAACCGCGGCGGCGCCGGTGGCGGGCCGTGGGACTCGCCGGCCGACGACAGGCCGCCACCACGGGCCGCGCCGCCTCCCCGCGAGCTCGTCGTCCTCTGGTGCGCCGTCCGCCGGGCGGGCGCCTGGGGAATCTGCGACGCGGCCGCCGTCGGGATCGGCGTGAGCTGCTGCGGCGGCGGCGGGCCCTGTGCATGCGTCGAGCTGCCGCCACCACCGCCAGAGTGGGCGACAGGTGTCGCTAGCGTGGCATGGGCGGGCCGCGCGGACCGCGGCAGCGCAGCCAGCTGGCCCGGGATCGATGTGTCGTAGTCGGCCATCTCCTCGTCCTCGTCGTCGTCTTCGTCGTCACCCGCCCGCTCGGACGCGGAAGACGAGGAAGGCGAGGACGGCGGGGGAGGGGAGTCGAGCGCCTCGGGCGGCGAGTCCAGCGCCGGCCCTAGATCGCTGCCGTCCTCGTCCTCGTCCTCGTCCTCGTCGCCGTGCGGGTCGGGCTGCGGAGTCCAGTGCACGGTGCCCGGCCCGCGCGCGTGGGCGCGGCGGTCCTGCGCGGCGAAGCGCCGGAGGTCGTCGGGCGAGGCGGCCGAGGCCGGGTGTTGGTCCCAGCCTGAGGCCGACGGGTGGGCGAGCGGCGGGTCGAGGATGGTGGTGCGGCGCCCGCCGCCGCCGTGCTGGTGTTGGCGGCTGTGGTTGTTGGTGTTGTGGTGGTAGTGGAGGGGCGGAGGCCCGAGGGACGAGGCGAGCTCTTCGGGGTCGTAGCGCTGCGGGTGGGCGCGGCGCTGGGCCTCGCGGGCGCGCTTGTCCTCGTAGATGGCGATGTCCTCGGACGTGAGGGTCAGAGTCGTGGGTGGACGGCGGAGCATCCTCGTCTGCCGGGCCTGTCTGGTGCGCTGTGTGGTGTGAGTGGGTTTGGGCAGAGTGCGGTGCCCTCGTCGAAGGCCCGTGGGCAGGGTACGCGGGTACAAGAGATGCTGTCCACGGCGGATCAACCTGCGCAGGGCGGTGCCAGTAGTGATTCTGTCACGAGGAGCGAGAAGCCTCCGAGTTGTAGGTGCCGTCGATGTCGCAGCTCGGAATAACCCAGTACTCGGTGCAAGGTCGAGGCCGGAGGTCGGATGGACTGACGCGACCTCAGCGCATTCCAGATCCACTGGTCGCGACGCGTTGCGGGGGTCTGCACAGTGACTTGGAGTGGATGGTGGGGGTTTGGCCGTAGGGCTGTTAGCGGTCTCCGCATCTCCGCACGGGGAGCTCGCCCGCCTGAGCCCGCTGTGGATTGCCGGGTTTGCTGGGCCCAACGTCATGCCACGGCAAACCTGTGACCAGTTTCCCAAATGAGCTGCACCCGATTGGACAGCCCCCTCTCTACTCGAGACCGCCCGCACCAGCGTCACATGGCCCCATGGCCCCAGGGCGCCCCAGTCAGGTCAAGTCGTGTCTACCCGCTCGACGGTGGCTGGCTGACGTGTCGATACTACAGTCTCGGGACTATATAGATTCTGATTTCTGGACGTGGACAGGCATCAGGGCATTCCGTGCCGGCTGGGTCTCATAGCTGAGGTCCCGAGTGTCACCCCGAGCTGCTCGGCATTCGGCGAGAGCGAAGCCAGCTTCCACTTGTCCGCCAATGTGATATGCACCAGCGTACTCTTTCGGCATGGCCCTCATGGGATCACTCTGCTCGGCGTGCTAGGACTCCAGCGGAACCCTTTTCTCCAACGGCTGACCTCCAGCTTCTCCGCACCGGCCGGAAGAGTGGGCGGCTCATTGACTGCAATACCTAGGTAAGTACCTACCTGGATCAGGTATGTTCTATAAGTTGGCAACCTGTGCCGTACTTCTCCTCCCAGACCACATTCGGCTGCGCCATCTCCCAGCCTCACGTCGGTTTGCATCTTCGATCCCAAGCCATCATCATTCCTGATAATCCCAACATGGCACACAACGTTTCTGGCACTCCTCAAGCTCTCTCAGGGGTGTCTTCCTACTTCAGGTTGCCTTCAGAGCTCAGGCTACAGATCCTCGAGTCTGTAATCGAACGGCCCAGTGATGGAGTTCCAATCGCCCGCCCCGGCTTCTGTGTTCCCAAGGAGGTCAGAAACATATTCCTGGTAAGCAGGCAGATGTACGCAGAGGCGGCACCGATCTACTACAGAGACGTCCGCGTCGACCTCCGGGGTTACGGGTTCTGGAGCCCGCCACAGAAGTGCGCCAATCAGTTCTTCGAGACGGCCCTCACGGCCCGGGAGTACGTCAGGAACGCCATGGTCTGCATCAATCTCGTGGACTGCTGCAACTGCGAGACGGTCGCCAAGCTGTCTCTGGGGCTGCATCAGTCCCGACGTAGACTGCAGCGGCTGGATGTGCGCATCGGGCCTGATTACCCATATCCCCCCTACGGCTGCTACGTACATCCGCCCAAGCAACCTGCCCAGCAGTTGAACGTCGGTCTAGCCTCAGGGTCCACTGCCACAGGGCCGATATGCTTGACCAAAGACCCGTTCCAGAACTTTCTCAGGTTTTTACAACGACCCGAGTTTGGGACCGTCTCCGTATGGGTGCACCGTTTCCATCTCGAATTCCTCTGTCAGTTTCATGCCAGCCATTCATGTGGGAGGGAGTGCAGAGGAGAGTGGAGGGGCCCTGGCGACTGGGTGAAGATTGACCATGAGGCCATGACTGAGACTCTGATGGGTCTCAGTTCAGATGAGCCTACCTCGAGGTTGGAGCAGGCCGGACAACCAGGCCTCACGGACCTGCTTATGGCGGGTATAGAGATGGGCCCCAATCCTCTGCGCACACCATCGCCATCAGTGCTATTGAGCTTATAAGTACATTTCATACTGGAATAAAGCTATTTAGGCGAGTAAATATCTGGAGTTCAATTGAGACTTAGGTACCTAGATCATTACTGGGGCACTCTCATGGGGATTCACGTGCATAGGCGGTGTTGAACCGATCCTGGCACAAGGTGTGGCCAAGAAGTCAGATGTTTTAAAATGTAGTAGGGTAGATTAAATGACTTGTCACTGGCTTGAAAGATAGCTAAGTTCCCACAACACATTTGTTCTGTGGCCTGCTAAACTAACTAGCCAAGTATGCACACATTCCCAAAACCCTCGCCAAGATAAAAGTCCCCAAATATGTGTCAGGGTTTGATCAACCTCTTCCTTTAGACGGAACCTCTTCCTTTAGACGGAATCGCGCTCAACCTTGCTCATCCTCCAAAGCACCTGCTAAAAGATCAGTCACCCTCTTGAACCACGATGTATTCAAGGGGAAGTGGGAATCCCTTTGCTTGGACAGGCGGCTTGGGGCATGACTTACAACAGTTATGATAGGTAAGAAATGGCCAAAGATGCTGGAGACATTGTGGATAAGGTAAAATGCTTCGCTACACCGGGAGTCAGCATATCAATCGGGGTTACATATGGACGATTCGAACTGCCACTCACGAAGGATTGTTATAATTATGTTATGGTTGAAAGGCGGAGGATATCTTGGAAATATGTTGATTTGGTAGAAATGCTTCGCTGTTGATAAGTCAGAAATTTGCTGCATCGGAGAGGATCTTGGTGGCAGCTCACGAAGGATTGTTTGTTGATGATAAATGGTAGTAGCTTGATCTGGTATGGATGAAGAGTGAACGACTGTTAAGAAATGGATTCTGATGTTTTACTCTGAGAGTGAATGACGATGAAGATTGGTAGATTGAGGAGCGGAGGAAAACCAGAGGCATTGGGACTGGTTGAAGGATTTATTAATAAAAGCGGCGGAGGCCTTGCCAGCTTTCAGGGGGAAAGTGTCACTACAAAACATCATATCCAGAAGGCGCCATGCCACGAAACCGTAGCTATTGAGTCTCGTGCAGACTGAAGCAGCGTTGGCCCGATTGTGCCCGCCATGGCAGAAGGATGCCCTTTATGCATGTGGTACTACCCTCGGAGCAATTCTACCGTGCAGAAAGTGGGCATATATACCTAGGTAGATTTTCAATCTTCTGCGCTGGAATTCCGGCACAAAATATCACCGAATCGTTCCTCAGAAAATCAATGTTCTTCTCGAGGACATAGACATCATCCAATACACAGAAACGCTCATCAATTGCATCATGGCATCATGCACTGTTTGCGCAGCCTTCTGGGGCTGTCCTCCTGGGGCTGCCATATGATATCTCTGGCATGACGGGCATGGGGCCTTCTTTGAAGGAATGACCACAAGTCCATAAATGCCTTGCTGGGCCACTGTTGAAGATGGCGGTAACTTCCGCTGGGGTGATATGTTGTGACGGAAGCAATGACCGCGAAGTCACTTGATACTGTGAGTCATCACCGATAGCAACGACAGGGGCTCCTTACCAGGAGAGTGGCCCGGATATGACAGAATCAAAACTGGACCTGGAACAGAAGACACTGAGAATTATCCGTTCAGAGGTCTCCGTATAGTACTCAGGAACCCCCCAGCACTAATACGAAGAGACGGTAGGCATTGAACACTACTTCAAGCTGCTCGCAAGCAATACATCAAATCGCTCAACTATTGGTACCTGGTGGCACAGGCCATCCCGTTGCTGAATGGCCGGCCCTTGATCACAGGCGACTGACGCGGCAATGAGTCTCTTTACGTCATGTTGCAGCCAATTTCCATTGCGGAAAGGCGAGGGCGCATACTCACCTCGCTCCGCAAATGCTATATCGTTATCCTCTTCTCACCGTTAATGCCACTGGACCTTCTCAACCTGCCGCTGAATGTCGTCCTCACAAGTATCAAATCTGCTCACTGAACCGAGATGTCATCCTAGTGGAGTAGAAGCAGAGTCAGAAGTCAAAATATCTCTGCCTTTCTCAATCTACCAGTAATCCATCGAGTTTCGCTGTCAATCTAGGCACTAAATTCAGTCGCAAACAAGCAGGCCCCAATGCCGCCTGGAGCAGAGCAGTCAACGCCAACAAGGGCTGTAAGAGAATCCCGACTCAATCACCAGTCGATCGGAGCATGCATCGCGGCGATCTGCTCGTCCGTAAGTGAGGTGCAGCCACCACACTTGCATATGAAGCCGTACTCCAAGTACAACTCCCTCGGGCCTTTGCCGTAAGTAATCGTCAACTCCTCTCCGGCCAAGATGTCCCGTGCGGCCGAGAAGACGATCGCCTTGTGACGCTGATCGTATACGTAGAGGATGTTGTCTTTCGGCTTGCACGCATGGTTAAAGCGGGCTGCAACCAAGAAGACGCCAGCCTCACGTGGCCCGGTATTGAAACTAAGCAAAGATATCAGCTGCGGCTCTTCGACTAAGGTCATAACGGACAAAGACCATCGGGGATGCGTCTGATAACGGAGGTTGTCACGATACGTACCTGTTTGTATGGAAGAGGGCAAATACACGACCGCCAATAGAAGTCTCCTTGTTCTCGTAGGCATGCATGCGCTCGTAAGCTTGCCTGAGCGACGGCTTCAGGTCGTCGATTTGGTCGCATAATGTGTCATCGTTCGCACGGAAGAGAGCTCGCTCAATCAGAATAGTCTGACCTCGGCTGATGTCCTTAAGAGCAAAGGCACCCAAACCGGCCAACGGTGATGGCTGGATGGCCAGGACCTCGTTTCTGAAAGACTCGGGGTGATCGACCGGATCGATAAAAGAAGTGGGCGATCTAGGGGAGCGATCGCCTCCATCGCCTTCAGGGCTCCTGCAATCATCCTGCGAGTTTTGCAGATGACCGTTGGCACTGTCTGTTTGGTTATCATAGCTAGCGATGCCGCAAGATGGTGTAGCAGCAGCCTCCTGGCGTTGGCTGGTGTGGCTTTGCCCTCCATGAGGCGCAAAATCAGGGTCATCCATCGATGTACTGTCGGGCGTAGTGACCTGGTTTGAGTCAGTCGACTCTGCAACTGCTCTAGCAGGCTCATTGGCTGATGTGCTGATGATAGGACCGAACGGTGTTCTTATTGTCGCATTTTGAATTGCCTTGTCCACACTGGATTTTAGGTCAACATGGGTACCCAGAGAATCGACATCTTCCTCATATACTAACTCCAGAATCAGACGGAAATGCGGCAGCCCATCCAAAGGGGGGAACTGCTCAAGAAACGGCAACTTCGCCAGGGATGCCGAGGACATAGCTGTTACTTGTAAGCAAAACTCCTCTGCATAGAATGCATGACCTACAAGTGGCTGAGGTATCGTCATAGGTCGGAGAGCTGTGTGCTGCAGGTTCATCGTGGTCAGACCTCAATAATAGGACATGTTATCATGTTGCCCACCTATGGAGGACGCAGTGTCCTTTTCCGAGATCGAGTCCATGGGTAGTACATCGCAAGTGTCGCTGGGTAGCCCATCATCGCTGGGCGAGAAACTCTTTGAAGCCAAGTTTGTGGCAGTTCCGATAGTTGCTCTAGGGGATATCATCATGTCCGACGTAGTAGGCTAGAAATCAGATGAGCGACATTGTTCATCCGGAAATACTATTGGCATACCGTGCTCCATGCCAACTTGCGAGTGTGTTGCCGTAGACTATTCTCTTGCTGTGTCACTCGGCACTCAGTGCGTGACTGAGATGGTGCGGCGAAACCTGATGGCGCCATAGTGGTTAGTAGTGATGGATGAAACTATCGTGCAAACTATTAGTACTGTGAAAAGATATTCTGGTGGTAGGAGTCGGAAAGTGAAGCTCCAAACGAAAATGACAGGCCTAAAGCATAGCCCTCAAGCCAGCGGCATGTGCATGCTAATCTTCTGCTTTCCCCCCGATGCGAAGTGTGGTCCAGGGGGGGTGTCAAATTACCTGTCAGAAGAGTTTGCAACTCCTTCTTAGTGGTTGTGTTGAGACTTTCAAAGTCTGTAGCCGCCACAACTGTTTGATCCAGATTGAGTGTTTGCACACTTGCAAACTCCAGGTATGAAGCTTCCGAGGAAGCTTCTCACAGATCTGAAGGCAAGAAGTGAAGATCAGTGCCTAAACAGAATCGCTGTAACAGAGTGAAGTGATGTGTTCCTTGGAAGGCAAGTGCTTGAGGGATCTTTTGTGAATATTACCTGACGGCGATAACCAGTGGTGGGTGAACGAAGGGATGCTCTCGTCGTGACTGCTGGATCTGGTATCGTGATGTTTGATTCCCGAATATCGGTACAAGATCGCAGATGAGGATATCATTGCTCGAATAGGGGAATTGATCGTTCTTTCCGTGCACAAGATCTGAATTTCAGGAAGGTAGTATGTAGGAGTCGCACATTCTTATACGACTATCAACTCCTGGCGCAGTAAGATGCGAAGATTAAAGTAACGAAATGATAATTACATAACCAGTTGCTACTATGCAAGGACCCGGGGTCATGAACGGTCGTTTGTTGATGCATATGAGTGAAGGGGGCATCCGCGATTGTAAGGGGTGGTGACGTATGGTACTTCCTTTGGGACTTTGACGAAGGGCCGCCTCACGCACCTCCTTAGACGCGTGATTGTTGTATACACTCGGGCATCTTAGGATTTGAAAGGGATATTTAAGATAGCATGATTCACCACACGCTGCTTCTGAATATGACGATGGAAGTCGAGGGCCAAAGTGTGTGAGAAGGAGGGCGATGGATTTGGTTCTTACACTTATTCTTGCTTACGAACATGAGCACTCAAGTTCTTTTCTTGGTAAGTGTTTATCAGATTTCATTTCGGTCGATTCTTTTGAGATGTCTGTAAGCATCAAGGGCAAAATAGTAGATCTACTGTCCACTTGAAAGGTCTACTTGAGGGCGTGCACAACAAAGATCTGATAAGTTTCATGTTTGGAGTATGGTGTTAGAGGTTGATCGATGTAGCTATCTAGATAACCACCAAAGTTGAAATCAAGCTGACGATGTCATTTGTCTCTTTTCGTTGCTAGAGAACTGTCTCCAACCGCTCAACGCGCCTTCGTTGGACAGCATCCCTTTCTTTTCAATGATACAGCGCTTGTTAGCCCCCTTTTCGTAAGAACCTTTCAGGAGATAGAAGGACCGCGAAGTGCTTTGTCGCACTTTATCCATCCTTCAGTGAATAATCCACCAGTGTCCAAGGTGTAGGTGGAGGCCGTCCGTGAGAATATCAAGAGTATTCGAGCAGCGCCTTGTCAAACAACTTTTAAGGGGCCCGGCCACCTTAGTGCCGAGATGTTACAGACAGGCCGCGTCTATTATCGATTGCACAGGGAGGGGGTCTCGAGAGAGAATATCGGCAGTCACGAAGACATAAACTGCTGGAAACATTGCTTGATCGTGTACCTTGAAGGTCTAATCGCATTGTTGACAAAACCACCTCTCCCACCAACAATATTTGAGAAGCGCTACAAAAGCGACTTTCCACCTGACCTTGGGTCAAGATCTCGCCTGGCGGTATGAGAGAAAGGACGCATGACAACGCAATAACATTATATTTACCACATATGAAGCATGGACGATAAGTGTCAGCGATTTAAGGCCTATTGTTACACTAATGTACGCGACGACATGGATTGGGACAACCAAGATCGACACGGTAGCACCAAACAACATAGCCGACTCGCCACTGATGCAGTTTTTACGCGGCAAGCCTTAGATTTAGTCTGGAAAGGGAGTGCGTGGAATGGAAAACTGGACTGTTTGGAACCAGAGAAACCAGAATCCATAATCTGTTGATGCTCACAAAGCTGTTTCTCGTCTATCGTGGAATCTTACCAGAACGGTATGATTTCATCTTCCTAAGACCTGGATAGAAGACTTTCACGAACATTGGCCGCTAAGCCATCCAGATCAGTTGCAGGAAGTTAGCAATTGGTGCCCCTGGCATGAGGTTTCCGGGTCGGCAGTAAGCCTGCCGAGCAGGTCTCTACATGTTGAATAGCTTCGCTATCTTCAAGCCCATAATGTCAATTTTCTTCATAGGCGAGACCAGCAAGTTGTTATGGGAGGTTTTGTGTGTGACAAATTTAAATCCTGGGAACCAAAAATTGAGAATTGATGCTTATTGAGTTGATATCATCTGCCGGTATACTGGCATGCCGATTCATGATCAGACTCATCTACCCCATAACGGTCCAGCTTGTGGCGTTGAACTGCGTTCCTTCGATGTCGAAGCCCACGAAGATTTCACCTTGGATTTTGTTTTCTGCACCGCCATCCGAGAGACTTCATCAGCAACGAGTTCACCTACTGCAGATGAGCTGCGATGCTCACTTGTTTCTTCTCCTTTCAGTGGCACGGTCTTTGCTCGACTTTCGTATATACCTATACTGCCACCTCTGCGAGCCCGCTCGACACTAAAATCACAGTGGCGGATGGTCTCCAAACGTCGATTGAATTCCAAACCCGGCGCTCCTTGTTCTTGTTACAAGTCAATCGCCTCAATCCACGGCGTCGACGGTAACTCCCTCTTCATCTTCGGGGTCATGACCACTACATCTCCCGCACCTCTATCGGCTGAAACTCCTTGGGCTCCTTCAGTATTTGTCACTGACGATCCCACCTATGCAGTTCGGCATCGCTGCCTAATGCTTGCTCCGCTTCGCCTACAGCGGCCACTTTGTTAAACTCGCTGCTAGGCGCATTGAGCAGGAAGGCTTGGACGTCGCGATAAAGTGAGCCTCGGAGGCACGCCCTGAGTCTCTATATTGAGTGGAAACGCTGGGTGTTGTACGAAGGAGTCATGCGCAAAATTCGGGATACCCAGATCACGGTTGGAGATTTGGGGGTGGCTTCCAGCATGAGTGTTCCTGTAGGTTGGCGTCGAGATGACATGCAGCATCTGGCATTACAATGCTGGCATTCATGCAGTGCTGCAGGCAAGTGGCTCGCATCAGGACTAGTGGTGCGGTCATGTTTCGCCAGTATACGGCTTGTAGGCATACTATCGCCAGTGCTTTTTGCAGTTGGCCGTGAGTTTCTGTCAACACTTGTCATAATCGATTGACCCCGTCCGAGCCTGAGTTGTGGGTATAGCTGCGCGCATCTCTACAGCACCAACATCCCCAAAGGTTGGAATCTCCTGTAGTGTCGATAGATACACCTAGACAATCAGTCCCATAGCGTGTGACTCTTCAAGGTGTGTACGCAGTCTTCCTAGAGGAGGATGGGGGAAACTCGTTTCGTCCAACGACGGTGTTGCTGCAGATCGATGCGTTAGGATCACCAACTGCGATGATCATGACGTTGGATCAAGGTAGCGTTGAGTTTTCCGCGACCACTCGGACCTGTTTTGTGAGTATTGTTCGCCGTTGGGGGTGGCTCCGGCAAGACGGGAGGGAAGGCTGAGGCCCTGGTCCACGTCGGCATTGTCGCAACTCCTTCCTTCACTGCCGGTGCGGCACAGAATAGATGGCACTAGTACTGCAGATGGTTTGACCAGCTGGTCAATCCTACAAGGCAGACAGACATCCTCCGGTCCAAACAGCGCCGAATACAGATGTTTCGTTGAGGAGATGGGACCATACATCGGTGTCGCAAGCTCTCAGTGCACCTGGTGAAATGCCATTCGGCTGCAAGGGCTGTGGAGAATTCAGCTGGGTCCCTGAGGGATTACAGGCAATGACTACCACCACACCAGATCACCGTTTTGTCGGATAATTCCTTGGCACAAGGTCGGTTAGAATAAATAGGATAGAGTACTGGTGCGATCGCAGCGAGCAGCTGTAATACCCGTTCTTGTACGGAATAGCTTCATGGCAATCCCTTGCGAGTGAGGCCCAGCAGGCACCCTTCCTTTCCCGCGACGAGTGCCGTGCCGAATCCTTTCGAGGACCCTTCAGGATCGGCCAGTGAATTGCAGCGAAGTGTTCCTGTCGGTTCTTTAGCGGCCCCTCAAGTGTTTGATCAAGGGGCCAGGGGCCATACCGGCGAGCGACCGATCTAGAGGGCATGTGGACAGGGTAGACTCCATTATCATAGTAATCTTTCCGGGACAAGTGACACTGTTCATCGATGGCTTCTTCCCTGGCGCACGGTTGTATCCAAGCAGAGTAGAAGAAAGGATAGGCAATTCAAAATGTATTGATGCAGTTACTTAATTTGATATACTGTACCTGCCAGCATTCGACGCACACGAGCCCTGAGAAGGTGGACTTGTCGCTTGTGTTGGAGCTTTCGGTAGGATGAACCGAGGCGGCAGCGGGAGTGCGGATACCCACATTGCTGTTCTGCAGCCAGCGGGTCTGGTCTAGACTTCAAGGGTTCAAAGAGAGGCCGTCAAGTCACGCCCTGGAAGCGAATGGTATTTTAAGCAAGGCTGAGTGGAGGTAGTATCGCATCCATGGCGTTAATTACGTAGACGTCCAACACTGGCAACTCCCGTGCAAACCTGAGCTAACAGGTAACGGGAGATTAGCTCGTGTGGCGTAGCTTTCCCGCCCCCAGCGCTGGGCTACAGGGGGTGGGCCACCACCCGCTACCGCAAACCGCCATGAATGCAGGCAGCTTCTGAGATCACAAGCACGAGGAAGATGGCATTTCGTATGAATACACCGGTCAGCTAGCTATGTCGAATATGGGGCGTGTAACCACGCTGAGCACCTCCGTTCAGAAGCTTGCAGAATGAAGAGCCTCCTATGCACCCAGGTGGGCACATATGCACATCGAAACGCCACCTGAATGCAGCTAACAATTGGACTGGGACCAATCACCATAGCAGTGGGACGGCCAAGCATCTTTCTCAGGGATCAAAATCGTATCACTAGCCCTGCCCCGTTACCACGGCATAGCGGATTGTTCAAGCAGCGAACTCCCTCGTCGAGATCTTCAAAGTTCCACGGGTCTATCAGGTTCTGGCGCGCAGCTGATATTGCTTGGCCTAGTCTCAATCAGGTAGTGAAGCCGACTGATACCAATATTAAACTCATGATTAGAAGACAACCTGCCTAGAGCGTAGATACAGCATCAACTGAGGCCTATTGCTTTGCCGCATGCGCCATCGCAACCAGTCACTCGGGATGGCTCCAAGGGATACTCTTGCAGCCCAACCTTGCTTGCGGAAATGACTAATAGTCTTGAAGCGGCAAGGGTTGTGTGATCCAGGGTCACCTGCCTACACAACGGTTTTCTAAATTGGGACGAGTGTGCCAGCATCTCGACGACTTACATGCCAGGCGACTGGGTATCAACTCGGCTCACCCCACAACATCTAGTTGGTATCTACAAACACAAGGCGCAGTACGAATCCTGGCCCCCAATTGCAGGCAAAATATTTCTAGCTTGCGTCGTGGTCCGTTTCACACGAACCTCATGTTAGTCACCGGGCTACTGTCCTTCCCCAGTTTCCGGCTGATTTCGCATCAAGCATGACGAGCAAGGGCAAATCCTGCGCGTTGCATGGAGGCTGCACAGCTCCGGCTCATCGCTAACTACCTCCTGCCAGTGGCATATTTGGCGCGGTATCGCGTCTAGGCGCTTCTGCGCTCTCAATTCCATGCAGGCTGGCAGGGTGTCACCACTCGAGGGTTCTGCACCTCAGACGTTTTGATCCGTATATGATTACTGGACTTGGAGGGCTAGGTAAGGCTTAATCCACCGCAACTTCCACGTAGTAAGACTATGAGCATCCATGCAACCAAGTATTGTGGATCTGTGAAGATGGATCTCTTGTAGGGCTGAGGCGATGCCTTATGGAATTGTAACATCATATCAGACATCTGTCAAGTCTCAGGATCTGGGATTCAATTCCATATGGGGGTGGAATAGGATATATATAGAGCATTGGGTCCGTGGATATCCCAAAGACAGCTCCAAGATATCTCATCTCACCTTTCATCAATCTACTATTGCTCGATCTACTTAGCAAACCGCCAGTAACCTAGGTGATAATCCTCGGACCATCATCCAAACGCACCTAGTAAGTTGCCCAGAGTGATGCCTTGTCAACACACATGACTCACGCTGCTCATGTGGTCTTCTGAACCCATGACTAACTGTGCCATATCCCTCGGATCTGCTGACATTGATGCTATGGCAGATCAACGCCAGAACAACAACGAAGGCTTCGACAGTCCCAAGTCTTCCGCTGTATCTTCTGACATCAGTGGGCTCGGAAACTTGAGCGGCAGAGCGACACCAGTACGAGCACGTGTTGTTCATGGTAAAAGAGAGGTGACACTGGATCAGCCGGAGAGTCTACGCAAAAGAAAACGCCAAGACATTGAGGAATGTACCGTCGACTCCAACGATTCTGAAATTGAATCAACCTCCGCTGAACAGGGAGCTGAACGAGGACAATCTTCAAATCGAGGTACTAGCATCCAGCATAACAGAGGACGAACGCAAAGTAGAAGATCACGCAGAAAAATCGCAAGAAGCGATAGACTAATTACCAAAGATCTCACAGAAAGATCAGAACGATCAGAAAGGGAGATCCTGGCCCTTGAGACCAGTCAAACGCAAACCGAGCACAGCACAGTTTCACAGTCCGTTGCGGAACCATCGTCGCAGAATATCGAAATGCCGGACTCCTCAGGGTACAGCAAGAAGGGAGACAAGAGTTCTAGCGGAGGGAAGAAGGGAGACAAGAGCTCGAGCGGCGGGCGAAAATCTCGCGAGAACTCTGCAGAGACAGAGAATACTACCGACGAGTCATCGTCGAAGAGGGGCCGGAGCCGCAGTGGTTACAACTGATTCCCACTCGTGTCTAAACAGGACAGCGAAGGATACCCTTGCATCGAAAACGGCGTTTGAGCATTTCACTTTCACTTTGGGCTAGATTTCCTTTTACTTTGTTTCGTGCCTACCTCTCACATTACGGTGGGCGGCCGCTCGCATTAATCCTCCTTTCTTAGCGGTCAATATCCTAAGGTTCCAACTCAGCTCTGTTCAATCAAAATGAACCCCTTCATAACCATCTGGATTGGTGTATGCATGTCTCCATGATCTGACCTCAAATTGATAAAGGTATGTCGATCGATGAGTCCAAGCTCCTCCCATGTGACATTGGTTCACCAGTCACGATCCTAAATCACTGTAACAAGAAGGCATCGGGTAGGTACAGTCGGTATCCGGCCTTTTTTTTTTTTTTTTTTTTTTTTTTTTTTTTTTTTTTTCTCACTGCACGTGATCGTTGGTGGCTGCAAGTAGTATCACTTAGTTTCGCCGTTTCGCACGAGCCCTTCTCTACTGATGCAGACTCTGGGACATTAAGTTGCAAAGTATTGTCGGCCAAATAAGCTTCGAGCGTCGCCGCATATACTAGAGCGGATCCATCTGATGAAGATAATACTTCACTGCTACAACTTCAGGGTGCGAGTAGGTGCATGAGTGGAGAATGAAAAGTTAGTCGGAGAGAATTACGCTTTCAATATTGAATCTGTTCATGGCCCTACGCTGCAGGGGCTTAAGGACTATTTGCGATTCGCGTTGTTGTACACACACATTTTCATTGCTACGTGCCATGTGAGACTTCCCGATGCGATAACCCATGTCGGGCATCATAAGTCAAAGAGTGTGGTGGTCTGTATCTTGTCGCGTCGATCTGGAGTAATAAGTAACAATAAACATAAATGGAGAAAGACCAGAGATATAGCAACCCATTGTATTCTATCTCTTTTCGCACCATGTTCCATCTTCTCATCATCAAGATCCCAGCCTGAGGCCCTTGGCGTCTTAATTCCGCAGATATCGAAATCTCGTTGCATACTTTTCTTCAAAGACCCTAAACAGGGGTGTAGAAAGGCACGGTCATTCCACAATCATGACAGGAGAATGTAGTGGTCTTGTCCCTCGCCTGTCGACATTTACAGACCCACCATGTTTTTCGATTCCCGCCTTGAAGGACATCTCCTGGCTTATGAAGTCCGTCTCGTACGCCACAGCTGATACAGAACTTCCGCAGTGCCTTATTGGGCTCTCCCACCTCCCCATTCGCAGGCGCGTACAATGGTTGATTGATGGCAAATCGACTCGGCGGGAGCACAGCCCAGCACCTATAGCAGCCAATCTTGTCCCAGTTCTTTTCGAAGTAGTTGGCCGCGTGAAGCACAAGGGCATGCTTGCTCTCACACGAAGCCAACTGGGGGTTTACGACTCTGTATAGAGCTCGGCTCTGCCAACGAAGCCAAAGAAGCGTTCCATACGGTAGCTCGCACATGATTCTGTCGAAAATATTCTTTGGCAGTCTGCATAACCAGCTATCTCCCATTTGCCTGTGTTCACGCCGGAATTGCATATATACCAGAATCTTGCACCGTAACTCTTCCTCCGTCATGCGGCGTTGAGTATTATGGAAGTATGGAGAGGTGTCGTTGGAACACATAAGGCAGTACAACCCATGAGGGCAAAGAAGTCCAATCGCCATTAGAATGAACCAGTCGCATTCGGCTCTGGGATACCTTTTGACGCAGATTTCTGAACCTGCAGTAGTCTAAGTGACCAATAGTGATAATGATGATGAAAGTGTGACACAGATTGGCCTGTGTCAAATCGAAGATGGAGTGAACAACTCTTGTGGCTTATAGAACACCAGTCGATCTCTGCTGGAGTATGTATGGTAGTTCTCAATAATCTTAGCTTAGGGTTTGCGAGTTCCTCAATATATGTAGAGAAGCCACTGGTGGGGTAGCCGGCT
This sequence comes from Neoarthrinium moseri, assembly GCF_022829205.1. Taxonomy (NCBI): domain Eukaryota; kingdom Fungi; phylum Ascomycota; class Sordariomycetes; order Amphisphaeriales; family Apiosporaceae; genus Neoarthrinium; species Neoarthrinium moseri. The sequence continues at coordinate 347,085 of NW_026055124.1, forward strand.
TAAGTATAGGTTGCAAGACGGAGAAGCACGCATGGCCTCGGCTGGCTGAGGGGTGCCATGGTGTCTATTCAGTCACTTCAATCTCTGTCTAAGGCATGCATACGGATTGGCATGCGAAGAGAGGTGACCTGGTGGATGCATGGTACTTTGTCGCCAGGGGTTGAGGTCTCTTCTTGGTCTTGCATCTGCAGCACACTTACAAATGGACGTTGACGCTGAAGGCGGTTCTTGTTATTCAACGTTGCACGTACGGGACGGGCCCCATGGGTCCCGAGGCAAACTACATGCTGCAGGTGCAGGTGCATGCGTGCATCTCCAATACAGAGATGTAAGATTTCCCGCACGACTCTGGGCCTATGTGGGATTCCATACCCGGGCAGTGTCTGGGGTAGTTGCGCCAGCAACCCTGCCTGAGCCCACTCCAGCAGTGTGCCTTTCACAATGCGATATGCAGTCATACTACAAGTACCAGACTGTCGGGTCGACGAGCCATTTTCCAAACTTTGAGCAGAGTGCATGATCTGTGTCACACATACGGAAGATCGCCGGCGCATGGAGAGGATAAAAAAAAAACGCGGTTCAGTTAGAGGAAATGATCGGGAATGTTTAACGATGCCCTACTGCCTTTGATCATACCAAGGATGCTCTTGCTGCCCATTGTTCACACATGACCAACTTAACACTGGTGGTGCTGACTTCTGGCTACAAAATGCGGCAGTTCAGAGCGGAGAAAGCGATCATGCCCAAGTTCAATCCTCCAGCGAGGTCCATGTGAGGTGAAAACGTGATCGTGAGATCTGCATGCAGAAGGTCGCGTTCTGCATATAACTCGACATAGCGTTGACAGGTTGTGGCCGAGGAGATGATCAGATAGCGGAAGCGACCGTGCCCTAGGCACGCTTCTGACTTGTGCCAATCAATTCCCACGTTGGCGTCTGCTGTCCTATCTGCAACCAGAAGAATTAGGTGACATCCCAACATTTGACGAATCATGTCTCGAGTTGCTCATGGACCCAAGTTGACGCAGGTTGCACACAGGTATTCACACCTCAGCGCTTATCTTTGCCGCTTAGACGCGTCTCTGAACGACCCATGGATACATATGTGACAAGCGGAGGCCAAGATATCATTCACCAAGGTCGGCTGCCGTCATGAAATATCCAATCTATCAGAAAAGGTTTGTTCACTGTGGGTCGGCCTTCGTGAGCTAACCATGGAGCATTTAGTTTCCAGTTGGCTCAACTAGAAGATGGCCTGGGCAGGTACAGGGGAAATGATCATGAAATCTTCCAGCAAGTACTCACTCACTAGTACGCAGGGTGTGACCGGAATGACAGGCACCTGTCGGTGGGATCGTACAACTTCCAACAAGTTTACAACTCAACATAGGCGATCAGCAGTGTAAGCATCATTTCTCAAGCCATGCAGATGTACGCTATACCATGGATTCCATCATAACCCCCATCTTTACTTCGAACGAATAAGCTGATTTCGAACATCGGACAGAAAGCATGATGCTTGGGCCTGCCTTAACAAGGTCAGCACCTATCCATGATTCAATCTTGTTTGGAATCTGCGGTGTGAGCATCTAAGCTTCATTGGCGAAATGTGAACCAACGGCCCCAAAGCAACGAGGCAGGCATTCTTAAGCTAATGTTGGCCATATTTTCTGAGTTGGCCTTGCGGTGGGTCATATCCTGTGGCAGAGAATGGCAGCCGGCCAACTAGCACCTGTGGAACGCAATTCACCGCGCCAGAAAAGTCAGATGACGAACTGACTGGGCATTTCCGAGTCTTGCATAGTCTTACCCGCCTTCTGGCTCATCATGCAGGTTTGTCTTCACAGCTGACTACTCCGTAAGAGCAGGGCCAAAATGATTTCAGCGGCGTAAGCAGATTGCCTCTCGGAGTTCGGGTTCGGAATTGGTTCCCGCTCCGCTGTTCTGCTACAAAGCTTGTGACCCCGCGCCGCGAGGTTTCGATGGATGAGTTCCTTGTCCCCAGTGACGTCTAGCATTGTTTATTATGGATGTGTTAAGAGGCAATCGGAGCTATAGAATATGGGGCCGGTCGAGAAGTGGATGACTAGTCCACACCAGCTGATAGCGCCGGCATCCGACGCCGCCAGGCCCTTCTCGGGCGTGCACCTGCTTACCTAGCGGAGTACCGTGGCTCTATGAGTTTAGAAACGGGACGCACTCCGACTTGCCCTGATGCCAAGGGTCTCCCATCTCGTTGCTTATGTTTCTGTACCGATGTAGCCAAATATTCATCTCTTTCTTTTCTCTCTTTTCTTCTACGCGTGGCTGCTCGGCTCCGGATCCCACGCGAGCGTATTGTGGTGTAACGTGATAGGTCATCCAAAATGGACGAGTCCCAAGAAGACCACGATGAGAGCACGGAGCAGACTCCCCTGGTAGCAGGGAGTGCCGCCAAACAGCGTCGTCCACCACACCGGCACATGCTGTCAGTCGCTTCGATTGCCTCAATTGCAAGCGTCAATGTCCCCAAGGCGCACAACGGGAATACCATCGTCAACATCTTGTGTGCAATCGCCTTTGTTGTCTCTGCAGCGGCCGGCTTTGTCATTATCCCACTCACGCAGTTAGTCGAGAACGTTGTATGTCACAAGTACTATGGAATGGGAAATGAGCCTATCGACGAGGAGCTCTGCAAAATAGAGTCCATCCAGGCTGATGTGGCTTTCGTTTTCGCCATTGTTGGGGTTTGCGAGGCGGTCGTAGGCTTTCTTGCTGCTTTCCCATGGGGAATTGCTGCCGACAGGTATGGTTCTGAGTGGCAGGGGCACATTAGCTTTGCTAGGCTTGGCTGATTAGATGCAGACTTGGTCGGCGACCTGTGTTTGCGCTGTCTCTTCTGGGCATATCACTAGGAATAATATGGGATATCACAGTCTTGTGGTTCCCTTCGGTCTTCCCTCCGAGTCTCATTGCTCTGTCCTGCCTTTTCCTACTCGTAGGAGGCGGTAATGCCGTTCTAATAGGCATCGTGTATAGTATGGTGTCAGATGTCATCTCCGAGGATAAAAGGTTTGCCTTGAACCCATCCCCAGACAAGATAGATCGCTGACAAGTGCTCAGGGCGACTGCTTTTATGCGCGCTCATGTCATTAGTGTCATAGGAAGCTTGGTGTCTCCAGCTTTATCATCAGCTATGTTAACAGTGACTAGCCCCTGGGCTGCCATGTGGGTAGGGGTTGCTTGCTTGCTGATCGGAGCAGTTGCGTTTCTATTCGTCCCGGAGACATTGCAACATAAGACTCAGAGTGATGCCGCCGATGATCAATCCCAATCACCAGCCAGTCTTAGTGGCCATCTCTCTGAAACATACGAACGACTAAAGGAGAGCCTCTCCATCTTGAAGTCGCCATCCTTGATACTCCTACTCCTTACATGCATTGTCACGCAGCCGTTCTCATCAGCGGTCACACAATTCCTTGTACAGTTCGTATCAAAGCGCTATAATGTGCCAATCAGCGCCACAGGCTATATCCAATCAACATATGGCCTAGCTCAGGGCGTCCAAGCACTAGTTATCTTACCATTATTATCGCAATTCATGATGCGGGATTCGACGCCGAAACCATTCCTCATGGCCAACGAGCAGGAACGCGATCTGACGCTTGCGAAATGGTCCTTTGGCTTTGTTTTCCTCGGTTTCTTTGCTCTGGGAGCTGCTCCGACTGTCTGGATGTTTATCTTGGGATTGTTGGTTCTCGCCTTAGGCTCAGGTTACAATTCCTTGGCCAAAAGTCTTATGTGTCTCTACGTCGATCCAGAGCATCGTTCACGCCTTTTCAGCATGGTTGGTATGGCAGAAGTGATTGGTTCGGTCTACGGCCCGCCGATGTTGGCGGGACTTTTTGCTCTTGGGATGAACCTAGGAGGAGGCTGGATGGGACTTCCTTATTTCGGTATAGCGGTCCTGTCTGTCTTTGCAATGGTGATGTTACTTTTTGTAAGTGTTCCCAAGCACCGGGAACCTGGGCCCCCGCCATATGAGGAAGGGCCACTACACGAAAATTGAGGGCTGAATGGATTGGGGTCTCACAAGAGTGATGTTATTACTTCGGGGACCTGAATCCATAATTTCACCAGTTGGATGAGCGGACAAGAACTAGTACATCAATAGTATCGGTTTTGGAGTCCGGAAAATGCTGGCCAGATACCTCTTGGCAGTTTCATGTGATTATTCAATGGTTTGGGAGGCCGAATCGAAGAAACTAGGTCTCCGTTGAGTCCATCTCCATCCGCTAGAAAAGAAAGACCGGTGTCTGGGAAGACAACGCTACTACACAACACAGCTTTTTGATGAAGGTTTTCACCGATTTTTTTCTCAGAGACTGGGCTATTATCACTTGTAAAGGTATGTCGTTGGCATGCATGCTCTTTATGCTCTACGCGCTTGTACTTGGATACGTCCTTGGTTATTTCAGACATATGTTGCACTTAGCCATCTCATTATCGTGGGAGTGGTGTGAAGAAAGCTACTCCCGAGCGACAAACAGGACTCGGCACAGACTCGATCATCGGTCGTATGTCCGAATGCCAAGCCATCAATCATCACGATGGCCATCACAACGTCCCGCCAGAAGCAAATAGGTGTCTCGACTGCAAATGGGACTGAAGAATCGGGTAGTATTTCGGCACATCGTCACCTATGGGATATGCATCACCGCATTGACTCGGCAGCAGAGCCATAGTGGTCAAGGAATGCCCGAAGGACGCCTTGTTAGCCACAGCGGTAATGCCTATCCCACTTGAACATATCAAGTCTCGCGTCCTTACTGTCAAGCAGTCCCCATTCAGTAGCCAACGCGTTCATACCCGTTACGATCTTCGCCTGCAGGCAAAATAGCTCTTGATGTGGCACGTCGCGAAACACGTGCTCTCGTGGTATTCTTTCGGAATGCATCGTTCCGAGGTGGAACAATTGTGATACGGAGCTTCTCGTCCTGCTGGAGTGGAAGGAACAAGTGGCGCAAGAATAAGCATCAGTGTCTGAGCGACAGAAGGAGACAAATCACAATCACTGCAGCATACAACAAGCTTGCTGAGTTATTCTAGTCACGGCATTGGATGACCACTAAGATAGCGCCGAGGAAAACGTCAAAAGCAGCCCAGGGTATCCCATCATACAATCATTGAAGGTACAAACATCGTGAGGCTGACACGAAGAAGCCAGCTTCTTCGTGGCTATGTTTAGTTCGCAGACTGCAAGAGGAAACAGTACTTGACATCTCGAAAATTCCAAAAGATTGCTCAAATGAGTAGTGATCGGCATAATTACGAGTTTTGGAACTTCTGGCGCCTGACAAGGTCTAGGTTTCATGCAATAGCAGCTTGGCCGCGAGCACAACGCAGGATATGGTGACCGCTCAAATGGACTGCCCCGTAGAACGATTCACCAGCAATCATGTTTCTCTCAGCAGGGATATAATTTCGAGAACAATACAGCAGAGCAGGTCTTTCTACAGACATTATCGCCTGTGAAAACATTCAGTAGATACAGAAGCCTTACCATGCGAGCGTGATGACCAACGGTTCAATTACTAAGCTAATGATGCGTGATGTCTTGTCAGTCAGAAGTTGACTCACTTCGTGTCTTCAGTACTATGTATTTGACATTAAAGGCCATGCAGACGCCATGCGGCCGCTTCCAGTTTGAGGAAGTCGTGTGACTATGCACCCTGTCCGTCGCTAGACCCCTTCGTTCTATTGGAGAGCAGCTCTTGCAGAAACTTAGGAGACAACCTGAGCTCTTTGGGGAAAGCGCGTTAGCTGGGCTAGAGACTATATCGGCTATATATTGGGATCAGCCATACTGATGTCTCCAATCGTACAATATGTTGGATGTCTCTGTATTGAAAGTCGTACCTTGGTATGACCCTGGCATACTGTCTCATCAAGTCCTTAATAATCTCAATTCGAATTTATTTCTGCGTTGCAAGTCTTGGAGAAATAAGTGCCTTGCACAAGAACCTCTTATATTGAGTCTCCCGTTCCTTTACAGCTTGGGTTGGTACAAACGCGCATTAGTCAGAATGAGTCTCCAGAAGACCTCAGAGAGGGTCAGAACATCCTCGTGAGTCTAAAAACAGCCAGAATTCACATTTACAGGCATCGTTTCTGATACTATGAGTCTTCAGACCAAAGTACAAGGCCGATGTTGGTCTTCACACTCCCTCGAAAAAGGCCGAAAAGCGAAGGCTATCTCTAGAACGACAAGAACGATATATGAGCGAACTTCCATCGGCCGGGAACGTAAATGTCAGGTTGGCTTGCCAATCATCTGCCCGATTCTCATCAGTCGAGGAGATTCAGAGGGACATGGATATGAAATTGGGAGTAATCATGAAGGAATTGGCTCGGTGAAATGATCCATGATAATGTTGAGATACCGGCACTGGATTGACAGTTCCTGGAACAGATTCCGTATCTAACGTATGTAACAGAGCTTTCAAGTGTCATACAACTTGTCTAGCTTCTCTAGAGACCCGTTGCTCGTAGTGTCTATTCCACTCCACAACCCCTTTAATGGGTTTCTGTCTTCCATCGTCTCGAGCATATCACAGCTCATAGCCCTTCACACGGCACAATTCATAGCCGACCTCTTTCCAACGCTCGTTCCCAACGCAAGGGTGGCACCAGAGCGTGTCCAGTGGGTCCACAGCTCTCTTGATCTTGCGCAGCCGATCGTAGTTATCGCCCCAGAAACTGTGACGCCAGTCGGGTTCGGCAGGGTTGTTCTACCAGTGGTATCAGTCAACCAGTCACCAGTAGCAATGCCTAAGCACCCGATCATGGTATACAAGTGTATCTCACCTCGTTCACGTAGGCCCCCATGTCCGGTGCAAGCTTCCTCAGGGGCTCGACAGACGCGTTCACGTCGACGAGAGCCTTCGCTCTGGCCGCTGGGTCTAGCGGGCGGAATGCGATTCCGTTGGCTAGACGAAAGAGTAAGTAAACACACTATTATTATAATTGTATCATGAAACTAACTTACTTGCGTGGACAAGGGCCTTTCTCCAAGCTGGGCCAACTGCATTGCCTCCACCCCTGGGCTTGGCGTTGTTGACCCCATGGCCGGCAACCAGGTATGCATTACCACTTCCTCCGACCGAGGAGAATGTTTTCCATGCCTGCAAAGTTGCAGAAGGGTCTGTGAGGGCGCCGGAGTTGAGAAGATGCGAGCCAACGTATATATCCGCGCCCGCGGTGCCCTGATCGAAGTGGCCACCGGGACCGTACCAATCCAAGAACGAGGCATATGCTACGGATGTGTTGCCGTGGACCGTTTGCGGCCACTCGGCTTCGATATGATCTACCATGGGTTTCCAGATGGCCTGAACATCCCCTGTGTTCTGAGTGTCTTGCAAGATGAAGCTGCCGACGAATGCAGAGACGTGTGTCTTGCCCCCATCAAGCGAGTTCGAGACGTTGGGGTAGATGAAGCTGTAGCCCGAGATACCCTTGGAGTCTAGGTATGCATACTGCGATAGCATGTAGCCTATCATGTCCCAGAACCAAGCGGCCCCTATCTCGTACGAGGCAAAGACAATATCTAGACTGACAATCTTGGGCGATGGATGCGTGGACATTGTGATGGAGGTCGCAACGCCAAAGGTTGACCCGCCACCCTTTTGAGAAAGCAAGTAAGCAACAGTGATGCATGTTTTGACAGCAGGCCCAACTTACACCTCGCATAGCCCAGAACAAGTCCTGGTTCTGGCACTCGTTTGCAATGACGAACTCTCCCGTAGGCGTGACCAGCTCTATCTCTAGGACTTGGTCTGCGGCGAGTCCATATCGCGGTGCCAAGATCGAGTGACCGCCGCCGGTGATAAAGCCTCCCACAGCCACTGTTTTACCACCCCCTCCAACGACAGTCTGGTTGATTTTGTCAAGCTCTTCATAGAGAGTCCCCATTTGCGTTGCACCAGCCGCGGTAACAGCATTACCCTCGATGCTGAAATTGCACCCTTTGGGCTGAAACGATGTATGTGTCTGCAGCCCTTGCATGTGATGAATCCATATTGTCAGAGCGCCGGGAGCTATTGATCTCCCTTGATAATCATGGCCAGTGCTCTTGACTACAACCCTGACGTTCTTTTTTCGAGCTGCACATACTCCGTTAATAATATGTATGAGCAGGACGGCCGATCTTGCCCTTACCATATTGGAAACTGAGTTTAATATGCTCCGGGGTGGTCGCGTTTACCGCGTAGGCAGGATATCCTGCAGGGCTGCACGGATAAGTGACATTAGGAAGACAGGAGTCATTACTGTATTGGTTCCACATGCTACAACGGTGTCAGAAGGCAATTCATTGTACTGATCGGCTACAGAGATGAAGCACTAACTTGGAGATTGGGTCGTTGGAGTGGAAGTCATAGGTGGTCCAGGCGGTTGCGACAGTTGCGCATTGATCGGCGTTGTAGGTTGGCTGTCCCGGATGGCAGACAGCTCCAGGAGGAGACGGTCGGAGAAGCACTCCTCCAAGAGACTGGTTGAATCTGGCCCAATCTGCTTCAGGTGGCCACGACGCAGAGCCTGGTGTGGCCTTGCATGGCTGGGACGAGTTGTTCCCGGCCCCGGTTGAAGGGACATGGCACAAGCTTGAGGATAAAGGGAGAAGTAGGGTAACAAGTAGTCGTGATTTGGCTGACATCGTGGATTAGCAATTATATAACGGCATTGGCTCTGAACGTAACATCGAAAATGTGCAGAGAGCCTGATGCCAAGGAAGGGAGAACAATATATACCCCAACCTGGAAAGCACAGAGAGTGTGTCTTTAACGGTCTGACATCACGGAAAACAACGCAGCTGAATCTGGTGAGAACAAGGTAATGTGGGTGACGATGTCCCAATCGGGCATTATCTCACGGACTTGATCGGCAGGGAGTACGTCGAACCGAGTGCGAGATGAAGTATGTACGTCAAGGGCGGGCGCGATAGCCTGACTATTGGGCAACTAGCCAAGGTTTTTGTTCCTTCTAATAGTTCTAGTGGTCGTATTGCTCGCTTTCGTTGGAAAAGCTAGAGCTTAGTGTGATGTTTCGGCATTTTCATGTCGACGAATGAAGGGCGTAATACGGTCAAAATATGGGGCCGGTTCCTAACTGGGACGGGTGCGCGTACCGTACCCGGATATCATGTTGCTGCTGCACATGAGTGAACGACACATGGGTTCGCATAGTCAATTGGCTCTCATAGGTTGAATTATATCAAGTCTCCCAAGACGTTGGTTAATCTGAAATTCTATTCAGGACCCCCTTACCTATTGCGAGGTTTTGCAAATCTTCTTAGCAGGACTATATTACATTTTAGAAGGTTGAAAGGTGACGAAGTAAAGTAAATCTAGAGCCGAGGACAACTCTTCATTACTGACTAGATTTTCAGGTCGAAAGCAAGTTGCTGGATGAAATCACTGTTTCTGTGGCGCCTGAATGAAGATCAATGCTGGTGGTGAGCATGAGCATTTGGTGTCGCGCGCTAGCGAGTTGGCAGAATTGCCCAGAGTAAGAAATCACTGTGGCTGTTCTGTCAAAGACGGAGAAGCCGTTAGCCGACGTGAGCATCACCAAGCACAGCCGCTGCCAATCCTTCGTCCGCCTCATCATGCGACGATAACTCCGCCACGGACGAAAAGTCGACGGAATCAGTCTTCTTATAAAATGATGGAAGAGTGGGCGGATCCCAGGTTGACACGTTATGTAGTTAATGCGAGCAAAAATTACAGCTCAGTCACAATATAATACAATGACCATGGATCCTCCACCACCTCCCTATATCGCAGCACCACCGACAAACCATCAGTCCAAGACACTGCCAGAACCCCCGTGGGTCTCGTCCTCCCAATCCGGCAGATGCAGTCCGTCACAAGCATCATCCAACGGAACAGCACAAGATGACGCGTTGATCCGATATCATTTAGACCAACTGGAAGGCGAACAGGTGCGGCAGGCGCAGAGGCGCCGTGGCTTGCGATGGAAGGATGCACCACCGGCTCACAAGGCTATCTTCATCTGTTTTTGTCTAGTTTTCGTGGGTACTTTCATCGGCATCATAGTAGGCGCTGTGACAGCGGCGACAAGACATAGCAATTGAGCAATAGAAATATCAAGTCAAAGTAGAACCCCTTACCCGTGAGGTGTTCCAAGCAGCTGGGGCGACAAGGCAGGATTCACCAGCGTGGCCGCAGAACCGACAATGCACGTATGCAGTGATGCCGAAGGACAAGGGGCAAGGATCTCAGTGTCACTCACTACAAGAGCACGGGAGCGGAGAGGGAGCGGAGACAAGTTTCGTGGAACTCAGTGAATTCGCAAAGCACAGTGAAACCTATGACCACTGCACTAGGGTATGTAGCGATCCTCAATCGGCGTTCCACGTCCTCACGACCAGGCCAGTCACGTTCCTGGTCGCTCATATGGAAAAGCTATCTCAGCTATCCACCCAATCATGCAGAAACAACCCCCGAAAGGACCTTTCCTGATACACATGACCGAAAGAGAGGGAAAAACGGAGTCGCGGGAAAACGGAGATGATGCGTAATGCGAGAATGCGAGATATCAGGACCCCAAAACGCCCCTTTTTTGTATTGAGGAACTCTTTTTGGTACTCCATCGTCTATCTGCATGCTGGATGTCGTCGGTCATGTCCAGGAGACAAGAATGATGCCCATTTTTCTATGCGCCCATGCCATCGTGAGAAAGCTTTGCAGATTTCCGAGCTGTACCATAAAGTCGTGACCTATGCCCAAAACACAAAGAAAGCAGAAGCGAAACCGTCTACTTTCTGCGGAAAGAGCAACCCTCGGTGAGTCTGGCCTTGCCACCAGTGGGCTGGCAGAGGACAGTTGTGCAGCCCTGGCAGATGACGACGGTCTGGGCGTGGGAGAAGACGGTGGTGATGGTGAAGCAGCCGGGGCACTTGACGTCCATGAAGAAGGATCGGGGGGCAGGGACCAGAGTCTAGGATCAGCCAGTTAGTATCTTCGGACGACGCGGGCTGTTGTGGTGCAGCTGGGGTGTCGGGCGCTGTCGTACCTTGAGCTTGTGCTTCTTAGCCTCGGCAGCCGGGCTGGGGTTGAGAAGGTCAACGGCGAGAACCTGTGGTGGGAAATTTTGTCAGCATCATGGCCTGGTAGCGATACACACGAGTGTTCAGGTCGTCCTGATCCCGGATCCGTCCATCAAGCAACATCGAGGCGCGCGTCCATCTGATATTCCCAGCATCCACCCCGCGGCGGCAGCAGCAGTGGCGGGGACGACAAGAAAAGTGGTCGTCGGGATCGCGGGTGGTGTCGTGGTTATCGCGGTGGGTGGATGGATGGATGGCCGGATGTTGCTTGACGAAGACGGGCGAGACCAGGGACCGGGATTCGGACGCAGGCTGCGGTTCGACTCACCATTTTGGCGGATTGTGAAGAAGGAGGACTTGATCAAGATCCTAGCGAGATGAGTTGGCTGGTGGAAATCTGGATGGATTTGCTGGTGGCAGATTTGCACTCGCTGGCGACGGATGTGAGGGGAAGGAGATCGTGTGAAGTCAAAAGATTCGAATTTTTGGTCGAGGGCACTTTTCCTCAATTGCCTAGACTCCACACACAGGAAGGCGAGAGTGAATGGCGCTAGTCAGAACGGGGAGTAGCGCCGAGAGTGGAGAAGAGGGTTTAGGGCTCGCGGTGCATTTCATTTGGGGACCTTTCTGGCCGCGTCCGGCAGCTGGCGGCCGGATCTCCAGCTGCGAGACAGCCGAAGAGGGGCATCATCGTGCACTCTTGCCGTCAAGTCCATCGCTCTGCCATTGATTAAGTGCCCATCGATTCCCCTGCCAAGTCTTGCATGTGGTTTCCCAGGCCGCTTTCATGGGGCAACAATTGTTCGATCTACTACTTCTATACAGCACAGTATACATGCTACCAGGTGATGAAATGAGTAATGCGAAGAGGACATGGTGCACCTCCCAAATACCCGACACCTAGAATGTATATATGCGCACCGGGCACAGAGAACAACCAAAGGAATGACAACTGGTCTCAAATGGACTGACTGTAACTGAGATCAACCCGGTCTGTCCAAGGTCAATTATTCAATTACACCTCTGACCTCCTTCAACCACAAAGGTAGATCTGGTTGGGTGCTTGGAAGATTTTGCCCATGCCCATGCCCATGCTCGCTGCCCACATGCAGGCACAGGCACCCATGGGCCATGACATAGCCTGGAGGCTGATAGGCATCTCCAGATCACCCGCCCACTTAGCTTTAGCGTCATAGCTTCCGCCGCTTCCCCTCCCCCCACGTCGACCTTTTTGCTTGGGTATGCAGGGACCAAGTTCGGACCAGTGAAAGTCGATGCCTACAACCAGGTCACTACAGGTTGGACAACTCGTCCTGGCAACGCCCGACAATATAGACCGACCCGAGACCTTCACGGCACTTGGCTGCCTTTTGTTCTTTGCTCATCCCCGCGTACGTCTCTCTCTCACCCGTGAGCTGTCATCGTCTCGCCCTGCCCTTCCACGCCGCCATGGCAGCTCCCACAGATCAACGCATCGCGGTGCCTATCGACGACCCAAACGCCGATACCGAGTGGTGAGCATCCTGAATTCATACCCTCGGACCTGAACCCGCCTGACCAGTCGCTTGCGCTCCAGGAATGAAATTCTGCGCAAACATGGCGTCATCCCTGAGAAGCCCCCTTCTCCCACCCCCATGATCGAGGAGGCCATCCTGGAGGGCCGAAGGATAGCGCACGAGAACAGATTGGAGGGCAAGGACCTGGACGAGCTCGACGAGCTGGAAGACCTCGAGGACGAGGCATTCCTGGATTCGTACAGGCAGAAGCGCATGCAGGAGCTCAACAACTTGACCAAGAAGTCCATACATGGCGCCGTCTACCCGCTTTCCAAGCCCGAGTACCAGCGCGAGGTCACGGAAGCCTCCAACAACGGCCCCGTCTTTGTCAACCTTACATCGCCGTTGGGCACCAATGTCGAGTCCAGAGTGCTGTCCGAGCTCTGGCGGCAGGCAGCGAAGGAGTATGGTGATGTCAAGTTCTGTGAGATACGGGCCGACAAGGCTATCGAAGGCTACCCGGACCGCAACTGCCCAACGATCCTGGTCTACAAGAACGGGGACATTGTGAAGCAGATCGTCACTCTCGTCACCATAGGTGGCGCCCGTGTCAACATGATGGAGATCGACAATTTGCTGGTCGAAGTCGGAGCGGTTGGCGAGAAGGACATGCGGGTCGTGAAGAGGAAGCGGGATGCAGAAGATGCAAGGGAGGAGGCGTTGATGGGCAAGGGCATCAAGAGCGGCAACTTGCGACATGCTACCGTGAACGATGACGACGACGACGACGATTGGGATTGAGGGCAGCTACCCTCTCACTGTGCCAGTCATCAGTCACCCGTTCAAAATAATATATAGACGGCCGGTGGCATGCTGGAGATTACCGCGACTACGGCCCCTCGGTCGAAGCCACGCGAAAGAGGCTCGTGAGGCTTGGGTGTTGAAACACAACGACCATAGGGGGCAACTGACGACGGTCAATATGCCCATTCTAGCTCGGACAGCCGATGAGCAATATTCACCCGACGCTTGTCCACACTAAGTTGTCTTCTGCCTACTCAAAAACTGTGTAGCAAATAGTCACCCGCTATACAATGGCTCGGTGGAGGCAGAGTATATGCTTCTTCGGTCTTGGTCAGCACACTACTTATACCTAGCTTGTAGAGTAGACTCGGGTCTGCTTGTGTCTCTGATGCCCCTCTAAGAGTGCGGGCTTGGTGCGGGCTTGGTGAAAGATATCCAAAACACCTTCAATACGAACTTTGGGACCCTCTCGCGTTCTAGGCACTGCATACATAAGTACCTTTCTGGAGTTTCCGGACGGGCCAAAATGCTGTATACGTTATAGTGGGGCTAGGCGTGTTCCGCAGCCGTGGCGTCGGAGCCGATCCAGGGGCCTATCGTTGGACCCACCACGGGTGTTGATTTCTGGCGCGTCTCGCCAATGCAATTGGTCCACGAGGGTGGGCGACCCTTCTGATCACTTCACCAGGGAATCATATTCCTTGCACAACCAAGAGCAGCAACTCGGGCATTCTGGTCGAAAGAAAACTCAGTCATTGTCCGGTTGCACAATCATGGCTGAAGAACCAACTCTCCCAACTCTCCCGCGCTTCCCTGCCGTGTCGTGGAACTCGGGGACGCAGTCTTTCAACAACACGCGTAAACGCGTGCGTGGGGACGGGTATGATGTCGCGGCACCTGCGCCCTTCTTCTCAAACTCGAGCGACCCAGCTGTGTTCTCCAGTGACGATGATCCCAGCTTGGAGAATTACACCCAAGGACGTCACCGCAAGAAGCGATATGTAGGTTCATGGTATCAGCAGCAACAGCTCGCGTCCTCGGACTCCGCCCTGGGCGATGAGGTGCGCTTGCCCAAGCCCACGGGCAAGCGGACATTTCAACGCACAGCCGACAGTGGTGTTTGGATGGGCAGTGATGCCTCGACGGATCTCGAGGACGCGGCCGGCCTAGAGTTGCCCCAGCCCGCCCCGTGCAGATTGCCGCAGCTTAATGTTTCCCGCCAGCCTGCGGCCATATCTGAGAACGAAGAGTTCGCACGGGATCTTGTCTACAAAGCGTTGGAGAACGGGGAAGAGGACGTGAATCTTACGTAGGTACCCCATGATTCCCCTCGATCTCATCAGCAATCATTCATGGGTTGATACATGTCCACTAACTCATATCTAGCTCTATTGGCCTTGAGGATCTGTCTAATGCCACCATCACACCCCTATCAGAATTTGCATGCATACCAACTGTCACGGAGGGAGTGCCCTTTGTGCAGAGGGATCCCTCTCTGAAAATCTATCTTGCGCAGAACCCACTGCGTCGCGCGCCTGGTGCTCTTTTCAACTTGGAGTTTCTCACAGTGCTCAGCCTCCGCAACACCAAGATCACGGAGCTCTCGCCCTCACTAGGCAACTTGCGTAATCTCAAGTCTCTCAACGTGTCTCTGTGCCGCCTTCGATGTCTGCCCGGAGAGCTTCTGGAATTGATGACGTATCCCTCAAAGCTCGAGGATTTACTTCTCGATCCCAATCCGTTTTATCAGCCCGACACTGATGACAATCCCATCCCGGACCTGGACCCCGAGCTATTCGAAGATTCAAAGGACATCATCCTTCTTCATGAACAGACGTTGAACAACACAGCGGTACTGCGAACGTGGCTTGATAAACGAGATGGTCTAGGAGATGGCGTACAGGACTCGCTCAGTGATCTCACTTCGACGTGGCGTGCGAGGATTGTAGCTCGATCACCAGTGCAATTCATGAACAGTCGCGGTGCTATCATCTCCAAGTTTCACTTGCCGAGCGCACAGAGTGACCTCAAGGTGCTGGAAACTGAGGATCTTACTCTACCGCCTTCGCTTCCTACGTCTATGGCCCACTCTTCGACAGGGGAAGCCAGCAGAGTTCCATCTCTGCTCGAACTGGCATTAAAGTCTTGTTCTCAAACGAGCCAGCTCCCTTTGTTGCCGGCATATCTTCCAGATGATGCCCCACCACATTTATCAGAACTCCTTCGCCGTATTGTGGTTCAGCAACAAACTAATGCCAACCTTGGGGATCTGCCGTGTTCCAACTGCAGAAGACGAACAATTATGCCAGTGGGCCAATGGGTCGAGTGGTGGTATACTGCAAGGGTCTCTTTGGCCACGGGCCAGGTGGGACCCATGGTCGAGGACAGTGCCAGAAAGGCAGTGCCTTACATGAAGAGAGCGTGCTCTCTTGGGTGCTTGCCACAGCCCAGGAAGGTGGGAGCTCACTTTCCGGGGACGGTGAGGACGTGCGTTACTAGCATCCAGGCGGACACCGAATAGTGAGCAATTTGACGGCACAGTGATTCAAGATCCACCATCATAGAGATCGAGCAAGGATCTAATTGCTGAAGGGCATATAGCTGTACGCCTAGGAATCTCGGAACTGTGAGAGCTGTCAAACTTAACTTGAGACAACATAGTACACATCAAATTGGAATGGCCAGATGCGTCTACTGTATAAATCTATGGTCGCCCCCGATCTAAAGCGTTTGGTCCCATAACAGCGACCATGATGATGCATCCACTGAATGAAGCCAAGAACACGAAGGCGGATCAACAACCCCCCTTCCCCCCTCCCCCCTTTAGTTACAGCCTCGCCTCGCAATCCGGGCAGAAGTCTACCTCACAGCCTGCCCTTCAAGTTGACAAAGAGGGCCTCAGCCTCGCACAGCACCTCGCCGCCCTCGCCCTCGATCCAACCGCGCACCCACGTTTTGCGCTCGGCCGTGCGCACGACCTCTGCGCCGGCCAGCACGATGCCGGGGGCCGGCACGGGCCGCAGGAACCGCGTGTTGAGGAACCCGGTCATGGCGGGGCGGCGGTCGAGGGCGCCGCGCTGCCGGTTGAGCGTGCACAGCAGGCCCGTGATCTCGTCGAGCAGCGTGGCGACGGCCCCGCCGTGCGCGAATCTCGGGTACCCGCCGACGCCGGCCTCGAGCCGCACCAGGGCCCGCAGCGTCGGCACCAGCGCCGATGGCGACCCCGGCGTCGGGTAGAACCACAGCGACCGCGGCACCGTCTCCGCCGTGTTGAGCGTGCTCGAGAAGAACTGGTCGCTGACGGTGATCCGCGGCTGTTGGCCCTCCGAGGCTGGGCTTGCTGTCCCGGAGCCCGGATCCAGGTCTCGCGTCCAGGGAGGGTGGTAGTATGTTATTGACTCGGTGCTGGGGGTCAGGTGAGCCGCGCACCAGGGGATCGACTTGAAGTAAGCTGCCGAGGATGGCTCCGGCTCCGGTCCCGGCCCTGTCGAGTTTTCTGGACTCATTCTGAATTGTAGACAATCTGCCCCCAGAACATCGCACGTTGGTCTAGTTGTCCAAGTCAGAAACAAGCCGGCTTCAATGGCTGCATTCTAGATCGCGGGGAGATCGTCTCGGTGTAGTCGTGCCGAGGTACAAGGGTATAGTGGGACAGGGGTATGAGCTAACTTGGTCTACGGGTGATTTCAAGTAGCGGTACCCTCTGGTATGAAGCAACCACCTGTTCTGACATGTTTTCAGATATGTATTTGCGGTGCGTGACGCAGCTTGAACTCAAGCTGGTTGTACTTGAGAACGAGTTCTATAATGGGCTTGAGTTGAGTTTACAGGTCTCGCCAGCGCCTGTGTTACCCCGCGTTGTGCTAAAAGATGAAGCCAGGTATAGTTTGTTTCTAGAGCAAGCAATCTTTCTGCTTTTACCGTGCCGTTTTCCGTGAACTGAAACCCAACTTCAAACTTGTGGTCATTATCAGCGATTGTCGAGCATGTTGAAAATCCAATAAGGGATTAACGTAGTAGTCTGTCCAGCTGCCACTCAGTCAACTCACCAATCATATATACGTACGACCTATAAGTATACATCTAGACGTTGGCGAGCACCCTATTGTTAGTTGCTACCCAACACCAGAAGTCTCCAAGCATGGGAGTCCTTTCTTTTTACAAGTATGCAGCCGTCGTGGAACATGGGGCGAGAATGATAGGGCGTCTAATAGTGTGATAGGCGACAGAAATATCTTGACCCTCCTGGTGAACCCGAAAAGGAGTGGTGCCTTGCAATCGGATTGGTTGCCTCAGGTACTTTCAATCGCGAAGGCAAAACTGCATGACATGTTTGCGACAACAAATTCGGAAGATGGCACGCCCCTGAATCAATGACACGGTCCGATAGCCATGTCCGACGGCGGTGTCGAATCAGCTAAGAAATGAAGCGTTACATTCCCTGGTAGGCACAGATGCACAGCCGCACCGACCATTTCATAGGTGTGTGAAAGCAAAGTATGATTGGCCGTTGGTTGGGCACCAAGTCAGGTCTGTGCAGCCCTTTTCTTCGTGCTGCACCTGTTAGAAATTACTGGCAATCCTTCTTGTCGGCCGATGGCACATGATGCAGCAAGAAACCGTTCCAGAACCTCTCATCGATCGATCCCATATAAAGAGGCGTACCTATCGGAAATAGATCATGCAGCCTTCGGTCATTCAAGCCAGACGTCTCGCTTCAGATATCTCGCACAGGCCTGGCGCGAAAATGAGTGCCTCATGGTATGCTACAGCGAGTAGAGCTTATATACAATCGAAATGAGCTCAGAGAGCCGGTTGGGCACTAAAGCTTACTCGATATAGAGAAATTGACATGTCAATTCGCAATACGAGACTGCATTGCTAGAGAACAGCGCATCAATGAGGGATAGCGAACAAAACCTAAAACATGAAGCTATAAACGAAGAGGCGTTCATCTCCGTAACACAGAGAAAAGGAAGTGAAGCCAGATGCCACATGCATTTGGCATGACTCAATACTTTAAGATTGCCACTACACGCCGCAGCATCTGAAAACTGCGCGTTTCAGTGGCGGTGAGGCGCTTGGGGCAAATTCCAGCACCAACCCAGTAAAATAGTAAACCAAACCCCCCTCTGCTCCATTCAGCAGAGGATGCACCATACTGAGGGACATTGGGTCAGTTTCTGTCTCAAAGGCTTTCATGTCTTGCTATAGTGCTCACATGGACGATTCTACCCGATTCAACACAACAGCAGTCGAAAATAGGGGTCACGTCAACCGAGTACCCACAATCTGCAGTTGGGGCCTGGCAAACAAATGTCGATAATGATGTTTCCTCCTCTTCAATAGCTCGGCATACGATCGCCGTGGTCCCTCTCCGTACGGTTTCTGGATCCGGTGCGATAGTATCTTTCATGTCGATCTGAGCTGGACACAGTACTGTTCGCCCTTGTATGTCTTGCACTTGCCGTCGAAGAGGATGACTCATGAGCAGGAAATGCGACGCTGTAGTACATGTCCGTCATTCGACTTAAGGTCTCGTGCCTTGAATAGGATTGTTGGCTGCCGGTTGGGGGGTCAATATCATGACGATCGAGGGCTTCTTGCCTCTGTTCGATAGTTCGCGTTCTTTCGACTCGAGGCCGACCACTTCCACCTCTGGGTAACTTTAGAAGAAAATCCAAGAGGCAACAAAGTTAGACTCACCGAACAGATCCCTGCTGTGCCTCGGTTGACGATGACGAGTCTCCTGAGCCTCGGTTACGCTGATGATATACGCCCATTCCAGTGGAGATATAAGCCGAATCTTGCGTGTCGATCTGCTCTGGCTCTTCCTCTATGGGCTTGGGAGACTGATAGTAATAGTCAACGTCGTCCACCCCCTGGGAGTTGGTCCATGAGCCTGCAGCGGTGTTGTTATGATCGTGGTAGCCTGTCCCCGGATGACCGTAATACGAGAGATACGGATGCTGACCGACTGCAGTTTCAGACCCTCCGTCCGTGGGAGAGTGGGATATGTAGTAGCTGGTGCTAGCATCTTGATATTCAGTGGCGTGGGACGTCTCATTGGACAGATATTGATCATCCATATAGCTGTCACATGTCACAGCATCCACAGCACCGTAACTGTGGGGGTCAGCGAAAAACGGGGTCTGAGTGCTTGTGGCTACGAACTCGTCTTCAGGCCTTCCAGAATATCGATGAGAAGACGACCATGAAACCTCATGGTTCAAAGGCTCCGTCGAAGGGCATGATGAGTCATGCGAATCATTAATGGCCGACGCCCGCCTGGACGTGCGCCTCTCGGGACTCGAAGTCCTCGTCCAACGTCTGGATGCACGGTTTGCCATTTTGGTAGTCGTTCCCTTTGTTTTCAGTCGGTCACGCAGCGAACTCCGAATACAACCGCGAGGCCAGCGCAATATTAAGGGGCGTCAGAGAAAAGAAACGCAAAGCTTTTATTGACCACACTTGATGTGATCAAGAAGAGAAGCACAGTACTGCGGAATCAAGTGTTACCCAATTTCGCAGCATCTCTGATAGCAAAGCAAGATGATCATAGTCCAGGTTCATACGCGGCGCCCCGATGGTTCCCTTTTTCATTGTGCGAACTATGCTACCCCTAAGACGACTCGAAGCAACATAAGGCGACCAGCAGGGATAGGGGGCAGCCGTGTTCGACCTCTTGGAGCCAACCACGACATTATGGCAGACGTGGATCCAATCTTGAAGCCCTATTTGAGTGGTTGACCTTCAAGGTCTGTCACGGCAGCCGTGTTAGACTGCTGGGGTCTCGGTCAAGGGTTGGGCATTGACTGGCACTGCACCTTGGATTCAAAAGAGGTTAAATGGACCGAATACAGGAAAGGGACCCGAGCGACAAAGGGCGACGAGTGTGCAGTTGCCTTCTTCACCTTCATCCGCAAATGGAACGCCATTCAAGTATCGGGGCGCGCACTGCTGACCGCCGGCATGTGTGAGTATGCATGGTCCAAAGCCTGTTGTCCTCCAACTAAGGAAGGGTTGTGGGAGCTACGTTGCAGCCCAACAGAATGGTCCCCCTAGGAATTTCCGACCAAGAAACTATCAGAGCCGCAGTATAGGGCGCTAAGGGTCTGCTGCCAATTTTTCTAGTACGAGAAAGAGCTCGGGATTGAGTCCAGATTCAAGAGTCTGTCCAGCCTCGACTCGAGGGGACGTCGGTAAGGCAGTATGAGCCAGGGGATTTGAGAATTGGAAGCATGGGATGTTCTGATCTTGTCGACGAAAGACTTCAGGATATGCTCAACTTTTATTGTCTCGGAGGAATTGGTTCCCAAGAACACCGTTGAAGCTACCTCGTGCGCTTGCTGCAACACGATCGATTCGGCCTTCATTCCAATGCAAAGCAGCAGCTGATCGACATGAGCACGTTGATCTTGACACGCCATAAGGCTGGCTAGAAAGGGAAAACAGGTCGCATGGAAGGAGTCGGGCGCTGCTGCACGATGGATAGACCCGCTGCAAGCCACTACATTTGACGAGCCATGGGGCATCAAGTGACTCTACCACAAGGTGATTCCCTACCGTGAAGCATGCCACCAACCTCACCAAAAGGCTGCTAAAACCGAAGACTACGAAGGCAAATGTTGCACTGTTGGTAATCTCAGGGCCTATCTAACTACACGAACGTCAAGGAGACGCAAGCATCGTTGCCCAACGAAGGCCGTTGACAGTCGAAGCAAACCAAAGGTCTCAGTGCTACCTGAGGGGTATGCGCCAGCACACGTTTCAGCCTCCGCCAGTTTAAGTCGTTTGGTCTAGACTGGTGAGAGCTGAGCTCAGTAAAGCATGTGACCTCGTGGCATACTTCCTGCAGTAGAACACGACACGAGTGAGGTGGTGCGTACCCGCATCCCTGATGTAGGACTGATACGTGGTGGCACGGCTTGTTGATCTACTTCACTGTACGAGATCTCAACTCCTTGATACATGAGGTTAGAGTCCAGAAGACGGTGGTGTGTATATCCTGGACGTAAGCGCTGCATATCCTGCTAACTTTACTAGTCCATTCCTACTTGCGATAAAGTGTCTCTTAATCCAGTTGAGACTGTCGCCGCTCTCGGCTTTCTCGCTCGGCTCTCCTCGGTGCACGGAAATCGCCCAAGATGTTGTGCCTGTCAATTGGGGAAGGAGAAAAGCAAGCATGAACAAGCTGTGTGGCCAAGACACCAGCGGAACAAAGTCCAGAGCCACACCAACGGGTGCTGTGTCGAACCCCGCTGTCCTCGTCGGGAGAATACCAATGCAGCCGCACGCATTGGGGCCCCTTCTCCACTTTGTTCTTCATCCAGGAGAGGGCCAACTGCTGTTGAAAACAACCTCGGTCATTTATTTTGCGGCTCATTGTACGCATGGCCTGGATCTGGAAGTAGGTATTGCTGTCGTCCTCACCGGTCTACTCTAGAGTTGATTGGTCACGTTACACGATGAAGATGCTGCGCTGCTTTGCTTACTCCAAGACCAGTTTCAGCCACTTTATAGGATTAGAAGGGGAGCTCTATTCAATACCCGACCAACTCGCCCTTTTCATTCCAAATTGGTAGAGCCTCTATTCATTCTTACGGTGGAGCCCCTAGGGATTGATCGCTAACGCACGAGAAGCACGCAATGAATCCATGCAGGGTTAGTTCAGTATAGGTATGGTGAAGTATCGGCCGCTAGATCTCCTTATCTATTGACATCCGTGGGACTAACAGGATGTCAGCGCCGCCAGCCAGCTCCGCGGCACATCCCCTCCGTGCATTGCTACATTGATAAAATGGGTCGGACTGAGGTCGGTACTGATGGCTGAAATGTATCAGTTCATCTGTTTTGTAACTTTCAGATGCTATGAGCCGAGAGGCCAGGTAAAACATTCTCAATTGGTCGTCATTCTTCTTTCTAATCCCTACCTAAATACACTCTGATCGACACAGAGTGTCATGCCTGGGAAAGGGTGCCGTGGGGACGCTACTTGTTGGCAGATCTCGTGGCACGCTTGTTCGGATCTTCACCTGTGCAATGGTGTGTGTCTTGGTCAGGCTGAGTAAACCCCTGAAGAGTTGAAATTCAGCCCAACATCCCTGGACCCGGAGGCTCTGACATAGCAACTCGAAAGCTTAATGTGCATGGCCGCTGATTTGAGAGATGGTGCCTTGCTTCTTGCAAGTTCATCCAACCGTTTTGAACCTCCCGTCACCACCAGGTTCACCGTTCATCGGCCCAAGGATCTGAAGCTTGACCGCGGATTTCCAATCAATCTCGTCCACATCGGCTGTGACATTCTCCAGGGCGCCTTGCGAGGCATCCTCTTCCTGGCCGATTTCTTTATCAACACCAATAGGCTTTTGTTCTCAGTTGAGTGACACTCACGAGAACTTTAGCTGTCGTTGGCCTTAGGGCGAAGCAATGCGTCGAACAGGAACCGAGCTATGAATATCTTCTGAGCACGCGGCGATCGTGCCGACGCATGGTACCAACCAAGCCTTGTCACTCAACCGTGTCATCGTCTGACCCCCCAACGGGACTAACTCTCATATTCGGCCTGGGCCGAGAATGCTGTTACCTTGTGTCTCGTACTTCGACAGCCTTAAATTGGATCCAACCATCCTATTGCTTTGAAGCTACTTGATTTCCGTAGGGGCGGTGGGGTCATAACTAACCATGTAGAGTGTGCCTCGCCCGAACTCGCCTATGCTACAAGCGCCATTGAAGAGTCAATACTTGCAATGTGCAAGAAGCCCTTCCTTTCCGAGGGGTCTCCGACTCCCCGATACCGCCCTGAACACGTTGAGGAAAATCTTGGGAGTGATCTGTTCTCTTCACCGCTACGATCATCACCAAATACCCAAAGCCAGCCCAAGGACTTGCAGATCAACACCATCAAACCGGTGAGGGGTCGGCTACCTTGGGCAGCAACGGATACACGACGATGAGGCTCTGCGATCCAAGAGCTGGGTTCTCTCTATAGTGTAGCTTCTTTATTTTTCCGCGCTACTTGACGAGACATCCTATAATTAGTCCAGTCGCAGTTTGGAAGTATCGTCAAAAAGACTTTGAGAACAACCGGCACAAACTCCTTGACGATTGTTCAAACGATACTGCAATTCAGACTCTAGCCATGCTTTGCCAGATTTGACTGCACACCCCATATCTGCAACCTGCTCTACACTGGCTGAACCACCAAGCGAGTCACTCTGAGCTGTTCATATATCCCCCTTGATCCCACAAAGTCCGAAAGGCACGTAACTCCACCGACCCAGCAATAAGCAAGACATCTTGTCGACATGACAGAACCTGTCCATACTGGAGGCGAGGGTGCGTGGGTCCTTGTATCAAGGAGATGTAGTGATACTCCCACACCATCACCAAAGGCAACAAATGGAGCGGATATCCTCATCCATCAGGTAGAGCAAGCGGTAAATGCAGATGATCGTCTAGACTTTGCCAAAGCCACCTGTCCGTCTGGAATCACCACTACACGATTCTTCGCCGAGCGCGGCCACCCTCAGCTGGCTGAAAACAAAGATCCAGGCTTGGGAACGGCCCGATCGGACTGGATAGAGAACTCCGATCTCTTGTACGACTTGGTCACTGACGTCTGCCCCTTGGTTGGATCAAATACCACACTGGGTTTGGCAATATCCAGATCCAATACGGATCCACACGGGAACGTAGCTGCCACCGTGGTTGGTGATAAGCTTGGTGTGGCTAGCCAGTCGCATAAAACACCGCACTGTGGCCTAGATCTTGTGCGAGTCGAAGGTGTGCCAAGCACCGGGATGGGCACATATGGAGGTCGCAGTATTAGTCGGTTACCAGTACTACGCTACACAAGACTCAAAGATATCTGCGTTCTTCCAGATGAAGCAATAGGGGGGCACCCTGAAGAGATGTATGGCTGCGACACGAAGCAGAACACATATGACCGACATGCCCACGAGTATCTCCCAAATGATTGTGGGAATACCACCCTCAACGCTTCAAGGAGCACCTTCGTCTACGATAGGGCCCAACAGGAGTGTGCTCGAAAGGTCTTGTCTGGGCATGGGCCGTCAAGCAGTGGTTGGGAAACTGAAGGTTCTGAATCCGAGTACCAACCCGTCTCCGAAATTGGGTTCAACGACTACGGTTCACGAGACGATTCGGTTGTCTTGGTTGGTGATTACGTAGTTGTGGATCATGGCTCAACGAATGCGGACTTCTGTCCTGACCATGTTGTCCATATTGGCGATTATGCGGGAACGATTACTGAAGCAAACGCACCACGTAAGGATTATTCTACGACGGCAGCCAGCCAGAGCTACTGTCTGCTTGGCATTCCGACGCGAGAGACAACACAGGTTGGTTCTCTGCTTGACTTGACAGCCTTGCGGAACTCGATGGCATCACTCAGGGGCCTGCGCGAAGTTGACGATGACCCCTGGAATGTATTCAGTAGGGAGACATTGACACGCAGCAGACTGGCGAATGTACTGGCTCTAGCCACTCTGCGCCGTAACGACTTCGGCGCGTAGCAGGCGGAATTGATAGGATATTAGCGAGGTCTAGGGAGGCGATCGCGGAGGGTTGCTCGACTTCGAGGAACATTGTATTCTTGGTGCGTGTGTTGATGCTGTGTAAACCATAGGTTTCCTGTAGATAGAAACTTCTTAGCCAGGATACATTGACGACGGGCTTTCAGGTTGGAACCTCGACACCTTTATCATGACCGTGGCCAAATCCTACGTTGTTTGCTTTCTTCGATCGGAGTGTAGTGGCGCGTTGATTGAATTCGCAGCTTGCCAATCTTGCGATAAGTTTCAGCGTGTCGACTGCCATCTGTCGGCTGTAGAAACAAGCTGATTATGGGTTCGCAGGTGTCCCCTTAGAGACTCTGCATTTTAGATTCGGTAATTGACTTGACGTTCGTGTCCACGACACCATATTGCGCATGGCTTCATCGAATCCAGGGATATAACCCCTTGAACTGGTCCTCTTTGGTAGTTGTAGTTCCACTTCAAAGGGTTCCAGCAGGTAGGTTGGCAGGAAACATCGAGTTCATGGACTCTGAGGAGTTCGTGGAGCGGTAACTGCACGCCACCAGCAACGCGTGTTCATCTGACCTGCTGCCCAGGTATGTTTCGGTATTGAGCTCGGTATCGACAGGAGCGTGCCTTCGTGGTCTCCAGGAGAGTGGAAGAAGGCTCTACAGACCCTTAAGAAAGGCTGAACATTGGATAGTGGTGTGCCACGGGCTCTAGAATGGTGTCCCAGTGGGTATTTAGCGACAAATGCCCTACGCCAGGTGACCAAAGCCTTGTCCATGGTACACTGCAATAGCAACAAGGAACCAACTCGCTACGAATACTGCACCCATCTCTTGATACACGAGATTGGTCAGCAATGACTACGTAGCACTGCTATTTACTGCTAAAAGGAGATGACAACCGCTGCTGTGGTGCACACATCCATGCAGTTGGCGCTCCCCCGGGCTTCGCCCTTACGATCGTCTGACTCCTATGCCCCAACAGTCCTGAGGGAGCCCCTGAGAGTACATGTGGGCGCATACAGTCTTCTTTCACCCTTGACCCAAGAGTCTGGGTATCAGGGGATAGCCTCCAATCGGCCCATTATTTACATTCAGTCATGATTCCGTCAAGGACTCGTCTCCCGTCGGCATCGTCTCAGATGTCGGCATCAAGACTCTCCGATTCTTCGGTGAGGGTCCTGATAACTTGGGGGCTAGACGCATGATCGTCTCTCGGGTCCAATGACTTCGCATCCCGTGGTGGAGACGCAAATATGTACGACATCGTAGTTCGCGCACGCCCTAGGTCTCGTCAAGGGCACCCGGCTCTGCGGCTCGTTCTATTGACCCTTGAGAAGCAATGTACCCACAGTGTGAAGTACGGTACACGAAACAATGTTTTAGTCGTACAGTAGAAAAGTTCTCGATATAGTTTGCGACGATAATCGCCTTGTATAATGCTGCAACCTTTGAATGATTTCTCAATACCATCCATCACGCCTGGCACCTCGCGATCGAGGATATTACGCATGATCAGTAAACAAACGCTACGCAAACACGGGCCTGTTGGCCGAGACACGCAGGACTTGTATTGAATCGAAGCCTACAGGAGGCGCCTCTCCTCATCACATCCACTTCAGTTACGACGACGGGGTCCTTCATTGGTAAACATAGCATGTACGACAGGAAGCCCACCGAAACAATAAAGCCTCGACTCGACCGTCATCTGGTTATGTTATAATGGATGCGTCGGGGTTTCATCCTCATTGGTGCGTGTCGCGCGGTTTAATGCCTTTGTTGATAGGGACTGCAGCAGCAGGCAGTCCCCCCTCCTTCTGACCGAGGAGCCGTGTCGCAGAGATGTTCCATTTCGATCGAGGTGCATGCACGTGGCGCCCTACGGTCACGGGATCGGATGCAAGAGGAAATCACAGCGATATGGGTCTCAACCGGTCAGCAAGAGTTCAGAGCCGTTGATCCCTTTCTATAGGCCCCCTTTGGGAGCGGGCCATCTCCGTGACGTGCTTGATGGAATTGTCGACTCAATTGCGACGATGGGTGGTGGTGATGCTCCAACATAGTCTCACCATGTAGGGAACTCGGCTCAATAACCCGCACATGACACGCAGCCGCATGAGTTCCTCCCGCTATCTAGTTCATGCAGGCTGAGGAGAATAAGGAAAAGCTCGTAGGAAGCCCATGCTGCTCACACGATATGCTCATGGTTTTGCTGGTTCTAGCTGATTGGTGCAGGTCAACGTGCAGTCAATAACACGTCATTGGCCCTGTGTTCATTTGTTGGCGCTAAATTGCAGTGAAACAGCAGGTGAGTGTCCACTAAACCCGGTGTGGGACGTTGTGGAGCCCAGGGACCTCTGCCGGGAGCATGGCCTTCAGGCCCCCGAAGAGCCGCATATGGTCAGTATACGTATCAGGGCACCCTATGGCACCATTAAGTTCTACAAGGGCCAGGGGCATCGGAGACATTCATGAATTGCTTCAGATCCTCAAGTGTGCATGAGAATCTATAGCTGCGAAAACTCGAATTTGAATTGGCCTCGCCCTCAACCTCCTTCGGCTCGGAGCAAGCGCCTGCCAGGCATCCTAAGCCACTTGGCTTACAAACAAATCCGTTTGGAACATCAATATCCCCTCAGGTCAATTCATCCTTCGTATTGTGATCTTCAATATCTTTCGTTGTCTTATCGTCAACGCACATAGCGATCCGTCGTTCTCTCACCACTGCAAGGCTTTGCAACGAGATAAACAACAGCGCACGAGCGTGATGTCGGCATTAGTCAAATGGCTCTTTCGAAAGCAGTGTATGACCTTCATGTAATCACATTTTTTCCATTTCCTCGAATAAGTGTAGATATTCAAGCTGGCACATCTCTTGAGGAGCACTCTCTACGCAGTTTGTGCATGCTCTATGGCTACGTTGATCCAACCACAATGGAGACTTGGCTATCGAGTAAAATGCTTGCGGCAGTCGTTGTGCTGATGGAAACTTCATGCCTTCATTCAAGTGTTACTCTTCTTCTTCTACTCCTATATCATTCCCATTTTCCCCTTCTTACTTGTCCTTATTATTTCCCGTGTCTCAACAGGGAATCATCTACATGCTCTTTAATTGGAACAGTGTATCCAATTCGCCCCAGTCCCTCCAATGTCACTTGATTGATGGCATTGCGCAGTCGAGCCCACGCTTCATTTTATAAGTCCTAGTCCTCCTCGGACTCTCGCACGTTTATTGGATATTCGGCGCCGCAACGAAGTGGCTGGCAATGCTCTTGGTATGGACCATTCAGTGGGTATCGATATCTTACTTCAAGCCTTGCAAAGACTGATACGAAACCCGTTCCCTAGGTGTACCTGCTTATTCGCTTTGACACGCAAGTCTTACAGAGGGTTGCCTGGAAGTCGTCATGGTCGATACAGTTTTCAGCTTCAATAAAAAATTGAGACGTTGCCCTTATAGTGGGATAGAGTATGAGCCTCAAAGACCGCGTCTGTGTTGTCGTCATGCTTTGGGGCTTATTGGCTACAAAGCTGACATTACAGCGCTATTGGCTCAAGCTGATGTCTATGCGGTGCAAAGGGTTTGCACTGCACTCATAGCCTGGGCAAGACAGAAGAGGGACAGATGGTGGAAATCGTTGTCCTGACACTGAAACCTTGGGGCCGGATCTACGCTGGCAGAGCTCTATTGTCTCCCTTGCAGAATTGCCGTAGGCGAGGCGTCATGGTGAGGCAACGGGTTTTGACACCAAGCGACAAGCACGGCGAATTTTCCGTGAACTAAATCGGTTCTTGGTAATGATGCGAGGCTGACCTCACCGAAATTCAAGTAAGCCACCACAAGCCCCGAACAAAGTGCACTCTATGCTGCGCTTGCAGAGAGCTATGAAAGTACCCTTCAGCCTACAGGGTTCTTACACAGTGTGGTTCTCAAAATCTACAAACCTATAGGACTTTGAGGTTCTCAATAGCCGTCGCCTCGCCTATATGGCCCAAAACTGGCGAAGTGAAGCAAGACACATCTGCAGAAGGCTGGATCCAGCTCTGAGCTGTCAGCGCGTCTCGGGTTCTTTTGGACATATCTCCCTGTGGCTTCACGAATCTTCACAATTGCACGACACGAGACCACATAATTGTTTGGTCAGCGAATCTGACCTTTGTGCTACAACAACATCGCAGAGTGCCACACGATCGTGACGAGATCGCGTGTCCTGGTTGAAGAGGTTGGCCTTGCGGGCGGGGTCCTCCGATGCCCAAATGATCGCCCAAGCTGAGTGCTAAGGGAAAGGGTACTATGTACTATGGTACCAGTGATCACATTCCAACTAGCCTACCATACCTTGCTTCTTAGCTAGATTGGTAAGCCAAAAATTCAGCCCCCAAGCTGCAGGCTAGATTGTTTGGAGGATTCCTTTGTTCTCATGCATCGCGGCAAATACGTCTATTTTGGGCCCAACTTGAAGACACTCAAACTCCTGCATCGCTTGACAGGGCAGTCAATGAAGTGCCGTTATCCTTTAGGTAAATTTGGATCGGTGGATCAGCCTCAGGGGTTGCTGCCCAAACTTCAGTTCTTGAATGCGTTGTCATGCAGCGCAGCGCTCTTAGAGTAAAGGAGGCATCAGAGACGAAGAAACTTAGGCAACAATTGCAATGCATGCGGGGCAGCTTGGACCAGGGATACATACTAGTTGAAGTATTGATACTGTAACTATAGGTCCTGTATTTCGTGAGCTGTGGAGAGTACCAGATAGTGTTCGATGGCTCTGTTCTAGAAACAGGTGACCACGGGTGTGCCACATGAATTGACCTGCCCGAATTTCAACATCCAATGGGGTCGCTATTATGGTCAGGTGGGGGATTGAAGTGTGCTAACATATCGAGGCAGAACCTGGCGCCATCCTACTTGCACCAAGTTGTGAATTACGATGGTTACCTAAATTTCTCCCGGCTATTGCAAATCGCCAGATTGCCTAGAAGAAAAACGAACGCAACCCGCTCTTCTTGTGAATCCGTCCTAACCCTCGCAGCAGCAGTAAACCTGTGAGTTCTAGGTGTTCCAGGAATCGGGCCTTTGCCGCTTGTCTCTTGTCGGTGGCTGACTACGACCCGTCGCACGCCGCCCATGAATAGAGAGCGAGGTTGCCTAATTGTTGTTTCGAGAAGAAGGTCTCCAATGCGACCATACTCACCGAAAACCGGAGAAGCCCCGCAAGTATCTTCACCGAAAGCAATTGAAACCGGATGAGTGTCGGGTTGGTAGTCTCGGTTGCCTTACTTCATGACCCCGCTCCATCAATCCTGCTTTGGTAGCACAGCCCACACGTATCAAAACACTAGGCAACCATCTAATCACTACCCGGGATTGCCCATGCGGACGCCTCGCCGCCTTGTCGCAAGAGTATGCCCTGGCTGTTTATGCGCGCAGTGGGTCGCACATGGTCATTTCGCAATGTAGCAACTTGAAGCCGAGCCATTCTGGTATTCAACTATGCTAAAGTATATGAGTATTTGTCACAAGAAAAAAAGAAAAAAAAAGGGAAAAAAGAGGGTGACTGGGCTGCCACCAGTTGATAACGTAATGACAAAGCCTCTAGCTTTGACACTTTGTAAACGTAGGGTTCCCGTGAGAGACCATTGAAGGTGCGCAGAGCATATGGGTAATATCGTGATGAGCACTGAAGAAACTCGTAAACTGGACAACGTACCGGTTTCTTCCACGCTTGCCCTCGACCGATGACTCTGCTAGTAAGTAATGCTGCCGTTCGCCATCACGGTTGATTGACTGCTCGAATGCTTCCGACCTCTGAGACCATCCGTGTCTCGCTGGTGGTGGCGCTGGCGGGTTCTGAGTGCTCAAGTTCCAAGTCTCAAGCCTCTGAAACGTTCAACATCTCTACATCTTCCGCGTCCTTTGACAAAGGCTCGACCTCTCTTTCGAATTCGTTGACAACCCCAAACTGATGAATTGACTCGTCGTATGTCAGCCACTTCCCCAGCTTGGCAATGCGGCACCCAAGCCATAATATCCGTTCTTTCCTCTCGTCAGTCATTGATGCCACCTCGAAATATTTCTCGTCATCGTCAATCTTGTCATTGGAGAACCAATCAACAGGGAAGTATTTGTCCACCCACAGTAGCCCTTTCATAGCAAAGTCCTCAGGAAGTGGCCTTGGGAGTTCCTTCACAGGCCTTGGGAAGTTGTCGTTGTGAATTCGGTCGTAATCTCGATATGACAGAAGCAAAGAGTTGAGTAGCATGGAGACAAGCTTCCAGGGGAAGGTTTTGTCGATAAAAGCCATGGCGCCGGGAAAGAAGGTCAAGTGACGCACAAAGACCAGGATGGAGTGCAAAAACGGCAGAACATTGGGATCTGCGAATCTGCGAAAAGCGACCTCATATGTCCCTTGAGCTAGGTGAAGGGCTTGCTCAAAAAGCTTTCCTGGTGTCTGGTCCAGTTCTCCCATATTCGTGTCTGTTGCTTCATCTGTACGTTGCGGCCGGATAATCTTGAATATCACGTTGTCCTCCTTGCCGTAGGCCAGCAGAGCACAGCAGTTCGAGATCCCAATGTAGTATCTAAAAAGTCAGCATACCTCCAGAAGAACACAATTGCTTAGTGCATACCCAGATTCCATCCACCGTCGAGTGGTTCTTCCGATGTGGGTATTTAGATTGTGCAAAAACTCCTCCACTGCAGGCAGGAAATCGTCTGCGCATTTTCCACTAAATAGAATGCCATGGGCCTTGACGAACGAGGCGTCGATTGCCATTAAACGTGAGTGCTGTGTATTGCTCACACTCAGAATAGGGTCGAACAGAGTCATGATTGATTCGCGAGCCGATGTAAAGGGGATTGGCACACACAACGACTTTGTGTAATAGAATAACTGCTGCAACGCGTTGGGTCGAGCGAGGATGGCCAGGTGATGGTACAGGCGGCCAGTGGTGGGGGCCTTGTCTGACGCTTTCGAATACCAATGGCGCGAGACAGATGTCCATACTTCCCTATCACGAATATCATCATCCTCGATAGCCATCCTATACCTGCCCAAATCCCCGAGGCACTCAATCCAGGTGTCCTCAAATGCCGGCACGGTCTCGTACAGGAGGGCCATCATAGAGTAGGCCAAATAGATGAACGTCAACATGTGTTCAAGAGACATTGGCAAGCGGTGCCTTAAAAGTTCTAAAAAGGAGTGAATACCGTGCCGCCACATCCTTGCCGGCATTGCATACTTTGAGGCAAGACGTCGAAGGGCTGGGCTGGCGGACGGGTGTTGCGAAGCCAAGAAGAAATCGTGATGCTCGTGGAGGAGGGTCCGGTGTAGGGCAATTAATGCTTGCCACTGCTCATTATTCAACTTTGCATCATTCTGTGAGCTTTGCGCGTTATCCACTTCAATACATTTCGATTCGACCATGACCAGGCCAGCATAGATCCCTTTGACCTCGGCTACCAATTGTTCCTGGCTGATGGGCCGGGTTTCTGGCTGCTTAATGAGAGCCGTAGGGGGCTCTTCGTCGACCGAGACATCCTCGATCGACGGAGGATGATTACGTGCCTGGGCATAGCCATCGCCTTTCCTAGGCTTCCCTGACACCTTTGGGCGCGTTGAAGTTGTGGTTTGAGCCGGCTCGTCACCTGGAGTCCATAGTTTCTTACCCTGTGTTTGTGGTACTCTCCGGCTGAAGGCGGGATCAGGTGTCGGTCCTGTGCGCGCCCTGGACCGGCGAGGAGGACTTGTAGATCTAGGCCGAGTTGGAGATCCTGATGCTATGGCAGCTTTAGAGGATTGGTCTTCCACAGGACTATCCCGGTTCACGGTGGCATCCTGAGCAGACGGGGTGTTATTCTGTGCCGAGTTGTCCATCGGCCCTGATTGGGCACTAAGTGAGGACATTAGCGCAATATTCATCAAGTATATAAAGTGGTCAGACTACCCTCGCCGCTGGTCACCAATGTCCCTTCCACGACAAGC
The DNA here is from genome assembly GCF_022829205.1 of Neoarthrinium moseri. Taxonomy (NCBI): domain Eukaryota; kingdom Fungi; phylum Ascomycota; class Sordariomycetes; order Amphisphaeriales; family Apiosporaceae; genus Neoarthrinium; species Neoarthrinium moseri. Next base: position 380,021 of record NW_026055124.1, read on the forward strand.
CTCGATCGCTGTCTTTAGCCCTTTACCTCCCACGAGGTCTGCGTGCCGGTCCAGTACATGCTGCCTAACCCGCTCGTCAACGTTCGCAAACTGCTCATTGCATCCGTCGATGCTGCATGCCAGCTTGGAAGTTTTCCGCAGGAAGGCTGTAAATGAGGAGCCGAGATCCACGGGCGGTTTGCCCGTCATCGTTGCTGCTCTCGTCTCCGGCAATGTATTTGATCGAAGAGTCGGCGCGAACGGCAGAAACTTCAGTACCAAACAGGCACAGGCATAGACGAATTATGGGCCGAGGGGAAATCACGTGCAATCATAGGGACATTGCCGTTTTCGCAAACAAAGAAGTTCGTCAGGTCGTGAAGGTGAATGGTTCCCGTGATGGACGTCTGTGGCGGGCACCAGACTGATGATTGGCAACGAAGATCCGCCGTCTGCGCCCCTCATGTGGCCTTCGTCGCAGATGTGCGGAACCGCCAGAACTCCCGGGGGCCTTTGAGTGATCTGCTTTGCGAGGTCAAAAACAGAAGATGGATGAATGAATGACCCGCGGCCCAGTGATGGGGAGGTTACGGAAGGCAACATACAGGTTCTTCCGGCAGCAGAGCCTAAAATTAGGCTCTCAAAATCGCGAAAAGCTGCGGAGTGGGGCTAGTTGCAATCAAGAACTAAGGTTGCCCGTGAATTGGCGTTGGAATCAATCCAAAACGCTTGCTCTAGAGGCAATTGACTGAGAAAGAAATCAAGGGCATGAAAGCCAGCTATGTACAGAGAGGTCTCGGGCTGCTAGATGAACTTGCCAAGCGTGCGCGGACAGTGTGTAAACATGTGGTACAAAAAAGACAGGCACTCGATGCAAGGGTGCTTAGGTAGCTACAGTTTTAAGGCAACCGCAGAGCCGCACTCCTGGCGAACCATGGCGAACCAACTTGGAGGGGATTTCGCCCATCCAATTCAGCTTTTCAGACCACCTCGTTCATAAGTTCTACGGTTCCTCGGTCGCATCAAAACAGTAAGATATATGATGACTCAAATGCCCTCGAAAAATACATCACCCGTTCCTCTCAAGATGAGCTCAGCTCAGCCGCAAAGAGCACATTGACAAATCGTCGTTGCTGTGCTCAACACGATCGGGTATCCCATGGTCAATCCAAATAAGCCTAGATCCGCAAAATCTCGGTCGACAAATACATTTAGGTAGCACCTTACTATCGGATTGAGTTGAGTATAATGAGAAGGCTGTATGTCGCATGTCTGCGATACTCAGCTTCCCTGTGGTGGGATATTCCCACGTCATGCGCATGGCGAGGCAGTCGATTGCCCTGTTGACACTTCACCGAAAATAACATGGAGAAATAACATCGACTCGCGCAGATGTTGGTTGTCGGGAAAAGTGAGATTGGGAGGCGAGGCTGTTACGAACACAAGAAAGTCAGTGCCGTTTTGCTTTTTCTCCCCGCCCCGGTATGGCGGTCACTGCAGTGTCCCGGTGTGTTGACCATTGTGGGAACATCTTTGAACGGTAAGGGTACAAGTAAGCGCAAGTAGGTGCACAGATTTTCGGTCAGATTGTTTGCCCTTCACATTCTGTAGTTTATTTTACCGAGTTGACCTCAGTCCTCGCCCCCGAAGAGATCCTTCCAAGGAGGACCATGGTCCTTCTCGCGCTCCTCTGTTTCCATTTCTGTTCAGAGGTTGAGTTACGCATCGTCAGATGCACCGCTCTGCTTACATTCAGGGGAAATGTAATATGGTCCCGTTCAGACACAAAGTTCTCCCAGGCCAAATGTTCCTTGCATACCAGCCACTGCTTACCTCTTGTGGAGTTCAGGGCGCCAAAAGGCTTCAAGGCTGTTTATTTCCCTGTGCAAGATTTGACACTTCGCAGGCGCCGAACATTACCTGCGTATGCAGTGGTATTGTTTAATGGGGGACTTTGGGGGCTGCAATATATGCATGACCGAATAGGTATTGAGGGTGGGGGCGACTTCGTTAGGTGTAGTCACAAACTCCACACACAATAGAAGAACACTCACTCTCTACTGAATCGATCATGGATCGCGATAAATTCTTCGCGCCATACCATTCAGTGGCTCTTGGATGACGACTTGCTATCCTTCGTCATTGTCATGTTGACCGCAACGATTGGCTTCGGCGGCTCCGAAATCGCCTGTCGCCACCAGCACAGCCCCTTGTTGGCCACCAAACAGCTGAACTGAGGAGACCTCTTCATGGCAACGAGTCTCATATCGACTTCTTGACAAGCTTACGAGGACCGCATGCTCTCGTATGTGAACGAACATTTGGCCACTCGCCACTCTCTGGCTTTGTCCCGGAGAGTATTATGTATTAACATCTTGGGGTACCCTGCCCCTTGCTACGACATCGTGGCGGTGAGATTGATCAACCAAAGGTGAGGCTATGAAGATCTACCGGAAACACTACAGGACAGTGCAGGAAGTATTTGCACCCAACACAGGTCACGGCATCTCGCTGAGGTCAGAGAGCACCGACGTGACGAACTGCTGTGGCGCTTATGGTGGCCGCAGACGGCCGGCCAGGTTTGAGCTCTGGCACAAGGAGCAAGCGAGTTGTCTAGATGACCAACGCTGTTTGGTGGATGCAGGTGGCTTTATTTCTACGATACTAGACACCGTCCATACAAGAGCGAGAAAGACTAGGCAGCAGAGGAGGCAAAAGCCTGACGTCTCCTCATCATGAAACACCCCTGGCTTCCGACGCACATACCCTCTTGTTGACTCTCCAACGGAGAGCATCAGACGCAGGGCAAATCTAAGGCGGCCAGAGAATGATGACATGGTATACATCTATCGGTTCGTGTCTGTAGCCGTGATCTCCAGAACCTTGCTGAGCTGACGGAAGCCTCATCAAACGCTGAATTTTCTCCAACCCTGTAAAAATCTCCAAGGTCAGGGAACTGGGCTCCACATGAAGATGAATCAGAGGAGACATCCAACCAAACATGGGCACTATGGTGGGTGCTTGTGACATCCTTCAAGCCAAGGTCAGTCTGGCAGCTAATTGGAGGTTCGCTGTTCTCGAGACTCTGGGCATGGTCTGCAGTCTTGGTGAAGCCCTTTCTACTTATACTCTTGGTATAGTAGGTTGGAAATCAGGTTGTTCTTCGTGCGGATAGGATATGTAAACAGATACCGACTTATTTCCAATAAACCACACGCCCCTCGGTGTGCTTTGGGACTTGACGTTTTGGGCTTTTCGTGATCCATATTCACGATTGACTTTCACTTTCACCCTCATCCAATGATTCCGCTCGAATTCGATTATTTTTCTTCCAGAACGGAATTGGTAGCATTATGTTGAAGACCCATGTTTCGATGACGTTGATGTAGGATTTGCAGCGTTCACCCTAACTTACATATAGTCTGGAGCAATCTGCATCTTTCATATGTCGGCCTTCACATCATCGCCTGAGATTCTTCCTTGCCTGAAATCCCCCCTCTGCTTCATATCTAGATCCTCCATGTTAGCAAATAGATGAGGGCATGTCGGCTATTGAAAATTTGTAAATGGCATATGGGACTATCTCTCGTCTACCTTCCCCAGCCAATGTCACTGAATGAGTTGGATATGGAGGAAAGATTATCAGGTTTCCCACACAAGTCTACCGCAAATAGTGACCTTCGCCTGAATTGCTAAGCATGAATGTCAATGACTAATTGGTTGTACTCGCATGAATCAGTTTGGCCACACTTGGTGAAGGGTACGATAGTTAGTTGTGCATAGTTAATATTCGAGTCGTTCCAATGTAGTAAACACTGTTTCATGCAACTAGTCATGATAGTTTTGAATTACAACCTACCCGGTGTAATTTTGCCTTCCACAGATTGGTTTGCCTGGTATCGGGATTGCCCCCTTGTTCGATGCTGTGTAACACACGGTACAGTCAGTACCTATCCGACAGACTGTAATCCACTAGAAAACCACCCGCTTCGACCGCCTTGAAAGTCTTCGTAAAAGAAAAGTTTTCTTCTTTCTGTATATATTATACCTTGACTTTGCCTCACTTCCCTACAGTAGCGGGTATCTCCGGCGATACTCCCCGAAACTTGCATACCCAACTCTGATATTCACACCGACGGCGTTGGCTGTCATGCATTTATATCACCTCCAGATTGGGCATCCCCGAGGCACTGTGTGTTTTGCCAATGGTTCCTCTATTGATGGTATGAGAATTCTCATTAATCTACAAGCCTAGGTGGCAACAAGAAAGAGGAACGTGAGTCTTACGAGGTTTGCGGATCAAGACGCTAGGGTCAGGCACTTCTCGCTCCGACGTACCACAAGTATCAAACCCATGCAATACAAGGAAAAGTGAAGGCCCGGAAACTCGGATACATGCTGGCCGTAAAGGGCTTGTTCGCAATTGGACGCGCCCCAAGGAGAAGGACTTAGGGCCGAATTCATAGTAGTATCGAGGGAAGCAGCCTTCGATAAAGCCCTGAATGTCGTTCAAGCCGGTAAGGATTGCCCTCCTTCAATATAGTGTCCACGTATCTCCAATTAGTCTGACGTGGTACAGATCAGACTTTCACCGACAACGTGGAGAATATCAAGAGGCTCAGTTCGATCGCCCTGTCTTTCATAGATCCAATGTACTAGCCAGGCAGCAAGATGGTGAAAATGAGGCTGAGTGAAATATCTCATGGTATTGCTTTTGGTAGCACCATTGTGTGGATACCAGGGGTCCACGTTGCCCGATGAATCCAGAACCATTCGTCACTGCGTCGCAACCCCTTGAAGTGATTTAGACCGCGGCAAATATAGCCTTCAACTCCTAGATACACACCGCTTGGGGTTCATCACGGAATATCTGATGCATCCATTGCCTGTTCTGGGATCCGCCTTAAAATGAGCTATGAGCAACTTTGGTCTTCATGCAAGGGTACAGAGCAAGGTCCTTGGCTTAGGAGCAGTGACGTGTCATAAATGTAAGGCTAGTATGGATGCTACAACGACCACAACAGTATTGAATCATGGATTGAAATTACTGTAATGAGAAGCTCGAACACAGTACATTGAATGGTGGGCAGATCATGGAGAGTTTCAGGGCGAGGATCAGCCCACGCTTATGAGGCATTTCCTCTCATGAGCTTGGCCGGGCATAGCCGAATCAATGCCACAACCCCAGGCTTGGGTAGCATCAAAATAATGGATTTCACATTTCATCGAGAAATTGAGCGAATTTTCTCCAGCTGAGGGGCTCGTGACGAACATGGCGCCTGCAGCTGAAGTTGCAGCCTGTGAAGCAGGAGACTGACTCGGATCGTAGGCTAGCCTCTCCAATAGCACCAACCACAGAGCCGGTATTGGTACATAACACTCGAAATCATGAATAGGCGGTGAATGGAACGAGTAATCATAGTGCAACATCATGTAGGGACCTATGCGAGATATCTCGTGAAGGCAGGTGTTTTCAATAAACTTAGTTATGGCTTGAAACACTGTAGCAATATACCTCTTACATCAGGTCTAAGGTACCTATCGAAGTAAAGATCGTTGCAATTGAGTAACAAGCAATGAGACAGGCCACAAACTCTCACCAGACATCTACATTTCTCCGAGTCCAAATAATACAGCCATGGACATAACGTGACCTACCCGTCGCGCATTCGGGCCGCCTAGTAGTCGCTCAACAACCCTGACAGGCGATTGAACGGTGCCCGAACGACAGAGAAAACTATATCTGTCTCTCACAACCACACATAAATATATGCTTTGCTCAGACCGAGACGGGAGAGAACCCCCAGATAGGTCTCTTCCTACCGTGGGTCAAAGCCGCCTTCAATGTGTCAACGACTTCGTTTCCATGCAGGACCAAGAACGCTGAGAGAAGCGCACTCAAGATCACTGCAAACAGAAGCTGGGCCAAGGAGAAACCATTCACAGGGCTCTTATAGCTCTCCGGAGCAGCAGCACCAACCATCTTCTTCAGTGGTACGATTCCTTCTTCTTTCATCGTTTTCTGGCCAGTTCTGACTCCTGGAAGTCCATCAACACTCCATGAGTTCTTGAGAGCCCAGTATCTGTGCTATTTTAGCGTGACATCGCGACTTACACTGGACATAAAGTCACTAACCTTGGCATGCTCTCATTCTCGTTTCCTGCCGCGAACTTCTCGGCCTTTTTCTCAAAGAAATCGTTCAAAATTGGTCGAAAGTCTTTGAAATCGTAATACGGAACCGAGAACCCGCAAGACGTGCCGACTTGATGGATATCCACGATAATAATGGCCCTGCTCCCGGGGATAGTTTTCACGTCATGGGCCTTGACAAAGTCTGTGAACTCGGGCGTCTCGTACTCGAGCACTGTGCCATGTCCAAAGAGCCGCAGGATTCTGGGAGGGCCTTCGAAGGCATTGAAGAGCACCGTGATCCTGCCGTTCTCGTACAAGTGGCTGATGGTCTCGTTTCCCGATCCTGTCAAGTCCATATACCAAAACGTCTTCTCATCGATGACGCCGAAGTACGCGCCTCCTTTTGGGGAGACATTGACATGGCCGGAGCCTGCCAGCGGCGCAGTAGAGACCCAGAAGACCTTCTGATCCAATATCCACTTGATCAATGATTTAGGGATTGTCTCGAAATATGCACCCATTTTCACAATTGCCAAAGAATCGGTTCCAAGATTGTTGATTCCGGGTTCCGGCAGTGCCAATCGCTAAGGTGACTTTAAGCTCTTGCCGGTGTCGGAGATGGCGCGAACGAATGAAGCAGATACGCAATAGTGCTGACAATGTTGCTTTGAGGACCTCAGCTTCGGAGTGAATAGGTCTCTTGAATCACGAACGGCAGTTTTGGTTGAGACGGTTATAAACCGGTGGCCTTTGAATCAAGGTGATGATAGGACAGACTACGTTCAATCGCAGTTGAATTACGAGTGTGACTCCGCATGTGCCTTCGTCATGAATGTGTTCGGGAGCTCTGGCCAATCAGAAGTTCCCTCACTTCTCCCACATTCGGGCCAACCAGGACATCAAGCTTAACCCAAAGGGCGCTGGAGGACCTGGAAACCAGAATAGCAACAACTTGCGTGCTTATTTGACTCAATTGTTGACTCTCGGAACTAGCCTGAGGAGTATGCAGCTTCGGGGGCCTCCCACATCACCAGATCAGTAATTACCTGAGGGGTTGTACAATTGATGTTTTCCAACCATCTTATTGTTCTCGATGCATACATTCTCTTGTTATATCTTCACACTGCTTCACGGAGATCGCACCTTCACAGTCCACTAACAATAGGAGGATCAAGTGGGGTCCCTGGTGGCCGACTGTCAACTGCATCGTATGGATCTCCGAGAGACTCGGGTAGTGTGCATCAGGCCGGCCTCAGTCTGTCAATATCGGAGGAGCTTTTCCCTTCCTTCAGTGCAGAGCCGGAGTTCCGATATAGAGAGTGCATTACGGCGCCGAACCGTCTCCCGATTTGCCGTCGTCGCGCATCATTGGCCGCCGCATGACTCACTTCAAATCGACATCATATACACAGCCCCGGAAAGCAAGATCAAGCCATCGATAGTCAATTGAAACATTCTTTCACATTAGAATTCCATTTGTTCTTGACGAAGAATTCGAAACCAAATGTGCTAGGCTACATTATTTTCACCCGCCGATCTATTCACTATCTTCCATACAACCAGCAAAGTTATAGTGGTGGGCACAACTTCCCGACCATGAAGCCCAAGAAGCCACTCGAGCTAGATGGGCGCACGGGCGAAGGCGGTGGTCAACTTGTCCGAATTTCTTGTGCCCTCGCGGCCGTGACATCGCAGCCCATCAGGATCACTCACGTCCGTGGGAATCGGGAGGGACCGCGGGGCGGGGGTTCGTTCTTTCTTACATCACGAGTTATTTCAAACGCATTTACCATGAAACTATGGGAAATCTGATCAGGAATCACAGGTCTCAAGGCACAGCACGTTACTTCCCTCGCCTGGCTGGCCGCCGCAACCTCGGCCACGGTCACAGGCCTGGCCGTTGGGAGCCATACACTAGAATTCCGGCCGGCGCTGCCGCCCACGGCACTGAAAGAGCGCCGCATCAGCATCGAGGCCGAGTCGGCCGCAGCCAGCACACTGCTGATTCTGCAGGCCATCCTGCCGTACCTGCTGTTCGCAGCAGGCCCAGAGGGCGACGGCGACGGTGACGGCGACAACAAGGCCATCGAGCTCGAGATCCGCGGCGGCACCAACGTCGCCTTTTCACTCAGCTGGGAGTACCTGGACCAGGTGCTGCTGCCGACGCTGGCGGCGCGCTTCGGGGTGCGCGTCGAGCGGAAGCTGCTGGGCCGGGGCTGGAGCGTCGGACCCTCGAAGAAGGGCGCCGTGTGGTTCCGGATCCACCCGCTCCGGGCCGGGGAGAAGCTGCGACTCGCGCGAAGCGACTGGGACGCGCCGAGGACGGACGAGGACTTCGCGCTCGAGAGGATCGACGCGAGTATTTTGGCCCCGGCCGGGATGCACGGCGCCCTACAGCAGGAGCTAGCCAAGGACTTGGACGTGTTGTTCCCGGACGTGGACGTCCGGTTCGTGGTGACGGAGGACAGCGGTCACGACGCCCGGGTCTACATCCTCCTTGTGGCTCACTCCAAGACCGGGCTCCGCTGGGGGCGGGACTGGTTGTACGACCGTAACCGGAAGAAGAAGACGCCGGAGATGGTGAGCCGCGAGATGTCCCGTAAGGTGGGCAAGGAACTGTACGAGGAAGTATCGCTGCGCGGGGTGGTGGACGAGTACTTGCAGGACCAGCTGGTTGTGTTCCAGGCGCTGGCCGAGGGCAGGACCAGCTTCGCACGGCCTACAGCGCCTATCGATGAGGACATCGGCGGACTGGAGTCGGCCGTGGACCAGCTGGACATTCAGGGGCAGAGACGAATGAGGAAGGACAAGACACACGAGCCGTTTGGAGAGGGGAGCACACACACTACGACAGCACGCTGGGTTGCTGCCGAGCTGCTTCCGCAGGCGACGTGGTTTAATAAAGGCAGTATATGTGAGGGCGCTGGCGTTGCGTTGAGGTGATCCAATATTGGAAACAATGGTACGTCTTATATACTGCAATGAAGCACCTGTCTCGGAATTATTCTGTGGTTGACGCGAATCGTCCTGTATTGGTCTGCGCATCTATTTGACGCTCCGAGAAAAGAAAATTGGTAAGGTATCCATTTCATCTGAAGTCCCAATGCCCTGAATGGGTATGTATCTCTACAACGCCGAAAACGCCATCTATCCAAAACTCGGAAATCGCTAGTCTTTGACCAACCATTGGCTAATACATGGTATACAGAGTATACAGAACTTTGTACAACTTTACTCTGGCTTCTTGTCGGATCCCGATATCTTCGACCAAAGATCATCTAGCTTCCCCGTCAGCCAATCCCAATAGTCCGAAAGGGAGTCAAAAGACGGTTCGTCCTCTTCGCCTTCGTTTCCATCGTCCGGAGACTGCTCCTGGGGAGGTTCACTGGGATCAACACCAACGGCAGTTGGCGGACCTTCATCCGGATCTGCTGCAGAGCTGGCCTCGATCGGAGAAATAGTCATGACGCCTGTCGCGCTATCTTCTGTTGTCGTTGGTTCTGCAGCTGCTGGACTGGGTTCCGGGTCGGCTGGCCTCTCGGGGGCTGACTCGGTATCATGGAGGCCGACAGTCTTCAGAGGCAGGCGTAAGGTACCATTGTTCGGCATGGGGTCCATACCTACAGAGTCACATAGGATGTTGTAAACCTCGATGTTTTCTAATAGTGTTAGTGCTTGGTCCCCATACGTTGTGAGTTACCCGACTTACGGAATGGCTCGACCCTGCTATTGGGCTCATGTGGGAAAGCAGGACCACGAGCAATGAATATCGCTCTCATCAAGGGATGTTCATGGTCGTATCCGTGCAGTCCGCGAGGATGATAGACCAACCCTTTAGTCTTGGCGTCCTCGATGTCGAATTCTTCCTTGGTGACAATTGCCCACCCAGTCTTGGGAATGATCCAAAGAGGTGCGATGCGATCGTTGTTAGAAAAGTGATACCGCTCGGGCATATTCTTGTCCCTCAGGTAGACCTCGAAATTGGGGTTATCCTTTCCTTTCTCTGCTGCCTGGTCATAGAGTTCCTGCAGATCGGCTGGGTCTTTCGGCCTGACACCGACCAGAGGCCAGCCATCAATGTGGTCGACCTTGGACATATCAATGAGATCATCCGTCTGTATCATGCGAGAAACATCGGTTGTCGCCATTCCGTGATCGGACACAATGATGACATTCACGATGTCGGTCAGATTCCGCTCTTCTAGGCCATGAAACAGCTGATCCAGCATAGTATCGACTTGAGTTATGGTCTTCTGGATCTCGGTGCTGTTAGGTCCATATTTATGACCGTCTGCATCGACATTAGGAACATAGGCGGCGATCAGCTGCGGTCGCATGTCCTTGGTGTCAGCGCTCGGGTCCTCTAGTCCCGGCTTGTCCAGCAATTCGAGCATTCGAGCAACCTTCTTTGGTAGCTTCTCCTTGCCATTGAACTGATCCAAGAAGCTGGGTTCGAGACTCATGATATGGGCTTCACTGCCAGGCCACATGTGCACCGCTGTACGGACACCTTGCTCCTCAGCAGTGACCCAGAAGGGCTCGCCGCCCCACCATTTCGGGTCCATGCTTCTTGATGGATCAGTATAGTAGAACTCGGCTGAGAGCTCAGGATCCCAGAAAGTATTGCCGACCACACCATGACTTTCGGGATACAGTCCTGTCGCGAGAGTATAGTGATTCTGACCTGTTAGCAACGCGCACCAAGGACGCAGGTATTACAGAGTACGTACTGGGAAAGTCACAGACGGGAACGAGGGATTCATGTACAATGGGCTGACGCCCTCCTTGACGAAGGCGTCTAGCCTCGGTGTCAGGCCCCGTTGTAAGAAATCGGCCCGGAAACCGTCCAAGCTGATAATGAGAGTCGTGGGGGCAAAGAGCGCAGTGCCATTGCTCACCAGCGTCGGGGTTGATCGTTTCTTGTCCAGCGATATCTTCCAGGCAAGCAGAGCTAGGAAGGAGAAGCCGACAGTCAGGACGGCATTGATGAACAGCCACTTCTTCCATTTCCTCCTCTTCTCGGTCTTGTTGTCGGAGTGCATCTGGAGGCGCTGGCGGTCAAGCTCGTCGCTGTCTTCCCTATCGCTGCTGTCGCCGGTCGAACTGCCGTCGCGCATGCCCCCGGACTCCATCTCGTACATGAGCTGGCCATCCTCGCCGTGTTGTGCCTCCTTGAGGAGGCGGTCTTTCTTCTGCTTCCTCCGGGCGCGCCTCGCGCGCCTCTTCTCGTCATGGAAGTCGTCTGTGGAGGCATTGGTGGCGCTCATGGGGCTCTGGGAGCGAGTCCGACCGCCAGCCTTGAACATCTGCAGAGGGTTCGGGATGGCAAGGCCGCTGCCCCTGCGCTGGCGCTCCTGTTTGGCGCGGGTGTCGGCTACCAAGCGGTGCATCTCCTCCTCCTCCATCAGCACCAGGCGGTCCCGTGCGCGGAGCTCGCGGCTGTTGCGGGCGCGGGCCATGAGCTCGTCATCTTCGCTGTCGGTGTCCTGGTCGCTCCTGCTGTGTAGCGAGATGGCATCGTCGTCGTAGGCGATGGGGGACAGCAACGAGCTGTCCCTGTCCACCCGGGTGTCCAGGGACTTTGGCTGCAGAGGCATGGCGAGATGGTTTAGAAGGCGCCGTAACACCTCGAGCCGCTATTCATCTCAAACAGGCGCTCCGATGGCAGGCGACGACAAGCTGCGATGGGTGCTGAGATGTGGTCGTCCAGAAGGGGTTGAGGTCAAAGGAATGCGATAAGCCACTAAAACTGGCCAGGTTCAGGGTCCTTCAGTTTCCAATTGGGGGAGGGACATCCGTGCACAGCCGCTACCTAGCACAGTACCTAATCGTGATCGGGGGCCTGCTTGCTGGGGAAGTACAGCCCATCCAGTGCGGGTCTCGAATGGACTCACTCCAGTTTGTCAAGGCGTCACGAAGGGTCTACTGGGTCTAATGCATAGGTCTCCTGCGTTCTAAATCCGGCCCACAGGCACAGTCGTCATCAGGCTTGTCAAAAGGTATTCTTCTTACTTGCTGGCTGGTAGGGACCATGTGACTTCCCACTTCCACCGCGTTACTAATGGCCGGGCGTATCGGCTTTATAGGCTACCTATACATCAGTGATGTCCCTTCCAATGCCCTTATCAGTACCCGGGGTCACTTGAGGCCATGGCAAGGGCAATGGCACTAGAGCGCAGGTTTGATACTTGGATGGAAGTCGTATTGCACGGTTATGGGACCTTGCCGAGAAGCCGGCTGCGCCAGCTGACTTAAGAGGCACTCAGCCCAAAGCTGCATCTCCAAGAAAAACTATCGCGCGAGACTTGCCGTCGGCTATGGGCTGCACAATGGCAAAACCATTTACTGAATGGTGAGGACGTTGCCGCACTTCAACCTGTCGTCTTCCGCCGGACTGATAGCCATTTCACGGCTCCTGTGCTTGACAACCAGCAGCAACTGGAAGCAGGGATGGGGTGTGCTGTGACGAAGCCGGATGGGGGAATGGGTTGATCCACCGGTCTCTCGCCCACTTAACGCGTAAAAACACGCCTGAGGGGCCTGGAGCGCGTCTTCTGCTGTGAAATCCCTTCCCCACCATTGATTGAAATCGCGGGCCCCCTGTTCCCATTGGTTTTCCAGCCCCCAGCCTCCCTTCCTCTACTAAAACCGTCGTCATCGCTCCATCCATGGATCCTGGCAACGTTCCTCATTAAACCCCATGCTGCCCGTAGTTGTGTTCCTGCACAACTTTCTGCATTGATCGGATCCCCTGCGTCATTTTGCCCTTCACTACCTCTTCATCTCCTTCATGGTGGTGACATAGCTGGCGCAAGACATATTGGCCCAAAATCTTCCCACAACCAAAGCGACCCCGATAAGCCGACCACGCTCCCAACTCAACTCGCCCTCCAGAGTTACCGACATATTCCAGAGCAGCAGACCATCTACGTCGCACTGCCACATAAGATTACCATGTCCGGGCCACGAACAAAGCGCCAATTCGCAGGCGCAGCGAGCGACCCTGCCCAGCGCCGGATAACCTCGTTCTTCGCCGGCGCCGGCGCTCCATCCCCCTCTCTATCGACATCCGACCACCGCATCGCGGCAGAGTCGCACGCCTTCAGTTCCACCGACAATGCCGTGCAAGCGAACCTCCTGTCGGTCGGCATGCGGGTGCGCAAGGCCGTGCCCGAGGGGTACAAGACGGGCACGTACAGCGCCTTCGCCTTGTGGGACGAGAACAACAGGGACACCACCCCGACTGGTGCCACCCACGACGCCGCGCGCTCGCGCTCGTACGCCGTATCCACACCCAGAGAGCTCCTACCGTTTTGCGGCATCAACAAGGTCGGCGGCCTGGGTACACAGGACACATTCGCCTCACAAGGGCCTGGGCTCGAGGCCTCTTCCATATCGTTACCCTCTGAGCTCTTTGACGCCGATGGCATGGACGACGTCCCGGGGTTGACCCTCAGCCAAGAGTCGACAGATTCGAACCACTCTACCGCCTCAGGCATCACTGGCGCCAATACCCGGAAGCGCTTCTTCGTGGATGACGACGAAGGTACCGACATATCTGGAAGGCTCAATGTCACATCGTGGCAGGACTGGGAGGTCAGCCCCCGGAGCTTGGCGCCCACGGGTTGGGCGAATGACAGAGTCCTCGCCGTGCCTCGAAAGGGAAGACTCCGGGGCAAGCTAGGCGGCGCGTCTGGCAATGTGGCGTTGGGACAGGAGAACGTCATGGTCACTGATGAGGATTTCGAGGAGGCGGCATTCTTGGACCCTAACTTGGAGGTGGAGATGGACGACGTCGTTTGAAGGCCGAAAACCGTCCGCCTGTAGGACGTGTAATCATTTTGTTGTTTGACTATAGGACAAGGCCACCATTGGCCTGGCAGCGGTTTGCATTGGCGGGCGTTTTGGGCGCACTTACTGGCACTCTGTATTGTATGATGTGCTGCCGCGTGGTGCGGCTGAATTTAGAACAGGAGGGAAACCTCCAACTTACCAATATACCAGAGCAGCAAATTGAGCTGCTCAACCATCTTAAACTATGGCAGAGCGGGTGCTCATGAATTTCTGAGATTGGATATTACTATGATTACATGGCCCTTCTCGAGCGAGGCTGCTCGCGGTGCTACTAATATACAGCAATTTTACTCTTGATACTCAGCCTGCAAGCGAAAGCTCCGTCGCGACGGTGAAGATATAAAAACCCGAGAAGGATGTACGTCGTAGTGACGCTAATCAACGATGCGCTCAAAGGGATCCCTGAACTCTAGCAGGTCTCGCTGTCCGTAGAACTCACCGGCAATCGTGAGGATCATGTTCAGCGTGGCGCGCACGTTGACCAAGGCTCTGCTGGCCTCGTCGTCGTCCGGGCTCGTCGGCGCCTCCTCACCTGTGGGAACGTCGATGTCGTCGAGCTGGGCTAGAAGCCGGGCCTTGACCGCCTCAATGTCAGCCGCTGGTTCGCTTTGCACTTTGGGTTCGGTTGATACTTCCCCATCCTCCTCGTCCGACTCGATCTCCATCGCCACGTCAGACTGGGGAGACGCAAGCTGGTTGACTGCCTGTGGCGCGCGAGTTGATATGTCGTCGTTGGCTTTCCGCGGCGCTGAGAAATCCTCGGTTGTGACCGGTCTTTCCAGTCTTGCTTTACCTTCTGGGACCTGAGGAGTCTGGCTTAAATCCAAGGCTTCGGCCTCCTCGATGTCGTCCTGCTCAAACTCTTCATCGATCCCCCCATCCGCATCCAGCTCTGCGTCGTCTTCACTGCCTCCACTTCCACCCACGCCGTACTGCTCGCGTAGGACCTCGGCCTCGGCCAGGCTCAGCATGAACATGATTGCGCGCTTTCCCAGCTCGCGGATGCAGCCGATCTCCTGGTAGTCGAGCTCGCCTTTCTCAGGCAGCCGCGCAAGGAGTGCCCACATCCACCGGCTGGTTCGCTCGCGCAGTTCCTGTCCTTTCCTGAAGAACTTGCCCCCGAGGATGATGCGCAGCAGGCGGAGGACGCTCTCCTTCTGCATCAGGGCGATTTGGGCAGGCAGGGGATCGGTGTTTCTGATACGGTGTGACCACTGGTTGAACGTGTCCCACTTTGCACCAAAACCCTTGACTTCTGAAGGGTGGTCTCCAGGAAGAGCTGCAACCACGCTATCAGGCGGCTCTGCCTGCATCAGATCCCGCAGGCTCGTGTATTGGTCGATGAGCGTGATGTAGTATGCTTGATGAATCTCGGCTGAATTGCTGTTGCGCGGACCAGCTATGCTGCTGGTGTCGTCGCTGTAGAGCTCTCCGTCGTCGGCTTGGTCGGCAGGGTCTGTGCCTTCGTCTCCTGCCTCGGCCCCATAGTCACCCTCGTCCTCATCCTCCTCTTCCTCGTGGTAATTGTCGGGGTATGCCGTATATGCGCCATCATGGTAGAACCCTCTGAAGTCGCCTCGGCCGTCTTGGTAGATGCTCCGGTCGACGGCGCCCTCTGGCAACTCTGGCCCGGCTTTCTTCGCCGCCAGGACATGGGGAATGCCCCGTGCTTCTTCTCGGACCGACTTGAGATATGCTAAGGCGTCTGTCTCGTCTTCCCACTCGTACTCGCCGTCATCTGGAGCCGTCGTGAAGTCGAGTGATCCAAAGGCCGATCGCTGGCCATACGTTTCGTCAACTCCAGTACCACCACGGCGTTTGGAGGTTGCCGAGGAGCCACTGTGTCGATGTTTCTTGGCCTGTCGCGATGCATCCTCTTCAGCTAGGCGCTTCTCTGCCATAGCGATATTGTGCAGGTCTAACTACCGCATCAAACGCAAATAATGCTGCAGTTGAGAGACGACTGATGCCTGCGGTTGAACAAGGTCTCCAGGCAGATGGGTCGACAAGATTACCGAGAACTGAAATAATTTACTTATCGAAGTTGCGGCGAACTCCTGTAGCTGCATAAAATTAGCCCCGTATTTTCTCTAGTCGTCCCTGGAGAGCTGTATCGACTACACAGATCCACTTGTGAATGGTAACCCTCATAGAAAGTGTCATTGTGATCACGTAAATAAAAGATATTCTTTTCTAGCAGTGCATCAATAGATGCGACCAAACACAAATGTTGCACTTCACGTGCAGCTGGGAATGTTGCCGTCATGCCAATATCATCATGGGCACTTAGGTACTGCAGATAAATACAACAATGGTCGAAGCGGAATCCTCTCCATCAAGGGGGACAGTTTCAAGCGCGAGGTTCGAAATTCAGCATTCGTATACACTATCTGGGTACTGAGTAATCCCAAGTTCATTGATTCGGTCTCGAGTTTCCACGAGTACGCTACACATGCAGTCGACGTATATACGGCGGCACGACGGAGATGTCGGCCGAGAAAGGCATCACCACTTCCGAAAAGCGTACCACAGAAAAGAAGTATAAGAGACCCGATCTGTCTGCGTTATTTGCCCCGACCAGATTTCTGACATCGATTTGCGTAAACTGAACATTCTGAAATTGGCTACTATGACTGTCGATTCAAGCAAGACTGTTGTGCTCGTGACGGGTAGGTATAGTGCCTATAAGGGAACTTATATGTCTGTTACTAACTATATCTCAGGTGCCAACCGAGGCATCGGATTTGAAATTGTGAAGGCCCTTCTGAAAGCTACACCATCGCAGTCTGGCAAAGATGGCGCACCCTACCACGTCTACCTCGGTGCAAGAGATGTCGAGAAGGGCAAGAAGGCAGTAGCGTCGGTAGAAGCCGAACACAACAACTCGGTCTCCGTCTTGCAGATTGACACGAATTCAGCCGACTCGATAGCCTCCGCTGTTTCAGCAGTCAAGGATGAGGTTGGCCGTGTTGATGTTCTCGTCAACAACGTGGGCATCATTTCCGAAGAGCCTGACCGCATTGCCAACCTGCGGCTCTGCCTCGAGACAAACGTCGTCTCGGCATTTGCTGTGAGCGAGGCTTTCAAGCCAGTACTGCTTGTGCAGCCGCAGAGCAAGAAGGCGAAGCGCATCATCAACGTGACTAGCGATCTCGGCTCCGTCACTTGGCGTTACGATCCCAACAGCAAGTACTACCAGATTCCGAACTCGGAGTACCGAATCAGCAAGGGGGCTATGAACATGCTCACAGCCTGCCAGTCGTTCGAGCTTAAGGAGCATGATGTCAAGGTCTTCGCCTTCAACCCCGGGTACACTATTACTGAGCTGTCTGGCCCCGTTGAGGTGCGTCGCCAACATGGAGCTTGGGAAGCTGATGTTCCGGCCAAAGGGTGCGTGAAGGTTATTGCCGGCGAAAGGGACAATGAAGTTGGAAATATGGTCGAAGTAGAGGGAACTGTGCCGTGGTGATATAAGTGGTTTCGCTAGTCAATGCCCTTGATACTCTGTACATCGCCAGTATACAGCAATTTCCTTGCCTGAAACCCTCATAGCACATGATGCGCTTTTGCCAATGCCCCTGTAGAAATAGTGTTTGTCATGGCGCTAAATAAACCACCCCCGACCTAGCTCCTTAATCCATGAATGACGATGCCTGGAACATTGTTTGCAACTTCCCGTTATGCTGCGTCTGATTTCCCTCGGACGCGGCCCCGGGCAGGGAGCACGGTCGCTCCCGGCACGGTAGCAGGGGAGACGGCTATGCTTGGAAGCGCTCTGTTGGAGCCCGCACTTATTACAATATGTTATATCTTCAATGTAGGTACACATTTTGGGCGGCGGTAGTAGTGATTCGATTGCAGGGGAAACGTGGATAAGGCCGATGAACATGCAACGAACTCGCATCTATAAAGACAGAGAGGGGCATTAACAAGCCAGTCCACACTGGACTTTATAGAACTGGAATTGCGAAGGACTAGTTAATTTACAAAAACAATTGGTGTATCACTGCTATAACGAAGCTAAAGACGAAGGCTCAGAATACAAGACTCTAGTTTCACTGCCTTATTCTGTGATTAATTGACATCTTTGTGATGCGTTAATAACGACTTGATCGTAACCAGCCATTGAGGACCTTGCAAGCTTGGACCTGATCATTGAATAGGGGTTAAGGCAAGAGAGTACTGCGATTCCGCCTTTAAACTGTCTGCCACTTCACGATAATATATTGGGTTAAACCTACGGTGTGAATTTTTCTCAAGTACTAATTTGGTCAATGTACAAAACAAGTCGTATGTCATTCTAAGAGCATATATGCTGATTTGGGACTTTGCGTAGCCTCCAACAGGCAGAACCAACCCGCGCTTGGCAAGTGAAGAGCATATGTTGCTTCAGGCGCTAGCAGTATTATTGATAATAGTCTAAAATGTAGGTCTGTCTCGTATGTCTACATCAGTTCGCCCCAACGATTCTCTCGGGCCGAGAAACTGAATCTGGTCCTCTTTCTCTGCCATGAAGCTATCGTAACTCTGGCACTCATCGGGTCAAGCTCTCCCCGAACCTTTTACTTAGAGAATAATAGAACAATAAACTTGATAGAAACATGAACCCAGGGTTATATATATATATATAAACTGCGCTTGGAAATTGCGTCTAGTTGTGTAAGGCGAGGACTTCAGATAGTGCATAAACCCCGCCTAAAATGTACTTGCCGGGGTCACCTTGGTAGTGGTGGGTCAGAACGCCCCCCCAAAGCGGGCAAGCCAATCCGCGACACATCAACGGACTTAACTTAGGTGTGGAATCTGTAGCGTGCTGAGCTACCGAGCTACATCACTACGTACATACGTAACCTTGAGGCACGCCTTGGGAGACCATATTTCACCAGTTGCTGGGAAAACGTCCCCCCACTTCCATGATCATCTGAACAATCGAAGGCCTCTTACAGGGCCCCTTTCCTAGCCCGCGATGCAATTCTCGATACGCGCCTTCGCCATCCTGCTGGCGCTGCCTGCTGCTGTGCGGGCCGTCTTCGAAGATGAAGTCAACCACATAGACTACCACCACGAGCTGCTTGGAGTCCCGCAGCGCGAGACCACCTTCTTCCACCGGCCGAGACCCGACGACAAGGCTAGCTTGCTCTACACTCTGAGCGATTTGGGCGTGCTTGGCGCCGTCAACCCCAGTACTGGCTCCATCGTCTGGCGACAGCTACTGCAGAACAACATTACCAGCCAAGGCGGGCACCTGAGAGCGGCCGCCGATGCGAAATGGGTCGCCAGTGCTCTGGGAAGCTCTGTGCAGGCGTGGGATGCTCTCACCGGACGCAATATCTGGTCACTAGACTTTGACGGCCAGGTCAAAGACCTTGAGGTCATGGAGTTGACTGAGAATGGCCGAAAGGATACTCTGGCCCTGTACCAAGAGCAGGGTGCCACAGTAGCGCGACGAATCCATGGGAGCGAAGGTCGCGTGGTTTGGGAGTTCCGAGCTGTCAACGACGACATCCCGCTCCAAGTCAGCACGAATTCGGAAAAGGTCTTCGTCGTGAGCCTTCATGGCTCCTTCCTGTCATATGGCCTGAAGGTCACGGTCCTGGACCCCCTGACTGGCAAGAAGCTGGATGAAATCACCATTGGAACCAAGGGAGAGGTCCAGAAGGAGCAGGATGTTATGTTCGTGGGAGCTAACTCGGCTGCACCTGTCGTCGCTTGGACGGACAATGCCATGACGAAGCTCAAGGTCAATGTTCTGGGAACCAAGGGCAAGACCGAGTTTCCTCTGCTCGCTGACACAAGAACCGTCGAGATTCACGCTCCGCATCACGTCCAGTCCCAGCCCCATTTCCTGGTTCAGAGCCGAACGAAAACCGCCAACAAGGCAGACGTTTTCCACGTTGACCTAAAGAGCAACGCCATCACCAAGGCCTACGACCTACCGCTACTAGACGGTGAGAGTGCTTTCTCAACCAGCACCGCCGGTTCTAATGTCTACTTCACTCGTGTTACGCCCGACGAGGTCCTCATCGTGGCCTCGACGTCGCACGGAGTCCTGGGCCGATGGCCTTTGAAGGGGGCTGATGCTAAAACCGAAGCCCTGCACGCTGTTTCCGAAGTTGTCAAGAAGAGTGAGGATAGCTTTGCTGTCCGATCTGCCGCTGTGCTAGATTCCGATGACTGGGCTATGGTGCGTAATGGCGAGGTTGCGTGGACCCGACCTGAAGGACTCAGTGGCGCCATTGCGGCCACATGGGCTGAGATCCCGGAGTCCGAGGACTTGGCCAAGACTCTCGATGCTGAGGCTCACAGCAACCCCATCGCGGCCTACATCCACCGTGTAAATCGGCACATCAATGACCTCCAGTATCTCCCTGCCTTCCTCCAATCCGTTCCTGGTCGTCTCTTGAGCACTATCCTGGGCACCGACATTCTAGGAGGCACCAGTACTGTTCTGTCTCGCGACACGTTTGGCTTCAATAAACTGGTGGTCTTGGCCACTCAGCGTGGCAAGCTGTATGGCCTTGATGCCGGCAACCACGGCAGAATCGTCTGGTCCAAGTCAGCCCGCGAGACACCATCGACAAACCCCTGGAACGTCAAGGCAATCCACGCTGATGATGCCAAGGGCTTTGTCACCATCCGTGGCGCCGATGGCGAGTACATCATCGTGCATTCGGATACGGGCAAGACCGTTGAAACCATGGGTCCTGGCCTTTGGCCTCCCGTGGAAAGTGCCGTACTTGTTGACAGTGCCGCTGGGCCCTGGCTCCTGCCCATCGGACTTGAGGGAAAGATTGGTGAGGTGCCACTCCAATTTGCTCCGAAGCAGATTGTTGTTGTTCGATCGGCTATCAACGAACTGAAAGGAGTTACTTTCGAGCCTAAGGGCGAGCAGGCCGTCGAAATTCCGGCTTGGATTTATACGACCAAAGCTACCCAGCGCATCGTCGACGTGGCAACGAGATCGAAACATGATCCCATCGCATCGATCGGCCGCGTCCTCGGAGACCGAAGCGTCAAGTACAAGTATCTGAACCCGAATGCCATCGTTGTCTCGGCTGTCGACGATGCAGCATCTACTCTGACTGTCTCCTTGCTCGACTCGGTTTCAGGCCAAGTCCTGACATCATCAACGTATGAAGGAGTTGACACCAACCAGGAGATTACATGTGCAGTGGCAGAAAACTGGTTTGTGTGCACATTTTTCGGCGAATACACCCTTCGGGAGTCTCCCGCACAGCTTTTGAAGGGCCACCAGCTTGTTATCTCTGATCTATACGAATCGGAGCTCAGCGACGACCGTGGTCCACTAGGCAACTCTGCCAACTTCTCCTCCCTCGAGCCGATCGATCTCGCGTCCAGCCTCGTACTCCCATCGGTTGTCTCGAAGACGTTCGTTCTG
Source organism: Neoarthrinium moseri (assembly GCF_022829205.1). Lineage (NCBI taxonomy): Eukaryota > Fungi > Ascomycota > Sordariomycetes > Amphisphaeriales > Apiosporaceae > Neoarthrinium > Neoarthrinium moseri. The sequence goes on from NW_026055124.1 coordinate 401,386, forward strand.
TCCGGTCCTATCAGCGCATTGGCCGTGACGCAGACGCGACAGGGCATCACCACGCGCCAGCTTCTTGCCTACGCCCCTGAGCTCCATTCAATCATTGGCATCCCTCGCATGATCATCGAGCCGCGCCGCATGGTGGGCCGAGATCCTACGCCCGCCGAAGCGGAAGAAGGTATCACCAGGTACTCGCCGGCCGTCGAGTTGGACTCGAGATTGATGATCACCCATGAGCGTGATATCATCGGCGTACAGGACATCATTACGGCCCCCGCCATCCTCGAGAGTACTAGCTTAGTCTTCGCGTACGGCGTCGACATTTTCGGATCGAGAGTCACGCCGAGCATGGCTTTCGATGTCCTAGGAAAGGGCTTCAACAAGGTGACCCTGATAGGCACCGTTGTCGCCTTGACTGCCGGTGTTCTCTTCCTTGGACCCATGGTACGATATCTCCGCTTCTTCACAAATTGATGGGAATACAAGCTAATGCAAAAAACTACACAGGTCCGGAAAAAACAGATCAACTTGAGATGGCAAGCTGCCACCTAGGTTGCCTTTGACGCAGGTGTATTTCCAGTACTAGATTTTACATAGATGTGTTGGGGAGACTAAAATATACCACATCTTCGAGGACTTTATCCGCATCGCATCATTTCAAGCGAGGCCTGTCTTGATGTTTAAATTTCGTAGAGGAATTGCTCGGAGTCCGTTCTCAACTTTTGCGCCTAGCTTCAGCGCCACTTCGCTATCTTGACGTGATCAATCACCAAAAAGGATTCATCATTAAGTGAATTTCCGTTCACCAGCCAAGCGCTTGCGATGAGTACTTTTCTTACTTGTTTAGGTACGTAACTTATATGTAGGGCTGTTTCGTAAGGCAGAACTATCATCTCCACTCCAGGGTGGCACGAGGACATGACGTTACAATTCACAAACTCGGAACAAATCTACACGGACCAGGCCCCATACATTGGAACATAAAAGCGCTGACCAGTTTTCATTTGTATGGACACGCCGGCAATAGCGAGGGAAATAGGTACCACTGAGCTATAGCAAGCAGTTTCCCCCATTTGATTGGATATGTTGGACTACTTGGTCCGCGTGGACTTGCTCCAACTTTGTGAGCCTCGGGTCCATACCGACTAATCATATACAACCAGCTGGCCCCCTCCACCACCCCAAAGATTGATGGCAATGATAAACGACCACGTGATGCTAGCTGACGGAACGCTACGAAGCTGGATTTGACCTCATATAACACTCCTTTGCTGCACACTACAGGTCAAATAAATACTCTAGCGAAACATACTTGTTGCGACGCTATGATGTCCCGAGTCCTTCATGTAAGCGCCTGGTCGTTTGGCATGTTTGTCTTATTTGCATCGGCGCACCAGGGTAGCCCAGAATGGGTGAAGTTTGTGTCTCTCATGTAAGCTAAATGTTTCGATAGTTGAGGTTTTGCGATGTATTTACTGGCTTTGTAGGTCGTTTGCTCTATGGCTCGCAAGTGGAGTTGTGCTTGTCTTGACGGAGCTCGATGTGGTGACTCGGTAAATTCCCCTTTGTTGAAATGTATAACATCCCGCACTAATACAGCTCACAGCCGGCCGGTCTCCACAGCGCTCTTGTCCCTCGCAACTCACCTTTTCGTCGTTACATGCGGCAAGGCAGAATTCTTGGAGTCTCTGGTCGCTATCCCGATTGCGATCAACATTGCGACAGTGATAGTGTTGAATTGGGACCGCATTCCCGAGTCAGAGGCACAAATAGAAGCAGTACAGAATCCCATTGGAACTGCACTCTGGAACGCTTAATGTAGATTATTTTGCAGAAGATCAGCCTCAGGGGACAGCCATAATAGAATCATGTGAATATATGGGAGACGTAAAGCACATCGATCTTCTCGTGTCTTGAATTTAGAATGCAGAGAATCCGAAATCACCCTGATCGTGTTTCTGGTCTTTTCCCTGTACGACCTGTTTTCCCAGGGTACGACAACCGCTCTGTATTCTAGTCCCCAATAATGCATTCTCCATGCTATTATTCTAGCTCATACTTTTCAAATCATGAACACCCTTGATTGAACCACTTTTGATACCTGCGCGAAGTCTCTAGAAGTTCTCCATAGTTGTTTAATCGTCACAAATTTCTACGTACTTCAAGGCGGTAGGACACGAAATTGGCCGATTTGGGATTCGGTAAGCTTTTATTTGGAAAACCAAGTAGTAAAACAAACATCGTTTGGCGTGATACCAGCGATGAACCGTGACGCCGCCCATGCAAATTGTCCGAGACGATTGTCTGTCAAAAACCTCCATACGCCAGTTATGCAGATGCGAAGAAAGAGAAGAAAGTAAAAACGCACAAGTCTCAAGATGAAGACTTGTCCTTCTTCCCCTTGCGCTTCTTCTTCTGCTTCCTGGACTTCTTGTGCGTCTGCTCCGACTGCACCTCGGCGGCGTCCTCGGGCTCGTTCGACCCCTCGTCGTCGTCTTCCGCTCCCTCCGGCTCAGGCTCGGCCTCGGCCTTGCGCTTCTCGCCCAGCTTGGCGGCCTTGATGGCGGCCTTTGCGCGCTCCTTGGCGATCATCTCGGTCAGCTTGGTGTTGACCTCCTTGTTGTCGGCCAGGTCGGACCGGATGAAGCGTATGGCGGCCTCCTTGTTGAGGGACTGGTCGGGCTTGGGCGGGGGGTTCTCGATGTTCTTGATCTTCTCAAAGTATTGGCGCACGCGTGTCAACTCCTGGAAGACGGGGTGCTCCTTTGCGTTGACGCCATTGAGTCGGAGGGAGGCTGGACAGGGTATTAGCGGGGGCATATTCCGAGGGCGGCGCGACGTGGTGCTTGGCTTACAGAAGATGATGGATTCGAGCGCGTAGGTGACGAGGACGTAGAGCTTGGCCTTGTCAAGCAGGGGGAGCTTGTTGGAGACGTCGGGGATGCTGGCCAGGAATGGCTCGAGAACCTCCTCGAGATCGTCGATCTCGCCGTCGAGGCGCTCCAGCTGGGGCAGGATATCCGGAACATCCATGGCAGCTTGGGCTACGGGGTATGAAGGGATGGAATGTACGTGTTGCAACGGCAGCGTTTGCGTGCCTCGACTACCTTAAGGTGCTCTACAAGGTCTCGTACCTATTGCCTACGATAGAACGATAGACGTGCCGTAGCTATCAAGGCCGTGAGTCGTGATAGCACCAGAAAAATTGGGCGGTGACGGGGGGCACAAAGGCGCGACAGGATAGATTAAGTTGCGGTAGATGCAGTACCTACAGTATCGCCGCCTGCGCGGCCGGGTGATATCGCTGTATCGATTAGCTTTAGTTGCCTAGGACTGTACTTGGGGCCCCTGCCCAGGTGCACCTTCAGCCTCTACCTAGGTACCTAGGTAGCCTCTGGGCCTACTATGTATCCCCGAGTCGGCAGCCCTGCCAATCAGCGTAGAAGGAATTGCTGGTCATGGGCGCCGGGCATGGACGGGAGCGTGGGCATGTGGAGACCCAACCCGCTGGGACCCAGGGACCTAAGCGTTCGGGTCGGCTGCAATCAGTCTGGTCGGCCGTGAATTCTCGTTCGTTCGCGGGAAAGAAAAAAATGGTCGCCGTCATGAAAAGGGTCTCCGGTCCTCGACATTCGCGACAGACCAACGACACGACACATCCAGCTTCCGACACCAGCGCGCAGCTGCCACCGTACCCTGTGGTTCTTCGATACCCCCCTTCTTCTTCTTCTTCTTCTTCTTTTCTTTTGGCTCGTTTGTCTGCGTTTTCTCATCCATGCTGGCAGCAACCCAGGTGACCGTCCCGTTCTGATCCCCGTCGCGCACCTCGCCGTCGACCTCGATGCTATGAGACCTAGCCGATAGACCCCCCAGATATCCTCCAATCTGTCTTCCCACATTTGTCGCCAGCCGCTTTCGCGGGCGTCAGCGCGAATACCCTACAGATACCCAGCATGGCGCCGCGATAACATCCTGGTGGGCCGGGGGGCCACCAGGCAGTCGTTCTCGCCCGCCGCCGCCGCCGCGTCTCAGCGCGACGTCTTCTACTTCCCACCTGTCGCCAAACTCCCGCGCCGCCCGCAGCCCGACATGCCGCTCTACGGGGCACGCCCACCATTGCCGCCGCCGACGCCCATCTATCAACCTCCCCGTGCCCGCGTCGAGAAGTCCCCTTCACAGACACAGGCCAAGGAGTACGAAGAAATGGTTCTGGAAACTTTGGCCGACGTGGAAATGTCGGAAAAGATTCATATCATAGGCCAGACCCGGATGGCCAAATTTATCACGTACTCGCTTGCAGGCGTTGCGGACTTGCCTCCTCCCCAGCTTCTCACGCATGACTTCAGCCTCCCCGTAGCTTGGGGCAGTGGCGGCCGGGCTTTGACGCTTCGTATCAAAGACAAGGGCAAGGGCATACACCCCGCAACCTCACGCCCGATAGCAATCCCCGAGGTGGTTGGACACCGGAACCCCCTCAAGCACTCATCTTCCAGGCGTCTCAAGCACATCGACAATCTGATCATGTGCACAAGTGACGCCGCTATTGTCCCGACCTTGCGGGGGATCCGCGACAGCATCAACGAGGACACCGTCATATGTATATTCTATGCCGGCATGGGTATTGTGGAGCATCTGAACCAAGCCGTGTTTCCGGACCCAGAAACGCGGCCGACCTTTGTTATAGGCCACTCGAGCCACGCTCTTGAACGTGACGCGAAGGATCCCCACAACCCGTTGGCTATACAGATGAGGAGAAAAGGCCGCGTCTTGCTGTCAGGCCCTCCCGTAAATGCAGCCGACAGAGATGGCCTCCCAAGAACGTGGGATCGAGTGATGCGCCACGCTCGTACACAGCACTTCGTCAAACTCCTTTCCCAGGCGCCGGGGCTGCACGCCACCGGCTTTCCGTGGGACCAGTTTCTCCGCCGGAAACTGCCCTCGATGATTTTCTCGTCCATCACGGACTCTCTGTCGGCTGCCCTAGGAGTTCCGTACGAGCGGTTGCATGTAGACCCATCTGCCCGACGAATGTGGGCCAAACTTTTCGACGAGACGGTTCAGATCATCCAGGAGCTCCCCGACTTGCAGGAGGCACCTTTTATTAAGTATTATTTCCGGGGCCGTAATTTCCACAGCGAGATGGCCCGTTTCCTTCATGCGCAGAGCGGCCCCAGCCCGTGGATCGCCAACATCCGAGACGGAAAGGCGTTACCCATGCATTACTTGAATGGGTTCTTCATCAGAACCGCAATGGCAGCCGGGCTGAGCGCGGAGCAACACCGGCTGGTTTATAACATGGTGAGGGCGAAAGAGGAAAACAGGCTGGAAGAGCTGCAGACAGACATTCCGCTGTACTACTCGCCGTATATGCTGGACGGCGATTACAATCGGAGCGCCAAGCATAGAGAAACACCTCCTGCACGGGGCCCCGTTGTATATACCAATCGCAGGAACGGAAGATGGCCCCCTGTCCCGGTATAACTCGGAAAAATTGGAAAGCCCATGATGTACACATATGCATAGAACTTATTTAGAAATAATCAACCAGACGATGGCTCCAGGTGATGATTTACGAGTCCACGGCGAGAACTAGACCGCGGCAGAATGATGGTGCCAAGTTGGAGAGAGGGTTTCAATGAATGAGTGAATGAGTGAATGAATGAATGAGTGAATGAGTGAATGAATGAATGAGTGAATGAATGAATGAATGAATGAATGAATGCTCCATGTTGATAAACGGCGGCTTCCTTCTGTTAGTATGTACGAGTCTGGTAGTCTGTACTCGCTCTAGGTATACTGCGAGGCGTACCGCGAGGCGAGCCCCACCATGACTTTTCGCACACCAATCCATGCAGAGAGAGAGAGAGGCCTGCCACGGCCAACTTTGACCCCGCGATTTCGCAGGCTGGGCATCCCGCTTCCCTCGACTTGACCAAAGTCAACACACCACCGTCACGTACCCCGGTTCCCAGCATGGCCGACGCAGAACTCGAAGCAGTGAGTCCCCGAGCCGCCCCAGGCGCCCCGTGAACCTTGCTGCTAACCACGAATGCGAACCCCAGATCCGCAAAGCTCGCCTCGAGCAGCTCAAGTCGCAAGGCGGGGCAGGTGGCGCCGGAGGAGCAGGCGGCCCAGCGGGCGGCCAGGCAGGCGGCCAGGGCCAGAACCAGGAGGCACAGAAGCAGTGAGTCTGTTTCTATTTCTTTTCCTTGCTATCGTTCTTATTCTTCTGCCGCCGCGCGAGTCGCTGCGGCATCCACGACAAAAGGCGCGGTGCGAAGAAGAGAGAGGGACGCGCAAGGGGAATTCCTTGACTGACCACCCGCTCCCCCACCCACAGGGCCGAAGCCGAAGCGCGCGCCTCGATCCTCAACCAGATCCTGCACCCGGAGGCGGCGGACCGGCTGGGCCGCATCCGCCTGGTGCGTGAGGACCGGGCCACCGACGTCGAGAACCGGCTCATCATGCTGGCGCGGTCCGGCCAGCTGCGGTCCAAGGTCACCGAGGACCAGCTCAAGGAGCTGCTGAGCGCCGTCGCCGAGAGCAGCAGCCAGCAGGACAAGATCGTCGTCAGCCGGCGCAAGGGCTGGGACGACCTGGACGACGAGGGCGACGACGACTTCTTCGACTAAGGGGGGTTTGGTGCTGGTGGTGCTGGCCAAGGCTACCTGAGGCTACGGTCAACCAGGATGGTGGGAGGAGAGAAGCGTGTGATAGTGACCAACAGTCGGCCAGAAGAAAGGAGAAAAAAGACGTGTTGTGAACTGTGATGGGAAGGGCCAGGAGAGCGTGATATTGGCTTGGCATGGCATGGCATGGCGTTCGTGGTATTTGAGGTGTTCTATGGTTTTCAGTTCTACAATATTACACTGGTACACAACCCCTCACACACATCCTCATCGTATCTTACAAGCCGGACGAGTTGGGATCTGATCCACGCCCTTCCTCTAAAACCACAATGCTTCCATCCCTTTTTCACCCTACGATGCACCGGCGGCGTTCTTCATGGCCCCGGACGCCTGCTTCCTCCTCCTGCGCTCCTCGCGCTCCCGCTGCCTCGTCTCGCGCAGGTCGGGCGGCCGCTCGATGCCCAGCCGGCGGCGCAGCTCGTCGCAGTCGGTCTCCATCTCCTCCTCCCAGTAGACGTTGATGACCTCGTGGGCGCGCAGGCCGTTGCGCAGGGCCCAGGGCCCGTAGACGTCCCAGAAGCGGGCGCGCTCGACGGGCTTGAGCGTGGCCAGGGCGAACAGCGACAGGCCCGTCATGGGCAGCAGGGTGTTGGCGAACTCGAAGGCCTTGAGGGCGACCTCCCCCTCGCGCACGATGGGCAGCCCCGTCAGCGCGTGGTAGAAGTCGTGGCTCTCGCGGTAGCGCTGCATGACGTAGGCGCACTCCTCGTCGTCGATGTAGCGCACGCCGGCGCGCGTGTCGGGCGACACGCCCTCGCGGTCCAGCCACGCCACGTAGGTGCCGCCCACGGTCGACGGCGCCAGCGTGCGCAGGTACGGCAGGTCCAGCGACTGCGACGTGATGCGCGGCCGGTCGCGCAGGATGCGCCGCCCCGTCGCCGACGCCAGCATGGCCCGGTGCAGGCGGTGGATGAAGTACGGCGTCGCCGTCGCCTCGCCCAGCGCCGCGATCAGGTCCCCCCGGTACGGGTCTCGCAGCGACATGATGCCGGAGCCGACGGCCAGGGCGGCGCGCTCGATGCGTGTGAGCGGCACATGGCCCGGGTAGTTGGGAGGCGGGCGGTTGAGCACCGAGAAGGCTGCGGTCTGTCGTCTTTGGCCGTGGCAGACGTCCGTCGGGGAGCGGGAGCCGGCATCGACACGGTGTAAGTGCAATGATGCAGCCGGGGTCGTCGGTGGGAGGAGTAGTTGTGTCGGTCGACGGGCGAGCGCGCGGAGCGGATGAGTCGGTGTCTTCATTTTGGCGGTCTCTCTAAGAAGGGGAACATGCTACAGCGTCGGTTTCCGACCTTCTCCCTTCAACAACCACAGTCAGGTTTTGACAACCCAAACTAGACAGCTTCGACTGCTCGACCCGATCATACGAGAAGCAACTGATGCGATGGGGACCCCATTGACTGACGGGAGCTTATCGAGCTCCAGTACTCACTTATCGAACAGGAGGACCCAGATAGCGATAGCGCATTAAACCGTACGGCGACACCCATGGCAAGGGCCCCTGTATTCATATATCCGCCGGCCGAGGACGAGGACAAGAAAACTACGGGGTCCCCCAGCTGACCACACATGGCTCCCTGATTGGCCACTGGACCGCCCCGGCTCGAGCACTAGAGCCTTCTGGTACCTTTTTCCTTTAGCTGGCAAAGTCCGTCCCGGCGCAACTGAGTCCGCTAGAATTTGCCGTCTGGTAGTCCCTAAAGCCGAGCTTGCCTCTCTGAACATCACCGCCAGCAACTCACTCTTTCGACTCACCCACTCTCTCTACGAAGATCTCTCATCTTTCTCTCCCGCCTCGAGATCACATCCACACACCCTCACACACCCACACCCGCAAACATGCCTCGCCAGTCTCGCTCCTCCGGCCGCCCGGCCCCCGCCCGCCCTACCGTCGCTCCCCGGGCTGCTCCCGCGCCCCAGGCTCAGCAGACCCGTCCTGCCACGACCTATGCTCCCTCCCAGGCGCACCCCCAACAACACGCTGCTCCCGCACCGGCACAGTCGCAGGGCCCTGGTCTGTTCGGCCAGATGGCCAGCACCGCTGCGTAAGTTCCGGCCTCCCCCCGAGCACCCATCACGCCACCGGAAGCAACTCGCCGTAGCCTTCCCTCCCGTGCCCCCAAACCCTCTAGCACGAAGCCCGGCATGACAGGAAGCGAAAGACGTATGTATACTAACCTTCCATGACCAACAGCGGTGTAGCCGTGGGCTCCTCGATCGGCCACGCCATCGGCGGCATGTTCGGCGGCGGCTCGTCCGCGCCCGCCGAGCAGCCCGCCGCCCAGCAGCAGGTCAACACCCAGCAGAACAGCGAGTGGGGCAACAACTGCGCCGGCGCCACCCAGAGCTTCACGAAGTGCATGGACGAGCACAACGGCAACATGAGCATCTGCAACTGGTACCTCGAGCAGCTCAAGGCCTGCCAGGCTGCCGCTAGCCAGTACTAGACTGGGAGTGCTCGGGAGACCTGGAATAGGGAGAGAGTCATCAGGGGACCGGGGCAAATGTTACGACCAGCCATGTGGAAGTACAGCCTTGGGAGGGTACGGGCCGCCATGGGCGTGAGGTAGCCTGAACGTGCTGTCTTGAGAGCAACACGACTCTTCCAGCATGTCCTGGCCATGGTTCCGAAGGCAGTTCTCCTGCCACAATTTTGCAGACATCCACTCAGTTCTTAAGGGAAACGGAAGTCAAGGGGACTATGCTGAATAAAGATCTCCTCTAATAGTGTACATTAAAATGAAAAAAAGCCACCATGATTTACCCCCTTTCCATTGAACCTATCATGATGCTCCCGTGACTCAAGATCGATGTACGCTATTTGTACCTGTTGTGCCAGATATCCAGCCCCAACTCAGCTGGCCTCCTGCTCATCCTCGTCATTTCGCGGCTCAAAGTTCAGCTGAAGTATGTTAGCAACACGACCCGTCGCTGCGAGGAACGTCATGGTAACACTGAGAGATATCACTTACCGAGTTGCCGTTGTAGAGCTGCTGATCCCGCCTCCGGTCGTCTGGATTTTGGAACCCTCTGAATCTTGCCCCCTGACCCTGGCCTTGGCCCTCCCTTGCGGAACTCTGCCCATCTAAATTGTTCAAGGGGACATTCTCCCCCTGGGCAGCGTGTTCCGTCTGTGGTCCTCTCCCGTCGCCGCCGAGGAGCATGAGCGGGAAACCCAGGACCATGGCGAGAAACCCGTAGATGCCCGCCCACACCTGGTACAGCGCGCCGCCCGACCGCTGGAACGCCGTCGCGGCCCGGGGGTGCGGCACCAGGATCAGGGTGGCGCTGGGCGCGAGGCCGAGGTCCAGCAGCGAGTCGGCCTCCTCGGCCGGGTCGACCGACTTGTTGGGCAGGGGCGCCAGGAGGACGCGGAAGGAGAAGGGGTCGGCCCCGTCGGTGCGGGTCTCGTCGATCCAGCCCCGGACCTCCTGGGCCAGCGTCGCCTCGCTGGGGAACCGCTGCCGGATCGTCGACCCGTCCAGCAGCCGCACCTGGAGGTTGCAGTGCTTCTTCGCGGACCCGGGCTCGGCCCGGCTCGGCAGCTTCACGGCCTGGCCGGCGCTCCCCGGGGCGGGCGCGTCCGCGTCCTGCGTCGCCGACAGCAGGAGCCGGGCCTGGCGCTCCTGGGCCTCCCGCTCCCGGCGCTCGCGCTTGTCGTCCTCGATGCGCTGGAGGATGCGCTGGCGCTCGGCCTTCTCCTCCTGCTTGCGCTTGCGCAGCTGGCTGGCGTACTTGGTCTCGGCTGCGCTGATGTTGCCTTGCCCGTCGTCCGTCTCCTTGGGCTCGCGCCGCTCCTGCGCTCGCTTGGCGGCCTCGGCCTTCGCTGCCGCTTCCTTGGCTTTCTTTTCCGCCTCGAGGCGCACTGCGCGCTCCGCCAGGAGAGTTGCGACATGAGGGGGTGGCTGACTCGAAGACGAGGATGGGCCGGGCTGCGAGGCGACAGACGACGGCGCGACATCCCCGTACAGGTCGTCGTCGTCGTCGCCGTCGTCTACAGCTGGCCCTGGTACCTGAACTTGCGCTGCTTGTGCAGAAGTCCCACTGTGGGCAGGGGGCGTTGACGAAGAAGCGACTGCGGGTGCAGGAGCTTGAGTCGAGGAGCCTCCTAGGGCAGTGCCCAGCCTTCGCAGAAACTCCTCTTCCGAGGTGCCTGCTGCGATGTACTCTCTGAGTTGGCCATTCCTATAAACATGTCAGCGTCAACGTCCCGAGGACAGCGACCGAGTGGTATTTGAGGGGCATTACTCACTGGATAACAATCACCGTTGGCTTGCGAGGGACAGGGAACAGCGCCTCCAGATAGCCGGCCTCCTCGGACCCTGCCTCTAAGCGCAGAGACACGGCCTGAGTCTCAAGCGGCATCTTGACACTGTCGTTGGCCAAGAAGTCATTTTCCCACTGTTCGCTCTCATCACCACCATCTGCAGACGTGTTAGTGAGATTCGAGCAGAGTGTGAGTTTTACTCTTGACAACAGTACCTGTCACGAAGCAAACGACTTGTTTCGACTGCTGGAGAGCCGTGGCGATGCCTTCCTGCAGCGTTCCTTGAAAGAACATGTCGATCACTGGGTAACGTGTTAGTTAGGTGGGTGGATATGTGCAACTCCTGTATCTTCGTAACCCGGGCCGCCCGCAAGGAGTGAACTGTTGGGCTGCTGCGCAGTTGCGACAGGCAGGCTTGGAAAAGAGACTGTTTGACACGGCTGAACCCTTGTATTTCATGCAAGCGACTCTAATTACATAGGTGTTGCAAGGTGCTCATGGGTTTGTCGTGAATGAATGTGAACCGGGGGCAGCGGCGAAAGTGACTGTTGACTAGTGAGGTGTCTGTCTCAATGTCAGCGGCCCAGCAATCGATAGGGCGGGCTGACACCAGCTGCCAGGTCCGTGACTTCTGACAAATGACAACAAAATGGTCACCTAGAAAGACCAGTAGGAGGACAAGGTTCTGTTCCTGACGTTGGTCTACTCAAGTAGCTTATGTGTTAGAATTGCAAAGTATCTGAGACGCCTGGGACTAGAGAAACACCCTTATTTATGCTTTCGAAGTTGACATACACCGTATGGCATGTGAGGCAGCATACTTCTAAATATGTACTTACAAGAGTCGCGCTAATTCATCTTAAGCTACCTAAACGGGTCAATGGGCTCCACTGAAATTTCACTTATCGAATCCTTCCGCTTGATAGACTTTTAAAAGTCTAGGAAAGTCACCGCAAACAATTCTGCGACAACCACCCAAACAGTAACTTCTGCAGTGCAAAGTCCGTCGCACCTCTTTTTTATTTTTCTCAGTGCAGCAGCAGAACCATTCTGTCAGGCACATTTCCATTCTCTTTTGCGACATACTGCGCATCATGGCGAAACGCAAAGCTGAGGACAACCCCACCACGGTCGCCAATGGCGAAGTTGCTGAGACCAAGAAACGGCAACGGGTGAGCGAGGACGAGTCTAGCGCGAAGCGGTCGAAGAAGGACAAAAAGGACAAGAAGTCGAAGAAGGAACGCAAGGTGAAGGAGGAGGCCGAGGCTGAAGAGGCCGAGGAGTCGCTCGACCTGCCCATGGCCGACGTCGAGGATACCCAGCCAGAGAAGGTCAAGCAAGAGCCCGAGGCCTCAGATGCCGCTGCCACCGATGTACCAACCAAAAGCGACAAGAGCAAAAAGAAGAAGAAGAACAAGAAGGGTGCAAAGGCTGGCCAGGAGGATGCCGCTGCCACAGAGATCCAGGAGCAAGCAGAACCCGAGGCCACGGAAGAGACCACCAGCAAGCCGAAAAAGAGCCGCTTCATTGTCTTTGTCGGCAATCTTCCCTACAGCGCCACCGTTCCCGACATTGAGAAGCACTTCTCGGCCGTACAGCCCACCTCCGTCCGTCTACTTCACGAGAAGACAAATCCGAACAAGTCGCGCGGCATCGCCTTCGTCGAGTTCGCTGGCTTTGATCACATGAAGACCTGTCTCAAGACCCTCCACCACTCGACCTTCAAGTGTCAGGGTCGGGATCACCGAGGACGGCCCAAGCCGGAGGAGCGCGTTATCAACGTCGAGCTGACCGCCGGCGGTGGCGGCAACACGGCCGCCAGGAAGGAGAAGATCAAGGCCAAGAACGAGAAGCTGGATGGCGAGCGGGAGAGGCGAGCACTTGAGGAGGAGAGAGTCCGGATTAAGAAGGAGAAGGAGCGGTTGACCAAGGAGGGCGAGAAGAAGGGCGGCGCGGACGGAATTCATCCCAGCCGAAGAGGACGAGTTCCTGGGAGTTCCAAGTGATACCCGCCAGTCACTTGCTGGCATTCAGCGAAACATGTTTACGCATCAAGGAAATTGTTGACCAAACTTTGCTTTTCTCCGTGAGCTGCATGCTGCCCCCTTTTGTTGCTCTATGCTATTCGTCGAAACTGAAACCCACACATGCGTGCGCTCTCTATAAGCAGGATAGCACAACCGAGAGATGCCGACCGATCCAGTTCACAACTGGGCGGATGAACAAGGAAGCTTGGGGCGGTGTCAGTAAGGATGAGGATGTTAGAATGTGGATGTTGTTCTGGCCTGATAACAACGGGACCAAAGAACGGAGAAATGTACACGAGATGTGTAATAACAAGGGTGGTTTATATATAGCTTACCTTTCTCCAATAGATCAGAGAGCGCCTCCTGACTTATTGCCCTTAGTCCGAATCAATATACATACGGGGAGTATATATTGGGAACTATTTCACTGCTGCCAACTCTCATCATTAGAGGCCGGTTGAGACTATATTCGAGTAATCACACGAATGCAGTAAGCAAGTTGCACTGATCGACCGGCACCCCAAGACTCAAGGACCCGACACCGATGTCTAATGCCCGGGCCGGTCAACCCAGTCCCGGGCCATCTGCACGGCCCCACATTTACTCTAGCGTCCGCTGAGCTAGCAGCTCAGTCGCTGGAAGCTCCGGCCCAGAGAATTTCCCCAGGACGTCATGCGACTGACAGGCTCACATCTCGAAACTACAGTCCCCCGACACAACACATACACACGTACGACTCTGCGGGCCTCGTGAGTCGCCCAATTCGCCCAGCATGAAGTCGCCAAGCTGGACCCTCCGGCAATCGCTCGCGCGCAAGCTCGAGCTCGCCCTGCAGCAGCAGTTCCACCACCAGAGCCCAGCGGCGGCATCGAGCCGCGCAAGCGCCCCATTACGAGCGTGCCGAGCCAAGACGTCCCAGCAGAGCCGCGGGTTCTCACGGACGGCACCGCGGCGCGAGCAGCAGCAGCGGCCCGCGCCGGCCGAGGACCCGGGGTTCACGTCGATCCTGGACAACCCGCCGCAGCTGGTGCGGACGGGGCGGCGGCACAACAAGCTGGGGCTGGCGTTCCTGGCCGTGATCCCGCTGACGGCGCTGGCGCTGGGCACGTGGCAGGTGCAGCGGCTGGGGTGGAAGACTGAGCTGATCGCGCGCTTCGAGGACCGCCTGGTGCGCACGCCGCTGCCGCTGCCGCCCCGCGTCGACCCGGCCGCCATCCACGACTTCGACTTCCGCCGCGTCGTCGCCCGCGGCCGCCTGCGCCACGACCAGGAGATGCTCATCGGGCCACGCATGCGCGACGGCGAGGACGGCTACATGGTCGTCACGCCGCTGCAGCGCGAGGATGACGGCGCCGGCAGCACGACCGTTCTGGTCAACCGCGGCTGGATCAGCAAGAAGATGAAGAGCCAGAGGGTGCGCGGCGACGGTTCCCTGCCGACGGGGGAGGTCGTGGTCGAGGGCCTTTTGAGGGAGCCGTGGAAGAAGAACATGTTTACCCCAGATAACCGGCCTGACAAGGGCGAATTCTACTTTCCTGACGTGCAGCAGATGGCCGAGTTGACGGGGAGTCAGCCTGTGTGGGTGGAGGCTACCATGGGTGAGTCTCTTTTCATTATTATCAGGTGCCTGTTGTATTCTCGGGACTCTCGTGGTCCTCGTGGGAGAATACATGGTTGCACAAAGGTGCTGGGTATCTAAGCTAACGCATCGCTGGTAGAGCCGGATCTGCTACAGACGATGGACATGGCGAACAAGGGCATTCCAATTGGCCGTGCGGCGGAGGTCAACTTGAGGAATAACCATGCCCAGTACATCTTCACATGGTATGTGCCATTCTGTTGCACTCTCATCTGCCCGCTCCTCCTCTCGCCCTTGTTATCATATTGACCAATCCTTTCAGGTATGGACTCGCCGCAGCAACGTCCATTATGTTCTACATGGTAGTCAAGAAACCTCCAACGGAGGTGGCACGCAAGGTGCGGATGAACAAGAACTGGTGATAGTCCTCGAGATACCAAGATGTCAAGATATCAATGTCTTTGATGTTGCCGCCAGGACATATATAGCGGAGGGTCACGTAACATCGACATCGTCCTCGGCGTCAACGGCTCTCGACTTCTTCTTGGAGGCTCTTATAGGAACCGGGACCGACATTCTGAGCTCCTGGAGCAATTCCCTGGGAAGGTAGCGCTGCGCAAGAGAGAAAGGCGTGGTGGACGCGCTTGTCTGCCGTTGTCTGTTTTGGTGTGAGTCAGATGAGACAGCTGTATTAAGGGGAAGCGAATACCCCCACTAGTGTACGAAAAATAGATAAGAATGTATCATACCTTCTCATGAGAGTAATCATGTCGCTCTCATCAATGGTCTTCCGCCCCGCGTGTCTGGCATACGCGGACAAGTCGTCGCCGAGCTGCTCAAAGAACCAGTCCGTCGCCTGCATGATGACGTCCAGGGTATCGGCCGAGATCTTGGTCTTGCCTACGCCCGACGTTTTGGCAAATGTAGTTGCGAGCCGCTTCACAACTCCTGGCGGCAACGAGGGATACTCGATGCCGTGCTTGGAAATCTTCTTCCCTAATTTTCTCCGTTTCCCTCGATTTGTTGCCAGTGCCATCGGCTTAGACAGCGTTGTCGCATCCGGCTCCTCGATGTTGCCATTTTCAGCGTCGTTGGGCACCTCCATGTTGTCATTATCTTCGTCATCAGACTCGGGAAAGTCCATAGGTTCATTCACATGATCGTCGTCCATGTCGTCAAACACCCCAGGTTCATCGTTCTCAACAGCCGCGTCGATGGCTGTTGCTTCCCGGGTTGGCGAATCTGCTGGTGCCATCAAGAACGTGGTCTCGTTGCCCATGTCTGGTATCTCTATGGGCCCAAATAGACTCTCCCGTCCCAAGGTCTGTCGCCTCGACTCTTCAACATCGAGCCTGCCAGAGTTAGTACTCACGGATATTTCCGATACAATTGCACAGGGAGGACATACCGTTCAGGCGAGTCTCCAACTCCCAGCATTACGTTACCACTGTCTTCTTCCTCAATGGCGGGCGGTGGGAAGAGAGCCGAGTCTATGCCGACGTCGTCGCTCTGAATCTCGGGCCCAGCATAGTCACTGAAGCGCACACTGGCCATGCTCTCTCTACCAAGCCTGCTCGGCCCCTCACTCCACGCCCGTCGCGGCAGCTCGATCGAGTGCGCCGTGTAGTTCTCGTCCTCCAGTCCACTAGACCTGGGCACTTTGAGGTCGCTGTCGTCTTCATCCTCCTGCAGCGGCAGGGAGAAGCGCGGGCGCTCGATGAGGAAGTCATCGTCGTCGTCGTCCTCGGGCACCGTGGCGAGCGTGTTGTCGTTGGCATCGCGGTGCGGCGAGGAGGAAGAAGACGAGGGCAGGGGCTGGGAGGCCGGGGCCAGCACGCGGCTGAGGTTCCTGAGTATGTCCCTGGGCGTCTCGCGCTGGTCGCGCAAGCTGCGTCGCCGGGTGCGGCCGGGGGTGAACAGGGTGCGGCGGCGCTGGTCAATAGCCCGGATGGCGGCGCGCGCGTGCGGTGTGGCAGCACCCCCGGGACGACGAGCCGAGGCGGAGAGGCGCGCTGATGTTGGGTCGGCGCTCAGGGCGCGGCGACTGGGCGTCGTCGTCGTCGTCGCCGCGCCCGGCGTTGCAGGGGCCGCCAGACGGTTGCGACCGGCCGAGGAGGGGATGTTTGAGGCCATCACGGAGCGACGGGGCGGGCGCACTCGATGCAATTGCCCATGGAGCTTTGCGATGGGGGCCCAGAGGAGTGCTCGAGACCTTGTGCGGACGTTGGGGACTCCGGGAAGACGGTGATGACTGTGTACCCGTTCTCTGGGAAGTTCGATCGTCGACTGGACCAACCGGCGATAATCCAGTCCAATGCAGTTGATGGTATACTGTGCACTACAGCACCGACGCGCTTGAGCTACCCCCGAGACGCGTTCCGCTTTAGTGGAGTGGATCACCTAAGCACGTGGTTCTGCGCGTAAGTGCAGTAAATACTATGTACAGTACGTGCCCCAAGCTGCAACAGTCCACTAACTTATCGATAACACGCGGCTCCAGCAGCGTCCAGTTTAGGCGACTGACTGCAGTGTGATGGTGGGGTAGAAACCCGTTTCTGAACCTGGACCCCCCTGGCAACTTCACCTACATAGGTAGTACGGGCAGGCCAGGCAGGCCAGGGTAGCTTGAATAGCTCCGGTTGGGTGGGTTTGTCGTCGGCTTGTCTCGTTTTGTCTTTGACGCAGCAGTCAGAATCGAGTATACTCCGAGGGCAGCGTTTGAAACCGTTTTACATGCATGCCTTTCGATCCGACCATTTCTGCCCTCCAGGATCTGAGAGGGTTCTGTCAGTGGGACTCCCGGTCTTGTGTCTGTGTCTGTCTGTGTGTCGCTTCTGGTGGTATGACTCGGGTAACGGTATATAGTTGCATGGCGACTGCCGAGTATAGTCACAATCATTACCAAACATCCCGAAAGCCCCCGGCTCCCGAGGGCATCAACGATCCAGGCACAGATCTAGGTAACTGCCTGGACATTTCGACGGGGATCAGGGTACGTAATGGCACACGGGCTCCGATAAAGGCGGCTCGGGACAGCCCGATCGTTGGGCATATCACTGAGACATACACCCTGCCGGCAAGCATAATAAAAAGACGATCAATCCATCCAAGTAGGAAGATCACGGGCCTGGCCTATTGGCGACTGCTCGGAAGAACCCGAGAGGTAAGGGGTTTACATAGTATTGCTCCATTGCATCTGAGGAGGACGGCAGGGTGAGCTACCAGGTGGTGTGGGTGTCCCAGTGCATTGCCAGCAGCAAATCGGCGGAAACACTCGTAGGAGCTGTAACTCATCGGGAGATGCCAAGCTCGTTCACAGGAGCTCCCTGGAGCTGTCACCGAGTCGGGCGGCACGCTTCGCGCGAATGGTTGGTCGTGGAGGCATCTCAAGTCGGGGAATTTGCTGCTGCTCAGCCTTTGGGTTTGGGTGCAGAGTCCAGGCTGGTTCAGCGAATCGTAACCGGCGCCGCTTGCGCCTGGACAGAGCGCTAACCCCTCTCAACCAAAACTCCGGGAACCCCTGACGACAGCGGCCTTCGACAGGTGTTCCATTGGATTTAGGTTGTTACAAGTGCTGCGTCAAGTGGCGCTCCAACTCCTCTACCACGGACCTGGCAACCTGCAGCCTCTGGAGTCGGGACAGGGCAAGGGACGCGCGACCTGGAAGCCCAGCCGCGGCAGAGATAATGGGCAAGATGGGCTCATCGTGGGCTCATCGGCCGGATGGCAGACTGGCAGAGATTTCCGCCGTGGCCAGATCTTGTGTCATGGCAGGCTGTCAGGACTGGAGATCACGGCTGGGTGATGTCGAGAGCTGCTGCCAAGCGCAGACCCCAAAGTCCAGGAGAAACACTAACCATGGCCCTGTGTTTCAACTTGACCAGCTCGCGACGGATTCAGGTCTCTCAAGCTCCCGCCAGCCCCTCTACGCCGAGATCAGACGCAGCCAGCTTGTTGCAACTCGGAGTGAGGCAAGCAGACTTCGTCCGACCTCGAGATCCTCTTTTGACTTTTGTTTCCGAGCTCGAAAAGAAGGGTGGTCCGCCAGCGGCCAACAGTCAACGGGTAAGTTTATTCGCAATCACATGGCAAGTGATGTGCATTTCATCCTTCAGCAACCGATCCCGTCGACCCTCTTCGACAAGGAGGCGGCATTGTATGATTGCATGTATCTATGGGAACGGGAGCATCTACTCACACCACCACTACCACCACCACCACCATCACCATCGCCTTTGATCATTGTAGCGTAGAGAACTGCCGCAGCTTGATACCGCTTTGCCCCAAGCTACTGTAGCTTGACGCAACCGCACGTACGTCCAGTTTGACCACAAGAGCCCCAAGACATCCTCCTCCTCATGCTGCCGCTGCCACTGGTGCTGCAACCAGCACCCCTCCATATTCCAACGGCCAAACGGTTCGAGTGTGAAGGGCTGCACGAGCGAGGCGAGCCAGCCAAGATGGCGGTGGGTACCAAACTAGATGCTCTCCAAGTTACATACAATACATACAAACATCTGGCGCACATCCAACGATGAGACTCCCGATGGCAAGCTGCGAGGCCAGTGCCAGTGTCAGTGTTGCAGCAGTCCAGTGACGACGCGGATGCTACGCTGCCTAACTTACCCGACATGAGTAGCTACCTAGTCTCGTCATTATGGTCAATGTGAACGAACGACCCGTCGGATCTACAGCTCTACAGACTACAGAGCGGCCTCGCAGCGGTGGTGCGTGGTAGTGGAGCCCTTGGATGGAACGCCCGCGATGGAACGGCGTCGGGGTCCAGTCTGGCAATGGAGACGCGTGGGCGCGTCGGCGGGCGGTTTAGCGTTCGAGGTCGATGGTCATTGGGCCCCTAGGCCCCTAGGCCCCTGGGGGAGACAAGACTCTCCTTGCCCCAAGCCGGCTTCAGCCTTCAGCAGCCAGTGTGATGAAAGAACGGGCCTTGTCGTCAGCGCAGGGCCTGTCCCGCCCCGTCTGCCCGCCCGCCCGCGCCAGCGTCGCCCACGGCCCTTGGCCCATGGCCCATGGCCCATCTTTCTTCTCATCCATTCCCATCCGCCCATCCATCCATCCATCCATCCAATCTCCAGGGCTCCTGGTCCCCCGTCAGTCCCCATCCACGTCTGCTCCAGTAGCACTGAAGGCCCCCCCCCGTACACCCCCCGGTCCCAAGTCGGGACACACACACACACACACCTCTCTCTCTCTCTCGCGGCGTGCGCACACCCTCACCTGCAACCTCCTTGCGACCCTGCGGCACCTCCTCGTTCCGGTTGTGTCAAAACATTTTTGACCTTTATGCAGCAGATCTACAGTAGCAGCCCGCAGCCGAATCGTCCTTGAAGTGCAGCTGTCCGTGTCCATCTTCAATCCTCCCATCACTCCCAAGAATCTTGAGAGGTTTGCTCTGAACGCTGGACCGAACTTGCAGCACCGCCCGTGGCTATCAAGCTACAGTATCTCCTATCTGCCGCCGCCGCCGCCCGCTGCTACCTCGCTGCTGCTGCTGCTCATCATCGTTGATCCCGGCCAGCGCCTTGCCAGAAAAACCCCCCCGTAATCTAATCGCCCGCCGCCGCCCGTGCTCCCAGCCCAGCAGCCCAGCAGCCCAGCAGGCCCAGCAGGCCCAGCCAGACGCCATCAACTCGACTGGGGAATTCGCACCATTGCCACAGTCCATCACCGCATTTCTTGCCTGTGCTACCGACTTGTCCCCAGCTCGCCCAGCTCGCCCATCCTCCGCGCATTTCACCTTCGAGCATCGCAGCTTGTTGATTTCTCGCCCTTCTCGTCTTCTCTCCCTCCAAACATCCCGCATATCCCACCATGGCTGCTTCAGCAGTCCAGTCGCTCAAGGTATGATCTTCCCGCTGTCTTCCCCCCCAAGCTGCCCCAACTGCTCTCCAACCCCCAATTCCCAGTCCCCTAATCAACAAATCTGCCCCCCTTTCGATGCGAGAAAGCAATGCTGACGTGTATCCCCTGGTCTAGTGCGTCGTTACCGGTGACGGTGCTGTCGGAAAGGTGTGTGACCAACCTACCTGCCCGCCCGCCTGGCCTCTGCGAGGGTCGTTCGACGGCGACGACTGGCGAGCGCGATCCCTGACGCTGACCCGGCATTCTAGACATGTCTCCTCATCTCATACACGACGAACGCATTCCCCGGCGAATACATCCCCACAGTGTTAGTCCCTGCCTCTCGGTCCCCAGCTGCGCGGCCGCCCCCTCGGGGTCGTGCCACTCGGGAGCAACAGCTGATCTAGGGTTGAAATTGCAGCTTCGACAACTACTCGGCAAGTGTGATGGTCGATGGCAAGCCGATTAGCTTGGGTCTCTGGGATACGGCTGGTCAGGAGGATTACGATCGTTTGCGGCCGCTCTCCTACCCCCAGACCGATGTCTTCCTCATCTGCTTCTCCATCGTCAGCCCGCCCTCGTTTGATAACGTAAAGGCAAAGGTGAGCCGCCCAGCCGCAACCCGCACCTCCGTGACGCCGGCCGCCAGCTAAACGCTTCCACAGTGGTACCCTGAAATCGATCACCATGCGCCCAATGTGCCCGTCATCCTGGTCGGCACCAAGCTCGATTTGCGAGAGGATCCTGCCACACTCGAGAGTCTGCGCTCTAAGAGAATGGAACCCGTATCATACGACCAGGCTCTGGTTTGCGCCAAGGAGATCCGCGCCGTCAAGTACCTCGAATGTTCCGCGTTGACGCAAAGAAACCTGAAGAGCGTCTTTGACGAGGCCATCCGGTAGGTGACCCATGAATGCTCGGGCGATCCCGTGTTGCCAGTCCCACATGTGGACGCGGGCCGCTGACCCCTAGACCAGAGCTGTCCTCAACCCCCGGCCGCAAGTCACGAAACAAAAGAAGTCCAAGTGCACCATCCTATAGGCGCCTCAGCGAACTGATCGTCGAATGCTGCGAGGGAGTGGGAAGGGCCGAGTTCTGCACAAATATTCCAACTTGTGCTCGCGCACGTGAAGCCGGCCACAGAAACAGTCAATTTATTGGTGCGAATGTCGATGCATAGGCGTTCATGGTGGTAATTGAGCAGGGAAGACGACTATTTCGCCGGATGAGGGATCGAAACGACGTGCTTCTTGTGTTATCCCACGTCCCCTCATTTTCTTTTTTCTGGACTTTATAACTCTACATACCCGTTGACCTTTGGGACCCTTTGGGCGGTATCTGCTTGCGTTTGAGAGGGGCCCCTTTATCGCGGGCTGGCTTGGGGGAGGGAACTGTTGGGGCAAGTCTAGATTGGGGAGAGTGCTGCCTCTTCCTCTCAGTTTGGGGGACTCGAGCGTTTTCACTTCTGACCTCTCGTTTGGGTAAACTTGGTTCTAGCCAAGCCTTCCTATGTACTGGAGATAAGAATGGAAAGCCCTTGATCTTCACACACTTCTCACACCCAGAAACACACACTCACACACACATACACATACACACACACTGTCGTAGATGGTACCAGCGGGTTTTGCATTTGCACGTCTATCCAAAGGATATTGAAATCTTTCTTTTTTTTTCCCCTCGTATACTCAGACCTGTAGATAGCGCATACGTGAGATTGAGAAAGACATAAAAGGTGAATCCAGTCACAATTGTCAGCAGCATGTCCGATTTCCACATACCCAAACAGTGTCTGTCCAGAAGACTGTACTATAGCAGCACCATACGCAGTGGGTCCTACAGAGCGTGGATTCGTCCTAGACTTTGAGTTCAAGCTACGGGTGCCCTGTTGTATCAAACAACACACGGCGTTGGGCTAGGACACATGTTACAGAATAGGGGAAGCAGAGGCCGCGGCTGGCTGGCTAGCAAACGCAAGAAGCCCGTCAAATTTGCTCCACTTGACAAGTCGCCTTGGAGAAGATGGAAATATACAATTTACAAGACCATGGGATAAAGCTAGATTGCTTGTCCTCATAATTTGTTATCTCTGCCATGAGCGACAGCGGTTCGACTTTGGAGGCGCATTTGCTCAACTTGATCATGGAAACTGAATTGATGAGCTCTTCTATCCACGAGATTCGATTCATAGAAAATACAACGACTACCAACACCGCATGTAGAGAAGACACACACACCAGTCCAGATTGGATTAAGAGATGTAGCAGAAATCCCCCTCACGTGTAACCCCACGACGCATTGACGTAGATGTCCAGCGCCAGCATGGCCGACGCCCACAGCATGAGCCCGACGTACGACGGCCGGTGCCTCTCGGCCGTCTCGCTGGCCGTCACCATCCACGGCCGCGTGGGCGCCGCGGAGCTGGCGTTGGGGCCGACAAACGACGTGATGATGGGACCGCCGCCGGCGTCGTGGCTGCTCCCCAACTCGGGCATCGAGAAGGCCGGGAGCAGGCCGCCGGAGTTCACTGTGGTTGTCACCGTGACGAGGTTGGTGATGGTCAAGATCGGTCCAACACCGCCGTTTCCGTTGCCTGGGGTGTTGCCGGCCTGCCCGCTTGCACCAGGAAAAGGGGTCACGCCCATCGGAGACGTGTTGCCGGCGGCGGTGACCGTCCCGGTGGTTGTCACCCAGGCCGTGGTCGTGGTGGTCGGTCCAAAGCCCTGCCCACCGGCGCTGTCCTGCCGCAGTTGGAGGCCTGGCACTTCGGGGAGCTCGCGGCCGGCGAGGTACTCGACTTCCCGGGCACGCAGCAGCTCGGGATCGGCACTATTGGAGGCTTCCATGTGTATCTCGGCGCCGCTGGCGATGCAGGTGTGCATACTGTGAAGGAGGGCGGGACCATAGTCGGGCCCGTCGCACTGGGCGTACAGGCACTGGAAGAGAGACTGCCATGTCGTGTTAAAGCCTGGATCTGAGAACCGCACCGGAACGCAGCCAGGTGGGAGAAGGGTAGATCGATAAGGGGTGTACCAACTTTCTGGTAATGTTCTTCGTGACACAGACAATTCATGTCTAGACATGGCGTAATGAACATGCTGTCTACCATGCAACGAGTTGCGCAGCCTGGTAACGAATCAGCACATAAGTACATTTGTGCCAGAAGATCCGGTCTCCACGGCGAAACGAACTCGGCTGTTCTATGCTCACGCCTTGGAGAGCAACGACACGTATAACCAATAGTAGCACAAGCGCGGATGGAGAGGTACTAGTTCCCATGACGAAAGAATTCGGAAATGATGGTCAGTGAGCTGAAAGGGGTGAGAGCGAGTGTTTGGAGGTAGGATGGGCGAGCTGGGGTGCTCTTTTTCTCTTGTTTTGTTGTTTTTCTCGTGCTTTTCTGATCCAATAAATCGTACGAAGCGAAGGACTGCAGTGGTAAAGGATGGTCACCAAGAAGATCAACCAAAAAAGGGGGATCGGGTGCTGCTGATGCTCTGCGTGTCCAAAAAAAGAGCGTAGGAAAAGTGTCTTTGCTGTGATGCCGGCGGGATCGAGGAGGACGAAGGAGACGGAGGGTGATGGAGAGGTGAAGTCGAGATCTGATGGATCGACCAGACGACACATTCGCTCAACTGGGACGGTCATGTTTTCCGGGTCAAGTATCGTCGCTGCCGGGGAAAACGAAGGTAGCTGCCAATGAACGTAACTTCCCAAGGTCTTGGCTATCCTCGGGGCGACCCTTGACGACCGAATTGTCTGCAACTTCCTCAGGTGCAACCCACATCCTCGGCATCGTGGCCCGTCATTCACATGAGTTTGGTTTTGGTCAGGGCCGTAGGGGTAGCATCTGCTCGCACGTTTCACAGACAGGTCAAACATCTATATTTCGTGAACAATTTTGAGGGTATTGAGAAATCTCCTGCCAGTGCCTTGTGTCCATTGCACCAAACGCCGAATAAAATGCAGCAAGGATGTTGAGTATCGCGAAGGGCGCCATCCTAATAGAACAACAGGTGTAGGGGCTTGTCCTCAGCTGCGTATCTCTCCTTGATCTCGGGCCTCGCTAGCCAGCGGGCCAGCGGCATCGTGATCTCCTTCATGTCGAGAATGCCTCTCTTCTTCTGGTCAATGTGCGATGCGTCGATCACAAGCCGTTGGAGCTTGTCTAACGATAACGCGCCTGTCGTTTTGTCAGTATCACGGCCACGTAAGGACCTGAATCTTCCCTGGGCTTACCGTTCTCAACGAGGTCAATCAGCCTCTGCGGGGTTCCTACTGCAAGCCCTGTACGGTGCGACTGAAGATACTTGATGGACTCGTCGATCTTGATATGCTTGGCAAACTACAGTGTCTAGTCAGCATCCCTGCTCAGTAGACGTCAGGAAGAACGGCATACCAGCTTGGCCACCGAGTTGTCCTTGGACTGAAATTTCCTCACAGCCCTAACGACGTCTGCGGCTCGCAATCCGGCCCCAGCCACGATGATCGTGTGAGGTGCGCCCTTCTGCTTGGGCGCCTTGCTCAGAGTCTGGGGTTCCTTTGAGAACTTCTCCAGAAACTCGGGCAATTTAGCCAGAGTCCTGGGCTCCTGCCACGAGGTAGTGTCCTGTATAGAGCTTGCTGCGACTATAATCAGTGTCTGCGTCCCCAGCCGGGTGTACTAGGTCTCTCACGTGAGATATAGAGATCCGCCAATTCGACCGAGCTCAGGTCCGTGCCGAACCTGGTCGTTCTCTGTGCGAGGTGGTCGGCCATGAGCTGAGGGTCCATCAAAGCGACTCCGGTGTTGACGCCAAGTTCGGTGTCTAAGAGGCTATCATCCTGCTCGTAGCCAGTCTTTCTCTTCTTCCGGCGGCCACCATCGTCCTCGCGGGATCGCTTCTTGGACTTGGCCTTGGAAGCCAAAGCCTCAGATTTCACTTTGTTCTCCTGAGACATGACGCACCCGGTGAAAAAACTTGCTGTTGCAGATGTGCCCAGTGCCAGGAGTGTGATCTGATGCCAATGCAAAAATTTGGGCCTTCGAAAATTTACTTTACCGGGGCGGCTAAGCTTGGTAGCTACATACACCGGTGATGTGGAGGGGTTTCCATTATTGGTCCCTGCCCCGCTAATATTTATCAGACCTAGCGCTACCTATGAGTAGCCCTGCCTCGCGGCACGCTGGACGAAACAGTTACGCAGTTACTTTTTATAAGATCCAAAGGATGTCGCGCTGACGATGAACAAATAACGCAAGAACGCACTATGCTGCTAACTAGGAGCGATGGCGTAAGCAAGGCGATCCCCCTCTCTCACCTTGGCGTCAGTCTACGTCTACAGGAGCCCATAAGTCTACACACCCCCGGCGGCGGACTTCAGGGCCTACTTGGTATGATATAGGGGTGCTGGGTACAAACAGCGATACCTGCACGATCCGGCCAAGTCGCCCAAGAAGGGAATGAAGTGCAACCTGTATGTCAAGTTGTCCTCTTGCCAATACCCAATTATCTCACCGGACATATTTCAGCTGTTCCTGTTCCTTTCCCGCAAAACCTTGCCTCTCAGATAGGATCGACCCCTGCAACCAGACCGTCGCCTAGCGCTCATTGACCAATGTTCACAAGTACCGTTTTGGGTCAGGCACTTGGAGAACCTGCATAGAGTCCTTCAATCACATATAAGCCAGTGGTATATAACGAACACGTTCCAAGCTCTTCTCTGGCTCTCGAGAGCACCATGTCTGTCATGACAACCAAAACTACCTAC
The DNA here is from genome assembly GCF_022829205.1 of Neoarthrinium moseri. Lineage (NCBI taxonomy): Eukaryota > Fungi > Ascomycota > Sordariomycetes > Amphisphaeriales > Apiosporaceae > Neoarthrinium > Neoarthrinium moseri. The sequence continues at coordinate 427,546 of NW_026055124.1, forward strand.
CTCGGTGGGAAGGGGGGGGGGGGGGG